>NW_028324145.1:14365666-14677500 GCF_054372755.1 Phalangium opilio
AGGCCACGCCACGCTCTCCCCCGGAACCCGCTCGTGTACTTTCAGGCTCATTCCCAGTAACGACCTCAAAGTAAACTCGCCACTCAATAATTCACCGGCCCCAAAAACAGAGAATGTATAAATTATTAGGGAATTTCCAAAAATAAAAAATAAACAATAAGCTTAATGTAGTCTCGCTCGGTGTATTGTTTGAAGAAGGACGTTTAAGAATTTAAGGTTCGCGGGAGAAGCTCCTTTACAGGGTTGGCGCTTCCATAGAGTTTAACATAAGCGCCTGTAGAAATGTTTCACCCGCTGAACACCGAAGTTTTGAGAAAAGCCGCCTTTCAGGGGCTGCCCTTAAAAAAATCTCTCCCATTAAATAAAATCCGTATATAAAAAATATTTTAAAAAGATTGTAGCGTTTATCCCATGAATATTAATCATACAGGTTTAAACAAATAAAGCATTACCCTCTTTCCCCCACTAAAAATAGACCAAAAAGGGGTTTGGGGGGGTTCCCTTCTTAAATATACAATTTAAATTCGCGATTCGTCGCATTCCGGGAGGGATGAGGGGAAACTCGGTCTCGCTATTATTTACAACGGAAAAAAACAGAACTTATTTACATTTTTACGGTTCCTCTTTCCTGAAGACGGTTTTTATTTACTTATTTTTTAATACTCTAGCCTTCCGGAGGCCCCGTTTTATTAAAGGTCCTTCTTATGGACGAACACGAAATGAATAATTCCGCCACGGACTCAGTTCGGCCGTGGACAACATTTACAAGAAGCCACCGACAATAAGTTACTATTCCCCCGACAAAAGTTCGTCCCACGCGTATTAAGATTCAAACGAGAAAGTCAAACTGCCAAGAAAGCGGTATCCAAGGTTTCGTTCTCATTTCACCCTTCAATTTTCGGCTAATATCATCTACTTTTGACTACCATCTAAAAGATCTTTTCACGAGCAACTTATTATAAAACTAAAAGAGCATTGAACAATATCCCTAAATCTATTTTCCAGTCTTCATCGAGATATAGCTCGAACTCAGCCCTTCGTAGAATTCTGTCCTGAGACGGACAGCAGCGCGATTCGTCCGTGATAAAGTAAGCAATGTGTGGAAAGGAGGGCGAAGAGAGTCTGAAACCCGTAACCTAAGACTTTGATTATATTAGCTTCAGTTTCGTTAAATTTGGATGAACGTGGTGGCGTCCCTATTTCGTTTCAAATGAGAGTCGAGCTTATTTTTTTACGACGACGCTGGTACTTTTCTCGGACGCTAAAGAACGCGCGCGATAGCAAAAGTAAAAATGCGGGAAAGCGGTTTCGCCAAAGGAACGTAAAGACGGGGAAAGAAAAGAAAAAAGGCGTTTAGAGCTTTCAACAGCTAGAAGACGTTGCCGGGCAACGCTTTTAATTAAATCTCTCTCCGTATGTCGTACGTACACTCGTACACACACCGTTTATCTTTTTGTCCCTTTTGCCGTATTCCCCGGTCGCGTTTCCAGCCGATTCCGAAAGAAATCCCGCCCTCTTTCTCGACTACATACTTCCCGGATAAGCGCCAAGAAAACTGAAATATTCGCGGACATATCCAAAATATGTTAAGAGAGCCGAAATCTAATATCTCGAAAAGGAAAACCTCCCGGTGCCCTCTTGGCAAATATTTTAACGTTTGCTGTTATGAAAATGATTATAGCTCCAAGTAGGTAATATTTATAAAATATTTCAAGGTCATTGGAAAATGACCAGGAATCGACGTACACCTAGCCCAAGAATACCAGTTCATCGCGAGTATACCGCCACTTCCCTTTTAAAGGATGATGACGGTTCCCTAACCGTAAAAATAGCGTTTGGAAAACGATGGACTCCTCAGTCAGTCCAGAGTTTGATAAGCTTTAAAGAGGGTATATTGGGACGAGGGAATGAAAACGAGGCCAGCTGCGAGAAGTCTACGGAGAAATGGTGGCTTCGAGCGTGACGGACACGGCTTAGCTTTTAAGGCGTTGGAAGCTTGGTTTCGCTTTTCACGCGCCTCGCCTTGCCTCTTTTCCTACCCTAGCCTCCTTTCACCTTCGACGCCCTTTCAAATCTTTTATAGGAAAAGGATGTCGGTATTAAAATGAAAACGTTGTAACTCTAAAATCTTAAAGAAATCGCGGAAACCGAATTCGGGATAAATCTCGAGTTAAGGCGTCTTAGCCTTAAGATCGGTATCGGGGGAAAGCTAGCTCCTCATCTCCTCGCTTTTCTATATCCTTGGCCTTAACGAAGTAATCGACAATCCTTGTCGACACTTTAATCGCCTACGTCACCCACCAAAGCGAGACAGGACGGGGGATAAGAAAGAGTATGGCTTCCTTAACTAAATATCGTATACAAACGATAGAGATCCGAGAACGATGCCTTCCCACCCACCCCACCCCCACTTACCTTCCTTCCTTCAAAGACAAGAAGGAAAGGGCTCCAGAAAAGGAAAGAAAAAGTTTCTTCAAGAGAGAAGACAATGAATATATTAAAGAAGAGACGCTGGCAAAGTGACGATGACGCGACGTATCTTTAAAGCTAGTTCGACCTATTAAAGCTCTAATTAATAGACAGTCCATTAAAATCCTCTTATTATTTTCTTATATTTCCAAGTAAAAATGGAATTATGAACTTTTTGCGGATTGACACAAATATATTCTAAGACTATATAACAGTGTGTCTAACGCGTGTCCCCCCCCCCCATTATAAAATGCTTTAATCTTAATTTAGATCTGACAACTCCATTACCATATGTTAATTTTTTCTAAAATGAGGCCTACCCAAACCCTAAGAAAGATTTAGGTGTACAAAATTCCCCTATATGAAAATAAAAAGTTTCCTATTTTTCTGCTTCCGATTTTTCAACTTCCCATTTCTTACTTCCGATTTTTACATCCTAATTTTCTACTTCCGATTTTTACATCCGAATTTTTAAGCATCGTTCCACCAGCCCTTTAAAAGGAAAGGTTTTAAAAGTTTGTCTTTAAGGATTGGCCCATCTTACCCGATTCCCCCCCCCTAACAGTACATAAGATGTAAGAGAGAGAGAGAGAGAGAGAGAGAGAGAGAGAGAGAGTCTAGTCACGGATAGGAAGAAGGGGATTTGTTATAACTTAAGCCGCCGCACTTTAGTCCGTAGCGGGATACGAAAGGATGGATGGACCGGGGGGGGGGGCAAAAATATATAGAGCCCAAGGATAGGAGTCTGTCATCGTTACAGTTTGGGGAAAAGTAATTTATGAAAAGCGAGTCTTCCATTCCTTAAAGCCCCTCTCTACAACCCGTATCCACTCCCGTTCCTGGATGGCCTTCTAGAAGTTAAAATATTCCAAAGGAGAATAAAGAAGAAGAAGCCGAGGATGAAAAAAGAAACTAGATCCTTTTGGTATTCTACAAAGAAGTAAGCTCTCGCTATAGGTCTAATGGCGTCTCTTCCCCCCTCGACGCTGACTCGGCTGCAGGCCTAACGTGGAAATTATTTCGACTCATCGATGAGGACTATACGTTACCAACGACTTTCTCAATGAATCTAGATGGATATCCGTAAAAAATCGAGGATCGAATCGCGTTAAGGGAATCTTCCAAGTTTGTAATATCATCACGCGATAAAATCATCCGTAATAATATTTCAAGTCGGTCAAAACTTTAAAAGCTGAAAGCATTTTCAGTCTCGGGGAAGTAAAACTAAACCATTCTTTAAAATCTTTCTACATTTCCCTTTCAAATTTATCAAAGAGAAAGTGAAACACGGAAGTATATATTCCGTTGAATATAGAAAATCTAATCATTTAGGGTTAGGGGAATCGTATTAGACGGCCGGGGGGGGGGAGAAAGTTCTCCGAGATTACTTCTTTGTCGGGTCTAATAAAAAATTACGCTTGGCGTGATTAAAACGCCACTTTGCGTTAGCCAGACGGATTAAATAACACACGTTCTAATAATTTCAATATGAAAGTCTAGGCCTATATACATTGTATTAAAATAATTTGGAAAATTAGTTTGCAAATTATAACCGAGTCGGCGGCCGAGGTAATTGCAAATCGATAAACACGGCTCATTTGAATTGGGTAGGGATGAAGGTCCCCCCAATATACATATTGGCGTTTTGGTCCTAGAAGAGTCGACCCGGACGCGAAAGCTTTCCATCCATTAGTGACAAGCATTATCTATAAAATGTGGGAAAAGGCGTTGGAAGAAAGAAATGGAAAAAAGAGTAGCGAGTTGTCTCTCGAAACCTTGGTGGCATAATGACAGAAATCACGCACGCGATCCTTGCCATCAAGCGAGCTTGGCATGCACTTCCGTTTTCGGATCGAGCCCCGGACAAAAGAAGAAGACATTTTCCGTCATCATTTCGATTCGCGAACGGGGAGGGGGGCTACAGTCGAGTCGCGTCTACATTATCCTACGGACACTATTACCGTCGCTAGCTATACGCCGTGATGGGTAATTACCCGGCTAACCATCTGTGGCGCCATTGTCCTCGCTACGCGGGCCCACCAAACGAAATTTCGCAAAAAGAGATACCAAAATATCGCAAAGAAAACAAACGAAATTGAGAAAAAGCAAGAGAGCGGGATTATGTTTACGAGTTTCAGCTTCCCCTTAAAAAGGACTAGTGACGGTGGTGAATGCGACGTCAACAACGGATCAGGCATCTCCTCGAATCCATATCTCCGTGGTGGCGCGCCTTCTCCGGCTACCGAGAGCTTCTAACCTCAAAAACCCTTAGTCAACTCTCAACCGCAAAAGCTAGAAGGATTCTAGACCCTTTTGGGCATCAAGAAGCCTTAATGCATGTTAAGCTAATGCTATACCTTTCTTACGCCAAAGCTATCATTAACGTAACGCCGCTACAACAAAACAATCTTCTCCATTCTTCTATCCGATACGGGATAAAGCCCGTGGCTATGGCCGAAAAAAAGGACCCTATTTTTCTATCCCATTCTTGCTCTTTGAAACGTAATATCCGAGAAAAGATTACAAAATCTAAAGCAGTCTCTTTGCGTACCTACATTCATATCTTAGAGTAAAAATAAGATAAATTTGTTCAACGATTCGGGCGCGAAATTCTTCCTCAAAGACAGAAGCCTAAAGATTAGTGGCAAAGAGAAACGAATCCAACGAAAGAAACGGATAACTTCATTAATACACGTAAATAAAAATCAAAATAAATGAATAGACAAACCCCGCGAGAACTACGGTATAAAAACCCTGGAAGCGAGGCAAAAAGGAGGACCTGCATGTCCATTATGGGTCAGCGTGCTGAGCCAACGTTATAATTAACGGTAAACCTAATTATCTGACCTAACTTTGGAACTCTAATCCTTCACCCCCTTCCGAAAAGACGAAGATAATTATTATTTTCGCCTCGTTAAAAACAGAAGGAACCCTTCCCAAGGTAGCCGCGATGTGTATGGACGCGTTTCGGGAGCCAGCAAGAGTTATTTTCACATTTTACGACGATGCCCTAGGCTTCTTTATACAGCCAATTAACTATTGGGTCGGAATCTAGCCGGTCGGCTCTTCGAAATTGGCTGACTTCCGGAAAATGATTTTGGTCCGGCAAATACATCATCCTAGATGTTAGTGGGCGCCTTGTCCGAAGAGAGAGAGAGAGTCTTATAAGGGGCGAGCGGGCTAAGAGCGTAGCGAGGTAATTCTCGTTAATATAATTAAGAGAGAACTGTATTAGCAGGTCTAGCGAGCTACTTTTAAACCATTAAGTTCATCAGATGTCGCAAAGCGCCAGTGAACTTTCCAGGGGATAAGAGCATTTTTAACGTGAAATTATACGAGGTAACTTTGTTGACCCGGAATAAAATTTCCGAGAAACGTCAACGGGTACGCGATATGGCCTACGGTTTTCCTCAACGGAAGAAAAGGGCGTAGCAAACCGATTGATTTCGATCAGTACATTTCGAACAAGTACATGGCGTTAAAATCAAGTTTTACTCCATTAACTGGAAAACCCTTTCACGCACCGCGGCTCGGTGGCTAGTTTGTGGCAACCGTTAACTGCCTTTTCAAATAACTTTACTAGAATAGGCGGAAAAAAAGTAGGCTAAAAGGAAGCTAGACTCGTATGGAATTGGCAATTCCGAGGACGTGAAAGAGAGTGAAGAAACTCCCCTATTCTCTCCTTTAAGGTCGGGGTTTTTTCCTTTCTCTCTCTCTAAGGGGAAGGTCCTTCCTTAATCACCTTTAGGACCGGATCCGAGTTACCGATACAGGCTTCCTTTTAGCTTCTTTTCCAACTTTCTAAACACTTTTCCCAACTGATTTCTGGCCCCTTCCCTTTTCCACGAGAGCATTCCTTAACTCGCCCTGAGCCACGTTGAACAAGATGGCCTCTCTAACTAAATATCAGCGAAACCATAGACGCGTCTTCTTTACCAACAAATTCAAAACGAGAGAAAGATCCGGAACGCATTTCGAATTGGAAAAAAATGGCGCTTCTCGTAAGAAGTCGAGTGGTACGGCCAAGGTCAAAACATACAGCCAGTCGAATGGTCACTTTCCCGGTGGGTGACGAGGCATTCCTCTCTCTCTGGCTCGGACAAAGTCCCGGCCGGGTAGCCCGACTATTTAAAAAGACGAATGCTTTCCTTTGTGGCGCGCGTCCTGTCCACTTCATCACGCCGCTTGTCAGTTGCCAACGTCCCCTAGCCTCGCGTCCTATCTTCCTTACCCTCCAATGCCCTTTAATACGCGCCACGAGGGTCCTCCGCGGAACTATTACGCGCCCAAGCGACTCCCCGCCAACTATCTTTCCCTTCATTTCTCCTAGAAGGGTGGGTGGGCGAAGGGAGAAGGGCTGCCCGAAATAAAGAACATCAGGATAGCCTCTCTTTTTTTCTTCCCCGATTCCTTCCCTTCTCATTCCCAAATTTCTTTCAACGGAACAGTGTTCGCGTTCAGATGGTGAAAGGACAGAAAGTGAAACTGAAAGGGCTTGCGGAATTATCAACTACAAAACAGACCTTGACGTTTGTACTGTCCATAGACGTTATCAGGGAAAACTGATTTCCATGAATTTACAGGTTTTTTTCGCCATATATTTCCCTGAGTTTACAGGCGCGCTTTGATAAACGTAATCAAATCCCTAACTTATCGCACTGACCTATGGTCATCCATTTTACAAGTACCCGACTTATCCACGCTGTTCAATCTATACTACATTTATCACAGGCGGGGCTTCGATGTCTGACGTCATTAATAACCAAATAACGCAAAAAGAACAGGGACGTAACAAAGCGGGCGACAAAACACTTCATAATAAAACGGGTACTTACATTTTAACGACGATCGAATCCAACGATGGTTGAAAATGTCACACAGAGACAAAAAGGGGCACAAAGACGATGCCAAACTATGACGCGAAAAGTTCACAAAGCTAAACTTGCGTTTAAAAACTAACCCGCGACGCGACTATTTTCAAATGTCCATTATTTTAACACTTTGAGAAACTGGTTGACGAATTTTGACATTCAATATCGTCACGGAGTCGTTTCAAGTTCACGATGGACAGTTTGTCCTCCAGGTAGGAACGTAATGAACTTGATCCCTCGTTGGACGGCCTCCATTTATTCACGTCAATATGTTTCCAGGTGACACGATCACGTGACTTGCAGATGTGCGCGTTGTAGGGAAAGGGTCTAAGGGACGCTACGCTTTGCCCTGAAAGTTTGTTAATGCGCTAGCAACATTTTGGCCTAACAGCTGGGAAAAGGGTCTATGGGTCGCGGCGCTCTGACCTTGAAGTTTGCTTATTCGCGCGCCATTTTACGTACTCACCCACTTATCTTCGGCATCCCGATGACCTCGTAGAGTTCGCGTCCAGTTCCAATGTAATCGCACCACAAAAGTCAAAGTTCAAGCAACCCGATTTAAAAATACCGCGAAACACAAACGCGTTCGGGAACCACACTGTGACGTCATTTTCCATCTTTAGAACAGTACTGTTTGGTTCCCGCGATCCTCCGTGCAGCTCGGTCGTGCACTGGACCGCCCAAATCTTGATCCCTCGCTGATGGCCAAACGTGGCCCTTCCAAGAAATGTCCATCCTGACGTCACTCAGTCCAAAAAACGACCTGAAATTAAAATAAATTCCTTGATTTTAGCTAAACATCAAATAATTATTACATTAAACTTAAAGTAAATAAGAGGAAGCCCAGCCAAAAATTTTAATTCCTAATAGTAAAAACAGCAATTTTTTTCCGGAATAATAGGATTTTATTGGAGAAAAATTGTTTTTATAGGAAAATATAGGACTAAAAATGCTTGTATATAATTCTATTTTGGCATAACTATGTAGAAAAATAGAGGCTTTTTAAAATATATTGAGAAATTAAAAAGAAATTGATTTAAAAAAATTAAGAATTAAAAAAAAAATTAAGTTAAAACAAAATTGAGAATTAAAAAAAGTTTTAATTTAAAACAAAATTGAGACTTAAAAAAAATTTATTTAAAAAATAATTAATTTAAAGCGAAATTGAGAATTAAAAAAAATTTATTTAAAAAAAATTTTAATTTAAAACAAAATTGAGAATTAAAAAAATTCTAATTTAAAAAAAATTTTAATTTAAAAAATTGAGAATTAAAAAAATTTCAATTTAAAAAAAGATTGAGAATTAAAAAAATTTTAATTTAAAAAAAGATTGAGAATTAAAAAAATTTTAATTTAAAAAAAGATTGAGAATTAAAAAAATTTTAATTTAAAAAAAGATTGAGAATTAAAAAAATTTTAATTTAAAAAAAGATTGAGAATTAAAAAAATTTTAATTTAAAAAAAGATTGAGAATTAAAAAAATTTTAATTTAAAAAAAGATTGAGAATTAAAAAAATTTTAATTTAAAAAAAGATTAAGAATTAAAAAAATTTTAATTTAAAAAAAGATTAAGAATTAAAAAAATTTTAATTTAAAAAAAGATTAAGAATTAAAAAAAATTTAATTTAAAAAAAGATTGAGAAGTAAAAAAATTTTAATTTAAAAAAAGATTGAGAAGTAAAAAAATTTTAATTTAAAAAAAGATTGAGAATTAAAAAAATTTTAATTTAAAAAAAGATTGAGAAGTAAAAAAATTTTAATTTAAAAAAAATTGAGAATTAAAAATTTTTCATTTAAAAAAAAATTGAGAATTAAAAAATTTTTAATTTAAAAAAAAATACGAATACAACATCTTTGGCAGCCATTATCTCGATCCTCCGTACACCCACCATTATGCCCTCCTGAGTCTAGCTCGCTTTAAGCCTAACTCCCCCTCGCTAACCCTAATTAGGTACTAATCAAATTAAAACATTCCAAAAACACAAACTTACAGGAAAACGTTCATCCCAAAATTATTAGAAAACTAGTCGCCTCGATCCCGGCACAGTTTTGATCACAAAATTAATTGACTTCGGTTTAATTTTAAGTAATTAAATCCGACTTTAAATTAACAAAAAATCATCGACATAAGCGATTAGCAAGCGTCAATCAAAACTGAAAAATGGCTGTCTTTGTCTTTCGGAAACTTCTAGAAGGAGGGGGGACGATAGAGAAGGGGGAAGGAAGCCGGCGCTCTTGATCCTCCGTACTCCCGTACACCGGCCGGCCCATAGCTCACCCCAAGCACGCATTAAGCCTAACTCCCGTCGCTAACCCTAAACGGTACTAAACAAAAAAAAACTTGCTAAAAAGACGAACTTACAGGAAAACTTTCGTCCCAGAATGATTTGAATCCTTGGTTCCTCGATCTTGGCACAGTTTTGATCACAAAATTAATTCACTTCGGTTTAATTTTAATTATTTAAATCCGACTTTAAATTAACAAAAATTCCATCGACATAAGCGATTAGCTCGTGTCAATCAAAACTGACAAAATGGCTGCCGGTCGGAGGGGAGCCTCGGAGAACAAGGGAGGGGGGACGATAGAGGAGGGGGAAAGGAAAAAAGTTGCCTATTTGGAACTCTTGAGGGATGGCGCTAAGCCTATTTTGGCGGGCTTTTTAAAAAGCGTAACGGCTGAATTCAAAAACGTTTTGTATTAAAGCGTTTACTTAACACAGAGATTAATTATAATTGTAATACATTATATTATACATAATAATCTAATCGGAAAGTATTAAAATTGTCATTTTAAACGAGTTTCTTATAAATTTGACGTTTTGGCGTGAGTCAAACGTTGAAAAACGATATTACAATGCAATTTTGTGACGAAAATGTAGGATATTATAGGACCTTTCGTGAAATTATAGGATAATATAGGAACAGGTGTAAATCAAACCAGCGTTATGTAAATCAAACCAGCGTTATTTCACCTCGGTTCCCCACTTCCATCAAACGCGCGGCAATAGTCGAAAGCTATTCCTTCCCCCTTCTCACAAAGGACCCCTGAGACACTCTTTCTTCCGTCGAACCATCCCTATTTGGAATTCCCTCCCGAATGACCTCGTCTCCCAGTCATCAATACTCCAATTTAAAACTGGAGTTAAAAAATTTTTAGGCATTTGAATTCTCACATTATCTAACTTATACTTATATTTGGAGCTGTAAGGCTATACAAGCCCTAGCTCGTCAACCTCGTTGGAGCAAAAAAAAAAAAAAAAAAAAAAAAAAAAATATAGGATTTTATAGGAAATAGAGGACTCCCTGAAATACGCTAATAGTGAATAAATATTATCTGTCATTCAAAATAATAGTCTATGGTCGCGCATCGTGAGGGGCCTCAATTTTTCCGTCCCTAAGTTGATATAAGAACCCTGTCATGATTTGTTACTTCTTCGTTGTAAATTTCAAAACAAACGGTATAGGCCTAATTCATGTAGGCCTAAAACGCTACTAGTCATGGTATACCGCCATTACGAAGGTTGTCGCGAACATGTCAAGATTCAGCGTCCACCGCTCTGTAGCTCATTTCCGGTTAGAGACAGCGTAGACAGAGGTATTGCCCCGAGAAAGAATTCCTGGCTGCAGGAGAGAGAGAGAGAGAGAGAGGGGGGCGGGGGGGTATGCTAGCGATTTCTCCCAACGTTTCTAGATCTTCCTATTTTTTCCGCTTTTCCAGCCCGTTTCCTGCACCAGAGAAGTTGCAGTCTGTTCTTGGAATACACGTTCCTGTATTCAGTCTTTCATACAAGAGGAGGATTTGTTCTGACTCGGACGGATTTTGATAGCCTATTTATTAAGCCAATTTATCCTTTTCCATCGAGCGAACATCCCCTCCTCCGCTATCCCTAACACTACGCGAAAGATTTACTGAGCAAATAGGCTCCTTGAATCTCGATACACGCTAAAGGATGTAAATTAACCCGAAGTTTAAAGGGAAACATCACCTTCGGCGCTTTTTATTACGGTTGACCTTGAAAATATCCCCTACTCTCCATAATCAATCGAAAGAATAAAGCTAACCAAGCCTTACCCAGCCCAAATCCATAAAAATATAACTTACACGAGCTTCGACAATATTTCGAAATTATTCAGCGTAATTTCCCTCATTGCGCGACTAATTTCATTTAATTTTCACTCGAAATTATTAAAAAAAAACTGTCGAGGAAAACGCGACCAAACCACATCTCAACGGCTTCTGAATTTGAAAATTAGGCTTAGGGGAAGCGCGCCAAAGAGTGGAGGGGGAGGGAGGGGCGGTAACTCATCAGAGATCAGTCTGGGAAATAAGTATATTTTTTAAACTAGTCCTTGCATAGCCCACTCGATCCGCGCTAACGGACGCTGTGCTGCTCGCGCAGAGGAAGTGTGCTATTTCACATCTCAATGTTAATGAATCTTTCGGAAGCGAGCAGATAGTGCGAATGAAACCCAAACAACTAGGCAAGAAAGTCAGTCTTTTTGACTGGAAAACGCATCCTACCTTTTTTTTCCTTTCCTACATATGTCCTCTCGCCCTGGCCTTCTCTTTTGGTTATATTGCATTCCTTGTCCTTCAGCCAGTATTTTCTTTGTTCCTTTTTCCTTCAGAAAGTAGCGACCTGATAAAGGCGACTCGAACAGCTCGAGCGTACTAAGCAGACCACCTGCGGAACTTCGGGGAGGGGTCCAAAACGTTTCCTTCAAAGTCCGAGATTCTTAGAGTCCGGGGGTCCAATTCCACCAAAGGGCAAAGGCAAAAAAAAGAACATTTCCGCTTGTAATGGCCATCGTCCGATTTTTATTAGTCTTTTCCTCCGTTCGCTGGTTCTTGATGATCTGAACTCTATATAAAATGGCAGAACAAATATATTTTCTTTGCAAATGGTAGAAAAGGGATTTTTCACTAAGCCTAATTAATTTGTACTTTTCATAGCGTGAATTTACGTACACGGCTACGTGTTGAATCTTTGAACGATCGTGTTTTCAAATAGTTTTCCAAGATAAATTGCCGCGAAAAATTCTGATTTTTCAAGAAATCAATAGAAAAACTATTATATTAATTTGATAAGTTGGCGCAACAAATAATTGATCGTACACGTGAAATTGCATCGATTGAACAGTGAACACCGGCAAAATATCTAATAACTCTTGAGTCGCTATCTGGCGGCGACGACCTTTGGACAATTTTATCGTGACCTCAAGTGGGGACCTCCTTTTCTTAGAAGATAATTTTTTTTTCCAGTCACTTGACTCGTAGCTTACGAACGTGGGAGATTGACTAAACCAGGAAGAGAGGATTCGGAAATAGTTTTAACGATAGTTTGTAATTAAAAGCGAAAATGTTGGCCCTAATTAATCGCATTCTCGATTGGTTCAAAAGTTTATTTTGGAAAGAAGAAATGGAATTAACTTTAGTAGGCTTGCAGTATTCCGGTAAAACCACATTCGTCAATGTTATTGCTGTAAGTAAGCCTGGGTTTTTCTATAAAGTAAATAAGCCTTGGTTTATCATTTTCAATTTGAGGTTGACAAACAACCCGGACAATGGAAAATTTCGCACTTAAAACGATCCCGTGACTCGGATATAAAAAAAATAATAATTATAGTTTTATATTCCCATAATTATAATTAGGATAATTATTTAGATTTCTTTAAAACATTAAACTGATAGATGAATTCTAATTCTTTAAATACTAAACTAATTAATATTTATTCTTCTTTGAATCTAATTCCATTGTTATATAACTTAACAGTCCGGACAATTTTGCGAAGATATGATCCCCACAGTTGGTTTTAACATGAGAAAAGTCACCAAAGGCAATGTAACCATTAAAGTAATTAACATAAATACTTGAAGAAACTGCAACATAATTGGCTATGGGGTGGGGCTTAACCACTCCCCCCCCCTATTGCCAAGTACTTTTAAAACCCATATAATACTATTAATACGCTTGATAGATTTGGGACATTGGTGGTCAACCTAGATTCAGATCAATGTGGGAACGGTATTGCCGGGGTGTTAATGCCATTGTGTAAGTTTGGATTATCGTGGCTCTCTCTCTCTATAACGACCCGTAATTAATTCATTAATTGGGGGGGGGGGGGTAAAATAGGTATATGGTTGATGCCGCTGACCATGAAAAGATCGAAGCCTCGAAAAATGAATTGCAGAGTCTTCTTGACAAACCTCAATTGGCGGGAATTCCCGTTTTGGTTCTAGGAAACAAGAGAGATTTACCAAATGCGTTAGATGAAAAGGATCTTATAGAACAAATGTACGAGGACAACCTTAATTAATTAACCTTAATTAACCTTAATTATATTTAGATTAAATTGTATATTTTTCTTACAGGAATCTACCAGTTATTCAAGACAGAGAAATTTGCTGTTATTCAATTTCCTGTAAAGAAAAAGACAACATTGGTAAATTGATGATTATTTAAATTAACATTAAAATTAACATTAACATTAACCTCGGTACAAACATAAATTGAACTGATTCAATTTCAGACATTACTTTACAATGGCTCATTTCTCATTCAAAATCGGGAAGTCAGTGAGGAGAAAAATAAAAATAACAACTGACCGCAGCTAATTTCTTTAAAACAATATTTTTTTTATGATATTATTAATTAATTAAATAAATAATTAAGCGTCGTCGGTTCATCCTTGAAAAACAAATTCTTAAGAAAGACTCTGAAGAAAAGGAAAGATTAAAGCCGATTTCACGTTTCAATTGCCACAAAAATCTTCAATTTTGATGCAAATTGAAACTATAAGCTTAATTTTTTTTTAGAATCTTTATCCCCCCAAAAACAAAAAAAGTTTGATATTAAAAAGCCCCCCCCCCCCCGGGGAGGGAAAGAGAGGGAGGAAACGTGTTCCCCCCCCCCGCCCTGTTTGTTTTCTGAGTGGATGTTTATGTATATACACGCGTAATGTGAACTGGACATTTTAAATTAAAGTCCTTTAAAAATTATAGTCAAAAAACTGTATAAAAAACAAGTGGTGGTCAAAAAAACAAAGAAAAGAATCTTTAGTGTTAATTAAGCTTTACTACATTATCACGAAATGAAACCCTGAAAGAATTTTTCTATAAGGAAATCCCATCACTGATAATAACTAATTAGCACTTAGTGTCATATAATTTTAAGTTTTCCCCCTAAAATAATTTATTTTAAATGTTGGTATATTTTTTAAGAGTAAGATAAACATTCCTCAAAAGAATTAAGATCGCCCCGTAGTTCCCCCCCCCCCCCCCCCCCCCAAATTTATTCTCTCAACTTCCGGATTCAAAACCCATCTCCAGTCCAATGTTAAGCCTATTTTAAAATCTTTTTTGCCATTAAAAAAGCGAGTAATTAACTCGAAATTAGTTCAATTTCCTAATCCTAATCCTAAACTAGTTTATTTATTAATTCTCATAGTTTAATTAATTAAAAACCATTTTAAGCGTATCTTTCTCTCTTTAAAATATCATCGTATATCCGTGGATAAAGGAATTAAGCTCCTCAGGAAATTTGTTTTCACGTCGCTACGTGATAGGCAACTCCCTATCTCCGAGGGCAGCTTATAGAGTAGTGGCACTACATGTTAATGTCTCATAGAACATAACGTAGCCAAAGGCAGGGAGGTGCCATTACTCTATTGCCTATATACTTTGTTCCAGCTTAGGTTGGCAGTACGCGTGAAGCTATTTCTCTATGTAATGTAGCTTTGCGCGTGCTGACAAGAGACGGAAGAAAAACTCGTGTTCGTGATTCCGTCTCTTGTCAGCACGTACAAAGCTACATTACATAGAGAGCTAGCTTCACACGTACTGACAACAGAAGCTGGAACGAAGTATGCGCGGAATAAGCTGTCGTCGGAGATAGGGAGTTGCCTATCCTCTAATGTGTAAACAAATGTCCTGACGCGCTTAATTCCGTTATTCGTGTTATGGTAGTTAATTTCCATTTGTTTCAGTGATTATTTTTAAATTCTAATAAAATTATCTTGACAAATTGTCTATCTTCATTTCATTCTTTAAGTCCGGGTAAAAGTCATCCACTTGTCAGATAATATTACAATTGAAATCTTTATCAGACTAAGTTTATCGGCCGTCGCCGCCGCCACCGCGACTATCCACCCACTTAAAATTTTCCCCGACACTTCATTTTCGAATTAGTTTCGAAACGAACTAGATTCCAAAATGAAGAACTGGATAAGTATCTCGTTGTTTGTCGTTGTTGTTTCGACAACAACAACAAGGACCGTTTACGGGGACACTCCAGCCAATTGCACTTACGAAGATATTCACGGACTTTGGGACCTGTCGGAAAGCGCTTCCCAAGATGATTGTTCAAAGTCTGGTAAAGCTTCAAATTTCCCAAAACGCTTAAAGGGTCGTCGATAGAACGAAAGCGTTATCTCTTTCAGGTCCCGTGACAAACACTCTAAGGGTTGATCTTCAATTTCCAAATGTCGTTTTCGACCAAAATGGCAATAAGGGATACTGGACCATCATTTATAATCAGGGTTTCGAAGTGGTCATCAATTACCGAAAATACTTTGCATTTTCAAAGTATATTCAGTCCGGCTCGAACGTCACCAGTTACTGCGATCAAACTTTACCGGGATGGTCTCACGATGTTCTCGGGCACAATTGGGCTTGTTATAGCGCCAAAAAGGTGCGAGCCGTGGCCCCGAAAGTTCACCAGGAAAAGCCCTTGTAACGATAATCATTTTTCCCAACTTGAAAGTTGAACGGAACCGCCTATTTTTTAAAACATTGAAATTTGTAGGGAACTCGAAGGACAATTGTACAAAGTAGACGAAAACTTGATTAGGAACATTAACGCTGTCCAATCATCGTGGAAAGCTAAAGCCTATCCCCAATTTCACAATGTCCCAATGGCTGATATTTTGCGCCTAAAAGGTGGTATCAAATCTAGAATCCACAACATTCCCAAACCAGCTCCCGCGTCCGAGAAATTAAAACGGTTGACCACCAATTTGCCCAAGCAATTAGATTGGAGGAATGTTCATGGGGTAAACTACGTATCTCCGGTTAGAGATCAAGGCAAGGGACTTTGGGCGTCAATAGGGAGGCAAATAATAACGGCAAATATTACGCCTAACCTTTTTAGGTAGTTGCGGAAGTTGCTACGCTTTCTCGTCAGTCGGAATGATTGAAGCGCGTTTAAGAGTGGCCACCAACAACTCGAACCAAGTCATCCTTTCACCGCAAGACGTTGTCAGTTGTTCCGAATATTCCCAAGGTTTGAACAAACCCGTGCCTTAATTCCTTGACGGGTTAATACAATAATATAAATCTTAAAAAGGTTGCGACGGCGGCTTCCCGTATTTGATTGCCGGCAAATACACGCAAGATTTCGGAATGGTCCCTGAAAAATGCAACCCCTATAAAGGAGAAGATTCCGATTGCCAAACTGATAAGCAATGTCGTCGATATTATTCGGCCGAGTTCAGTTACGTCGGAGGTTTCTACGGCGGATGCAACGAAGAACTGATGATGATAAACCTGATGCGTCACGGCCCCATGTCAGTTAGCTTCGAAGTCTACGACGACTTTATGTCGTATTCCGGCGGCGTCTACCATCACACTGGCCTGACCGATAACCAGCTCGGCTTTAATCCATTCGGAATCACGAACCACGCCGTTTTGTTGGTCGGATACGGAGTTGACAAGGAATCCGGCGAAAAATACTGGTTGGTCAAAAACTCCTGGGGAACTTCGTGGGGAGAGGACGGCTACTTCCGCATACGTCGAGGAACCAACGAATGCAACATTGAATCAATCGCCGTCGAGGCTTTCCCCATCCCTTAAGTCCGCCCGCCACGCCTCTCTTTACCCTTAAATGGCGCTAATCAAAACAACATTAATGTAATACGATTTCCATTAAAAAAATAAAATGATTTTTTAACACGTAAAATATTTGTACATAAAATATTTCAGGTATAACAACCCGCAACCTAACTAATATTATATTTATTTCTTAACAAAAATATTTATTCTTTCGTGACCCAATTCCAGCCTGGCACCGATTCAGGCGCAACCCATGGCAGGAGCGAAGTTCGACCTTCGCCGCCAACAATCGTTTCCTTCGTGCCATTTGGAACTGACCAAACCATCTATAATCAATTTTCCCCTGTTAGGCCACATTGGATGTTGCGTGGCCACAAAGGCATTCGCCAATTGGTTCGCCGCCTCGATTGTAGTGACGTTTTTCTCCGAAGCTTCCTTCAAAACTCGCCTGGTTAAAACGTAAATCTAGACGGCCAAGAAAAACAACCAGTTAGTCCGGTTCGATGGACTTTAAAGGGGGTAGAGATAATTACGGAATGGTCCCATTCTTTATCAAAGTGTCTCTCAATGGCCGGATCGAGCGGCATTCGTCCAATTGATTCGTAGCACGAAGAAACGATAGCCATTCGATTGACCAGAGATTCAAAAATGTAAGCTATCCCTCTCTGTTCTAATAATTTGCAGTCATCCGGATTTTTCAGTTGGGCATTGGCAGTTCCGCAAATTATTTTCGTGTTGACGTGCGGTATGCTATCTTCCGTAAAAACGTGTCCTACTGCGCATGGAGCTATAATATCGCACGCTCGCCTTAAAACGGAATGATCTCCAATCGGAACCTTCTCGACAAATAAACGGTCACCACCCTAAAGAATTCAAATGGTGAAGTAATTGCTGCCGTTTTCGCCGCTAAAATATTCGCCTACTTTTTCACCAAGCATATCGACAATGTCGTCTATTCTTTTTGTATTGGTATCAGTTACGTAAACGCAGTTAACATTGGCCTCCAATAAGGACGACGTCAGAATGGTGCCAATGCCTCCCGCTCCCTCCACGACCACGTGTTTCCCTTCAAAACCACCGATTCCCAAGTGATCTAACGCGGCTTCCATGGCGCACATGACCCCTTTCACCAATAATTCAAACGGATTTCCACACCCTCCTATGTCTTCGGGTCCGCAGACGCTCCAACGCGTTCTCGAGTGGACGTTATACAAGTCTTGAATGTTAACTCCTACGTCGGTTCCCGCCACTAAAACGTTACATTGTAAAGCCATTTAGAACTAGCGCCAGGCTTTAAACATTGGCGTCACTATCACCGTAGCATCCGTTTAACGAGGATACGAAATCTCCGTAGTCCCAAAATAATTTTTGACGATATACTGGATTAACATGCTGCTTATCCTCAGTCTCGGGGATAATTCCTTTGCCTCCCCCAATCCTATAATAATTCCTAGACGATTCAGATTTCCACTATGGCACGCTGCAGTGTGCGAAGGAGTCTCTTACCACAAGCCAGCTAAGGCGCTTTTACGACCTAAACGCGAAGACAGGCGCAACCCATCCGCTAATAGGCCTTCCATATTTTGATATTCCATCATTCTAATACCTCCACACTTAATGAAATTTTAGCTCGGGTCAAAATGACGCGACACGTACGTCGAAGGCTATGTTATTATTATACGTACCGCTTGCCCTCTCTGACTGTTCCATACGAAAGCCCCTAGTAAGTGACCCGTTCTAATTCCCAACTGCATAAATACAGCTTCATGCTGCTCGAAATGAGGATTTTCCCCGTCATTTAACCAATCCGCTAACGGTTGCAATACCCCGTGCGAAACGACCATTTTGTTCTCGTTACTGTCCCACACCGCGAAACATCGACTGATTTCATTTTCTTTTAAAAGATTTTCGAATTCCGCCGGTTTCAATGACAAAATTTCGCTACCAGTTTTTGAGCAAAAACATTTGACAATGCGAATGCTCGGTGCTCGTTTTTCAAAGAGATTTTTCGTCAAACTAGAACGCCATGTCTGAAAATTTCGAGATCTAGAGTGTTTAGTGTACTTTTGCAAGCACGATATCACGCGAATGTTTTTCAACGGCTTAAATAGCCTAATCATTTAGAACAGAATGAAATTATGAGTGTCAATGATCGCGCCTTGCGCTAATTTCGAGAAATAAACAACAAAAACAAACTCAAAACCACATCTTTTTTCCTTAAATTCGTCTGCTAGGACAACTTCCGCAGCGGTTCCAAGCCAAGGTTTATCAACTCCATACATTTCCCCTTTCCCAAAGTATTACCAAATTGGGTATGTTTTAACCACAAATTATCGCTACTTTACCAAATAATTAGGCCTAATTACCCACTATATTGTTGTTTTATGTAATTTCTACCCTAAAAAGAGTCGCACTTTTAGCCACTCATAATAAATATTTCATGATTTTTGTCGTAGTCAGGCCTTGGACCTGCGGATACCCATACTCGAGTCTCTTCATGGCCTACCCTTATACACAAAACGCTGGCGGAGGGTACGCCCCACCGGGGGGTCAAATCCAAGCGCCTGGGGGATATTACGGACATCCGGGACAGGGACCACCTCCGCAAGCACCTCAACAAAGTAAGATAACCAAATATTTTTTGGTGTACAAGTTTTGAGGATATTATAAGCGTTTCTCTGGGGTGGGGGGTATCTTAGATGCCTGGCAGCAAGGGGTTCCGCAGGGGGTGCCTCCCGGTGTTGATCCAAACATCTACAATTGGTTTGTTGCCGTTGATCAAGATCGGTCGGGTAGAATTTCGGCCAGGGAACTAAAATTAGCTCTACTAAATGGAAACTGGTCCACTTTTACCGAAGAAGCTTGTCGAATGATGATCTGTAAGTTCACTCTGATTGTTAGCATTATCATACATTATAAATTAATTAAAATTATGATTGTTTTTTTTTTAATTTTCAGCATTATTTGATCGCAGTAAAGTCGGTTCGATAGACGCGGTTGAATTTCAGGGATTATGGAACTACCTGCAACAATGGAGAGCAGTTTTTGAACGTTACGATAGAGACAGATCCGGCAGTATTGATCAGGGTGAACTTATGACTGGTAAATCATATGCGAAAATAAATAGAGTGCTGTCAGTTGTGACGTCAGATCCAAGGTTAAACGTCACGAGTCTGCCTTTTAGCGATGGGCGGCCATGACAGTTACCGGTTTTTATTTTTTATGGGAAAACAGCATGGGTGACGTCACACCGGCGCTTCTGACAGCACTCTATAGTTGAAATATTAATAATTACCTTTAATTTTAATACGGTTTTTTCTTTAAAGCCGTTTCCGAGATGGGTTACAGACTTACACCGGAATTCTTTTCATCGGTAGTTGCGAAATACGACCCGAAAACCAAGTCCAGAGTATCCCTGGACGATTTCATCACGTTTTTAGTGCAGATGCAACTGTACACGAACGCTTTCAGAGCTAGAGATACGAATAAAACCGGCGTCATACAAATTGGATACGAAGATTTTTTGGGCGTCGTTTTCCTGACAAAACCTTAAGAAGTATTCCACGGAACTCTTATAGTGCCTGAACACTTTCAGTTTCAAAATGTTGTTCATGTTAAAATATTATTTTCAAACAATTATGCCTACGTTCCTTAATTATGTATTTTCGCTTTTGTTTTTTTATTGAAAAGAAGTTTTGTTTAAACCAATAAAGTTTGTCTATTTTATTTCAACTTGTGATGACCAGTAATGCGTATTTATAAAAGCTGTCACGTGGCCACGGAAACAAACTACCAATATAATTCCTGTTAATAAAATTTGCTCATATTTTCAACAAAGTTGTCAACACGTTTTTTAAAATTATAATTATAATAAAACGCAACAATCGTGTATGTACAAACACGAGGATTTGTAAGTTGCCCAAAGAATGGAATATGTCCGTGTCAGTGACGCGGCGGCTATGGGGAAAAAATGAAATGGTTGACACCCAACAACGACTTTGGTATAAAAATCCCTGGCTGATTAATTGTATTGGATATTATTAAGTTAATCGTCGGCAAAGGCGGGAGCAATGACAATCAATGGCGACAAAATCCTTCTAAACAACTTGTTGTTTAAAAGTCTGGGTCTCGATTCCGAGGCGCCGCTGGTTGTATCGCTTTCCGACGCCCCCGCGCCACCACGGGCATTCAAAATGGCCGAGGCGCTATCGGACGACGGGGTGCTGGAAGAGGGAGCGTCCGCGTTGACGGGACTGGACGAACCTTCCACAATTATGGATTTGTCCGTCGACGCGCTACTTTCAGTCGTAGTGGTGGTCGTGGTGGTGGTGGTAGTCGTGCTGGTGGCAGCCGCGCAGGAGGCCGGACAATCGGAGCAACCGCACGCCTTTTCGTTCGCGTCGGGAGCCACGTTGCATCTACGAAATTTTACAATTGGTTAATGTCAATTGTAGGGGCGAATAGGTCATGGCGTACTTGTGGGTATTTTCAGCCATGGGATAAAAGACTTGACCGGCGTCTTCAACCTTTGGCTCGGAGGTAAAGTTGTAGTTAATTTGGACCGGAGAGAAACCTTGATTTTCCGGAGTGGAGCCCATGAAGCGAAGCCATTTGACGCCGTCGCATTTGGAACCGTGTCGGCCACACATCAAGTCGATAACTCGGGTCCCGGGAATAATACCTTCCACGGATTTGCAAGAGTTAAATAATCCATTGGCGAACCTTGACATGCAAAAACAAATTGTTTAGTTTCTATTATATAAATAAATAAATTAACCCCCCCCCCGGGCCACTTTGAACTTACGATTCAGCAACGTAATAGGAAATTTCGGTGACCATGTCCTTGCCTTCGTCACTTTTGACGGTTCCAGTTACTTTCAGGTACTGACTTTGATTGGGGGAACAGGTAAGTTTGCAAAAGGTTTTTCGGAAGTTGTGGAAACAGGAAGGACACTTTCCCAGAAGACGTTGGGGTAATTTAAAGTTAGCGTCCATGGATTCGATTTGTTGAGGGTCGCAACAAGTCGTCGCTTTGTCTCCTGTACAATTTTAGAGAATAAATTTCATTCTAAACGGAGATCTACCACGAGAGTAATTACCATCAACGTATTCGGGACAAATTTGCTTCAACATGGAAATGGCTTCGGAGTCGTCAATAGTTTTGGCCTTTCCATCGTAAACGCAATTCAAAGAACCGTAATCCCCCTCGCCGCACTGCCCGTACATAATGCACGAACCACCTTCCGAAGCATCCTACAAAAAGAAATTAAAGAGAGGCGTGTCGTAAGTCGGAAATCAATTGTCAGTCTTCAATCAGTCACTTCCGAGTTAGGGGTACTTTCGAACTCGAAGAAAACTATGTCAAAACGATGGAAAGTGAATTTTCCGATAATACGGGGGGGGGGGGTGACCCATATCTTTCGTAATGAATTTATGAAATTATTCGTTGGTTCGCGGCGTTCAATAAAAGACGGTAAACGCAAAGCGCCTTACGAGATTGATTGATGTTATACCAGGAAAAATCTAACTTAAAAAGACAACGCTTATATTAAGAAACTCCCATCGTAATTACATGGATAAAGAATGCGCGTGAGGAAATTTGTTTTCACTCTACAGGATCGGCAACTCCCTATCTCGAACGACAGAATATTCTGTATACACTCTGTTACAACGTCGGTTGTCAGCACGCGCAAAGCTATTTCTCTATGTAACGTAGCTTTGTACGTGCTGCAAAGAGACAAAAAACTTCAGGATCTTCAGGATTTAAAATATCCGCGAGTTTTTTAGCTCGAGTGCACGGACCTCTAGGCCTTAGTTTCAAATACGTGTAGTAGACTGTATGCAATTTCACACATATTTGAAACTAAGGCCTAGAGGTCCGTGCACTCGAGCTAAAAAACTCGCGGATATTTTAAATCCTGAAGATCCTGAAGTTTTTTGTCTCTTGACAGCACGTACAAAGCTACGTTACATAGAGAAACAGCTTTGCGCGTGCTGACAACCGACGTTGTAACAGAGTGTATACAGAATATTCTGTCGTTCGAGATAGGGAGTTGCCGATCCTATAGCGTGAAAACAAATTTCCTCACGCGCATTCTTTATCCATGGTAATTACCGCAAAAAAGCCCTCGTTGGATATGTATTATAAAGGGATACTAAAATGCCGCCTTTTCGATCGTATTGCCAACTTCCCTTCATCCATTTAACCTTGGTTTTCACGAAGTTTCGTTTGCCAACTCGAGCCTCGTCGAAAAAAGAGCCGAAGCGACGACTAATAACTATTAGGTCACGTGGGTTTCAATTAAATGGCGTGATAATTTGAAAATTTGAATTGAATAACGAGAAATGGCTGAGTGAATTCGTTTAACAATAGAGTTTTCGCTATAAGGAATAAACTAAGAATTGATTGAAAAAATATTGTGGCCGAGTACGCGAGAAGATCGACCTATATATACAAAAATACACCTGGAAATTTTGAAAGTCGTTTACCTTTGAGCCGAAATTTATATTCCGCGTTTAAAAGAGTTCCTATTTGTTTTAACTCGGTTTATATTTCATTTTTTCCGAGCATTTGGATTCGAACAAACAATAGGCAAATTGCTTCCGGCGCCATACGCTCTCGTTTAAACCGGTTATAATATTTCGAATGCCTCCTTCTTACTGTTATTTTCGTTCGATGGTAAGTGACGAATGTTCTAGAGGTATGACGCGAATAAATAGGCCAATTTCTAAAGATCTACTACTAAAAAATAAATTCATTGACGAAGGAGGGAACGTGGAATAGTGTAAGGTATTCGCGGTTAACATGAATATATTCACGTTGAAACTAAATACTCGAAACATCCTGTAAAACAATATCTTCGTATCCCGTTCTTCGAGAGACAATCTTACTTAACCCTTCTATTTAGGGACCGTCCGACTCTTGGACGACTTCAACTAAATGAAATTGTTATAAACACGACCGTAATTTGCCAGACTGATTTTAAATTCTTTTTACAAATGATTATCACAGTCAACAGAAAATACTCCCACAAGGTGGACTGACAAACTTTGTAATTTAAGGACGCTGTCCTATGGTAATCAGAACGAAACTTACTTGACTGGAGATTAGTTGAAGGGTGACTAGTAATAAGACGGCGACAGACAGCGAGAGGCGCCTTGGTATCGTCGACGCCATTTTTTATAATTCTAATTTTACCGAAAGTTTTTTCCCTTTTTTGGTAGAAATTTCCTTCAAAGCCCGAAGCTATTTGAAAAGTTTGGTAATTCGCGCTTGCCGTTTTTTCCCGACGTCTTACGCGATCAACGTACGTTCTTGGACAGAAAATGCCACCACCAAAGACGCTTTCAAAACTTTCGCTTCGTAGTACAGACTCCACGAGTAAAGTAGGTGGCGTTCGAATCCGCCACAAGGAAAAATTTAAGCAGAAATTCGGCGAAATGTTTCTCTAAAACAACAACCTCGACCCAAGAACGCTCGCGGTAAACACAGGTAGCTCCTTCAGAGAGATAACATTTGAAAAAATTAAAAATTCCAAGGACGTAGAAAAAGAGTTACGACTCGCGTAATAATAAGGACACCGCGCTCCTCGATTCAAAATTGAGCGCCAGGAGCTTACCTTAGTCTTCCAGGCAGTTGACACGACGGGACCATGAAGTGGCCACACGTTTCAATCCTAGTTAAGTCTCTACTTGGAGTAATTAACCAAAGGCGTCGACGGTAGCCTATCATTGGACGCCACCGGCTTGTTACCAAAAAGAAATTTAATTATTTTGAAAGAAGCAAAGTTTATAAAGAAATCGAACCAATTTGAATTGTATCCATCTTGAAACTTGGGGGGGGGGGGAGTAGGGTCACTCGATCAAACTGATTCAGGGTTGTCACCAAAGAATCGGCCAAGAGAGTTGGTATCTTCAGGGACGATACTATTTGAGCGAGAAATTGCGTATACTTTAGTTTGTCCGTGGATGAAAACACCCTCGAGTTCTAATTATAAAAATATAAAAACCTCGACATTATTTAGTGGAAACATCACATCTCCCGCTGCGGTTTCCATCCAATAATCAAAATCAACTCGGTACAAATTAATAAATAAAATGATCCCAAAGTAGGTCGAGGCGTCACTGAAAAGGACAAGTTAAATTCTTCATCGATTATATAACGGATTCATTTTGTTTAATTCTCTCTCTAGACACTGATCAATTTACAGTTAGTACAACAAAATTTATTGTTTTGTTTGTTTGTTTGTTTGTTTGCTTGTCTACGTAAATATCATTTGTTTCGTATTTATTCCCCACTACAGTGCATAGTAATAATAGCCTTAGGGTAGTTTTTTTTCTCTCTCAAAATAGGCACCTTATTTCAGATGTCATTTTTGTTTTAAACAATTTTTCATTAAGAAAGTTTGAAATATTTGACGAATAATTAACAGCAGCGATCGAGGGATGAAGGTTCGTCTTCTTTTAATTAGTGTTCGGTTAATTTAATTGGCGGCAGTCTGAAGGGAAGGGGGCGGGGCAAATTGTTTCACGTGCTGACGTCTTTTAACAGCTTATGAACGGGTAAAGCCATGCACGGACATGTGAACGATATGTGACGAATATTTCACAAGATCTAATTAACCATTTTTGGTTCCGTTTTATTTGGTTCTGAGGATTTAATTTAAAAAAAACCAAAATGAATCATTCCTTTTTCAAACCAAATTCCAGCGGCGAGCTCGCTTCGTTTCTAGGTTTTTCGAGTTTAATAACGTAATGTTTTCACAAACTACTTTCGATTTGGCTTGTTCGCATTGAACTTCCGACATAACCGCCGCCTCCGCCTAAACTAAGACAAGCCCAGTTCCTAAGTGACCCGCAACTTCCGAGGAAGTGTCCACCACAGTGTCGTGTCAGGGTTGACCCGAATGCCCGAATTAAAAAGAAGTCGTAGCGGCCGATAATTCGGAATCCCTAATTATTATTAAAATAAAATACTACATCGTAATTAGTGGAAGAACCGGTTTTAAAAGACGAGTGAAGGACACTCCTTTTCATTTCAGGTACATTAAAATCGAGGTATTAGGTAAATGTAGAATATAGTCTAGAGGGGGTTTTTTTAAATCGCGTACGCTGATATTTCATAATAATCTTTTATAGAACTGGTTTTTGGTCTGTCTGTTTGGTAAACTCGAAAAACCTAGTTCTTTTCCCTAAAAGTTTTAATATCGACGCCTCGTTTTCCCGAAAACCCCGAACAATTTGTTTACATCACAAACTTCGCAAACATTCTTTCTTCTCTTCATAAAAATAACTGCAATTTTCTCGTTGGTATAAAAAGGAAAATCTTAAATCTCTCTTTACACGGTTTTCGTAATATTACAAATTTATCTAGGCGTACGTACTTTTTCCTCCATTTTGTACAACAAGAACCGAAAATGAAAATATTTACGTTTTCAGTGGGAACAAGGCGCGCTTTCAGTCTATTATGTACATTTTACATTCGCTTTTTTTTTACGCTTAAAAACTATAGATGTAAAAGTGTTGACCCCACACGGATTGATTTTAATTAGAATTTTGCTTATTTAAAGTGACAGTGACGCAATAAAAATTATGCGAAAAATATCTCAAATTGCTTCATTCAAATCACGACAAGACGACTTTTCTTTCTCCAAAGGGAAAAAGCAGCGATTTGATGACATTTTTAACCAACTCGTACGTGTCGCTGTCCCTTTAAATATTTGACTGAGGGGGGTGGGCGGGGGGGGTCACGCCAAAAAACACACGACACAAACACCACGCGTTCAAATACTTAATTGTTTCTGTTAATTTGAGCAACTCTTGTGTTTATTTCAATAAATATTGTTCCGTTATCTTTTTGTTATACCTGTAGAATTAATATTAAGGAAGGGTTATTTTTTCAATTTCAAACCCGGTCGAAAGTGCGTGAGCTAAGGATCATTATACTTTGTTGTGTTGTTGTTGAGCGGGGTGGGGGGGGCGTGTTCAAGGAGAAAATGAACGAGGTGAAATTTCTTCTAAAATACGCGGTCGTGTTTCAACATTCAATTTCGTAGCCAGGAAAACGACGTGGTATTATGGCGGCTGATAATATATTTCAGTTACCTAATTAATTGCGGCGATTAAATTCATTATTTCATAGTTAAAAAACCCGTCGAGTTGAATTTTCGAATATTTAAAGTCGCGATATCCGTTCTCGTTTTAATTCGAGTCGCGCGTTGGTTGATTTTGAAGGCGCGTCTTCTCTCGTCAGGTGCGAACGGGCCCATTTTCATTTGTTTTTCACTCGAAAAGAGTTCAGTTCAGTTCGGGTTAGGTTTGCTTGCTTATTTTGTTGAAGAATTAAACGTAAAAAGACGTCCAGGCGATCACAGACTCTTTGTTTTGCTTTTTATTTATAAATAAAAACTTTGTCCGTATTTTCACGTAATAAATGGTCAACGTTTCTCATCACCAATTGTGCCTTCTTAACGAATATTTGACCGTACCGCGATGACCGCGATAGGGCCACGGTTTTAAACGTTTTGATAAAATGTTAAATTAAAAACCCTTTAACGAGGGCGTTTCGTGAGATTCGAGAGGCGTGACTAAATCATTTTCATCGTTACGAAAGAGGAGTGTATATTTCCGATTGCAACGATTAATACCCTTCGATATTCAAAAATCGATTAAATTCTTCGAAAACCAATTCGTAAATTCCGGATCATGACGCGGAACGATAATATTCAATAATATACGCTTTTATCCCCCGATTATTTCGATATTTGGTGGCGAAATTCGTGAAGGCGGCCTATAAGGTATGACGGAGTAAGTTAGCCACTCCCCCTTAACACCGGCACCGAAAACGAATCCTAAAATGACCATTTCTCAATACGAAATCGGTTGGTTATTCGACTTAAAAAGTAAGGTTGCAATCGGGAAATATACAAGGATCCTTTCCACTAAGAATGATAAAGATTTAATTTTAATTTAAAAGTAATTAGTGACTAGCCTTGGTCAGTTGATACCGTTATGAATAAAAACCATCGGGGTCTGGTCGTGCGGCGGTTGTTGCCTAGGATTGATTTTATAAAGGAGGGTCAAAGGGTTAGAGGTTGGCGTTTTTGTTAAAAAAATAAATGACACTCGTGTAGGTCCTATAAAGTGTAGGCGCTTCCGTTTTTTGGTTCATTTTTCATTGGCGGGCGCGCCATTGTCTTTTGTCTAGCGCGTCGTCGTCGGTGACGTATCAATCGTCACCGTCGTCGCGGTCACCGACAGTTCTTTAACGGGGGATTGGCGTAGGGGGGTGGGGGAGGGGGTGGAGGCGGGCGCCTTGGCGGGCGAAGACATTTCCAGGGTGACTTTGGGGGAAGAATTTTGACTAGAAGAAGGTTGATGGCGATGGGTGGAAGGGCTAGAGTCCGTCTTTGTCTTAGGAGCGTCCGTGTCTTTGCCGATGAGGTAATAAGTCATCAATTTGCCTTTGCCTTTGACGCTGACCCAACCCCGCTGCTCGAAAACGTAGCCAAACTCCTCCAAGATTCGAGCCGTTTCTTCCACCACCTTTATTCCAAAAGAAAGAAACATTTCTCTCTCTCTCTCTCTTTTTTGTCTCGGGCCGACTTTGATTAATTTACTCGAAAGGAAACTACTCGGATCTCTCCTACGCAATAGGGTGGGGGGGGGGGTGTAGAACCGGAGTTACGAGGCTCCAAAGTTTATTGTTAAAAATCAAAAGTAACCTAACGAGGGAGGTATGTTTGTTTAAGTTTTACCAGAAGTGGCATGAGACTAGAAGTGAAGGGCTCTAGCATTGGTAATAGATCCTGGCACTAGTGAACAAATTTGAGGATTTTATGCCGCTTCCCACGCGCTAAAACTAGAGAGAGAAAAATTGGTCGAGTTCCAAAAACATTTCTTACCCCCTTCCCCTCAACCTAAAGCCGCCGAACACGGACCCGGCTCCTTGAATCTAGTTCGGCCGTCTACCACCGCGAGCGTCTCACGTTTTGGAGGGAAAAATTCTGAAACCGCCACTAGAGGGCCAACCGTTTGCGTTTTATCAAGTCTTTTCACTAATGCCGAGTGAAGAATTTGGTTAGCTCAATACTTCTAGTATCATACCACTTCTGGTTTTACTTAATTACTCGGCCCCTGTTTGTCGTAACCCAAAGCTTTTAGTATGGTTAGATGGGGGACAAATTGCACTATAACTTACGCAAAGGACATCCCCGTATCTCTAGTAGTTTATTTTCAAAAATCAAAAGTAACTTCCTAACAATAAGTGAGACAAAAATAAGTTGACGACGATATTGAGGTAGCCTCAAGTTTAAAGTATCCTTGTATGGGGAGCAAAGAGTACTATAACATATCCAAAGGAGATCCCCGTATCTCTAATAGAACGAGAGTTATGAGCCTACAAAGTTCAGTGCTAAAATCATAAGTAACATAGCAAATATAAGTGAGACGATACCATACGTTGACGAACATTTTGCTTAATATCTCGGCCCCTGTTTGTCGTAGCCCTATGTTCTTGGTATGGTTGGATGGGGGACAAATTGGGCTATAACATACTCAAAGGACATCCACCCATATCTAGTAGAACCAGCGTTACGAGCCTCTAAAGTTGGGTGTGAGGCTATTTCTCTGGGATGTTTTTGAACATTTCGCTTAATTACTCGGCCCCTGTTTGACGCAACCCCAAACCTTTGGTATAGTAGGATGGGGGACAAATTGGACTCAAACATACTCAAAGGACATCCCAGTATCTCTACTAGAACCAGAGTTACGAGCTTCCAAAATTGGGTCAAACGCTTTTCCTATGGAGGGGTTGTTTGTTTACGTTTTGCTTAATTACTCGGCCCCTGTTTGTCGTAGCCCTACGTTTTTAGTATGGTTGGATGGGGAACAAATTGGGCTATAACATACTCAAAGGACATTCCCGTATCTCTAGTAGAAACAGAGTTACGAGCCCCCAAAGTTGGGTCTAATTCAATTCCTATGGAGGGGTTGTTTGTTTACATTTTGCTTAATATCTCGGCCCCTGTTCGTCGTAGCTCTGAGTTTTTAGTATGGTTAGATGGGGGACAAATTGGGCTATAACATACTCAAAGGACATCCCCGTCTCTCTAGTAGAACCAGAGTTACGAGCCTACAAAGTTGGGTCTAATGCAATTCCTATGGAGGGGTTGTTTGTTTACATTTTGCTTAATTTCTCGGCCCCTGTTTGTCGTAGCCCTACGTTTTTAGTATGGTTAGATGGGGGACAAATTGGGCTATAACATACTCAAAGGACATCCCCGTCTCTCTAGTAGAACCAGAGTTACGAGCCTCCAAAGTTGGGTCTAATGCTATTCCTATGGAGGGGGTTGTTTGTTAAGTTTTGCTTAATTACCCGGCCCCTGTTTGCGGTATTGGTTCTTTAAACAAATAAAAATTAATATTCTAGTGTCCTAAAATCTTGAAGCGATATCGCTGTTTGGAAACTCGCTCTAATGAAAACGGGGCTTTAGAATGGTGTTCGAATTCGCTACAGATATCTCGAGTTGGTAGATTGATGACGGGTGAAGGTGAAAATCATTCAAACTCCGTCAAAAAAAAACGATGACGGACGTTTTTCGCGAATTAAACTCGTTAATAATTTTGGGCGGCTTCAAATTATTCCTTGGTAAAAGGTCGAGGGGGGGGCGGCAGATACTGGCGCCATCTTGTTAAAGATTGAAAAGGACCTTACTTGAATTCCGCCCGCCTTGCCCGTACTCTCCATCCGACTGGCGACGTTGACGGTGTTACCCCACATATCATAGTGAGGTTTTCGCGCCCCGATGACGCCCGCCGTGATGGGCCCTTGGTTGATACCTAAAACAACAAGAGCGCAAGTACTTAGAGGGGGGAGGGAGAGAGAGCGCGGGTGGACCTAGGCGCCAAGAAGAAGAAGAAGAAGATTTACCCATTCGAAGTACGAAGTTGTTAAAGCTTTCCTTATTAATGTTGTTGAGCGTCTCCCTTAACGTCAGAGCAAACTCGGTCAAAGCGGCCAGATGAGCCCATTTCTCCTTTACCGGAGTATCGGGCTGCGCCACAAGCGAGAACCATTAAGTCTATTTGGGGGGTGGAGGGGTGGGGACTGACGTCGTGTCTACGCACCTTGATATCGTCTTCGTTGTCATTATTCAAACCACTCGCCGCCATATAAGTGGCGCTGATAGTTTTGATTTTAATGATGTCCTTGAACCGAGGTTGTTCCAATAACTGAAATGGAAAGCGGTTGAGGAGGAAGGGTCGCGTGGTATTGGCATCGGGCAGTGAGTAAGTAAGCAAGTACACTTACGGCGTCGTAATCGGAGATAACTTCATTTAGAAAGCGGAGGCATTCCAGGCCTTGGTTGTTGACCGTTTCCTCCGTGTAGAAATCGGAAAAGTTGGGCATGGCGGCGAAAATGACGCCCACGGCTTCGTAGCTTTTACTGTACAAGTCCTGCAACGCCGCCAAGAGAGAGAGGACGCGTTAAAATGAAAAAGAAGGGCAACACGTGGAGTGGGAATAAAGCTAAAAGCCACGACCCGATAGGTTAAAGTTTTAGACTTAAAAACTGGAGACTAATGGCCGGTTAATTTAGACTATAACAGAGAGCGGATCATTGGGGTGGTCCTCTCGAAAGGGTTGACACCGGGGGGGGGGGGGGTTGGCTAAGTTTTTAATTGGCAGGCGGGGATTAACTGGAGAGGGGATTAAAAAGGAGAAGTGGTTACTTCGTCGGTCTTGCGACTGCCCAGGAAATGTTTGGCGACGTGAGGAGGAAGAATATTGTAAACCAGGGCTTCGTTCTTCCGGCGCATGTCGGCCACCTTCTCCTTCTGCTCCTCCACTTCCATTTGCCAAAGAAAGAGACGACGAGATGTCATCTCAAACTAGGAAAAAGAAATACCGAGACAAATTAGGCTAGCCCATTAGACTAAAACGATTTTTGCTTCGCAGTCCTTAAAAAACTGCATTTATACGCAATCCTTGGTGACACTATTTCAAACCCACAAAGGGGGGCCAGAAATTAGAAATTATTATACGTATTGCAGTTTGAAATTAAGTTCAAACGATATGGGAAATTAAGTTTAAACGATATGGGAAATTTGGTTTTAATCGCGTAGTTCAAACATTTGTTACGATTAGAAATTTTTATTAAAAAAAAAAAATACTGTTATTTACAAAATTCCCGTTAAACTTGTCTCTAAGGCGAAGGCCTAAATCATCAACTTCTTATAGGGTTTTACGGTCAACTAACAATGTTTCCAAATATATACTCCACGGGGATTCCCCGGTATTCGGAAGGGAAGGCGCGCGGCGGCACCTTTGAGCTTTGAAGTCAGGGCGCCGGCGCGGTGGTGTTTCCCAGCTGCCAGGCTCCCTATACTTCAAGGATGCCGCTTTAACAGTGCAGATACTACATACCAACGGGTTGGGAACCACCCTCAGGAGGGGTTTCCCCAAGAATGTAGCATTCCCCAGACAGACACAATAGAGACCGCCATTTTGGGAATGCGGAAAAAAATTGTACCGGAAACAGACGCAATAGAATGGGAATGCGGAAAGATTACGTAACCCTTTCCTTTTAGCTCCATCCACAATTGTATCGTCATGACCGACTTATAATTTAACGCCCCAGACCGAACCGCTTTACTTAGGAAGTTGAAATTTGGCGGGGACGTTATTCTTAATTAGTAGATGATCATTAAGAAATATTTTTGTAATCCGCTGTCGCCATCTTGAAAAATGGAGGTCATCCCTACCCTAGTCGCTATTTACGTTAATCGCGTAGTACTTAGTAACTTATTAAGTACATGATTGTAACTGAGGGGATTTTCTCAATGTATTCGGCACTGAGCGAGCGGCAACGTAACTTTCCTCTGATTTAGTCTCGACATTAACGGCGTTCATTAACTATACGAGATGGACTTGGTTGGGCCCGAGACAAGTTGCAAATATTACATTAAGGGGCCTTCTAACAAATTAGATAAAAGAAGTGGCCCAGGCTGGCTGGGGAGGGGGGGGGTAATGATCAAAAATGTCCTCCGGCTATTTTTCGTCGAGACTAACCGAGCCCCCGCTCGTACTTCCCCGAATAACTCGCGAGGGGGGAGGGGGCGAGAGAGAGAGAAAATCTCGTTGTCCCATTAGATGTTAATTACCGACTTCACAGAAGATGAACTCGGATCCCGCGAGGCTCTGCCGGATATAGAGACAGACCGCCTTCACCCCCTACCACCCCCACCTCGGCTTCTTTCGAGAAAAGTATATAATTTTTAGAAGCTACAAGGCGTGTAGTCGAACGCGTCAGGATAGAAACAAGAAATAATTGGCAACTAATCAATTAAGGAAGAAAATTCCTTACTGCCAGTTGAGCTATACGAAAAGATACTAATTCCTTCGCTCTATTGACAAAGCCAATTTAGTTCCAAAAAAAGTCACTATTCTCTTAAATTCCGCAACTTTTTTAGTGTTATCACTCTGGTCCTGAAAGATACACGGAGAAGTCTTTCGAGTATGATATAGTCCTGTTCCCGACACCTTTTACTTCCGGTTCTATAAGAGATACGGGAAAGTCCTTTCGGCAGGTCAAAGTCTAACTTCTCCCCCTTCGGAAACTTAATCACACGACGCGGTGGCCACCAGTCTTATTACGAGGCTAACAGATAGTTCGGGAGGCCATCGTACAGGGAGTTAACAGTTCTGACCCTGAAACGTCACACCCTTCTATTTCTTACCGGAGTTTCATCCCCCCCTAACGGTTGGAAACAGTATTCTACGCTCAAAAATGCCAACCAGAGGGGGGCTGAGTGACGTCAGACTATCTCTTCCCCCTAGCCAGTTGTTAGCTCCCTATTAAGGAGCAAAGCTCGATATTTTCCTGACCATCGTATTACATGGCGGTAACGAGTTAGGAATGACGCGTGCAAGATGTTACTTACTACTTTGAGAAAGAGAGAGAGAGAGTAAAAATAGTGTAGGGGGGGGGCGCCGCGGTCCATTTATGTTCATTTGAAATAATCATTAAGGAGGCAACTTCTAATATAAATTCATTAAACCTTCAATCATCATTAACGAAACGAGGGATCGTCTTACTCTAACTTATCGATCGGTTATTTTTGGTACGCCCCCCCCCCAGCTAACACACTCCAAATAAATCACCAAAAAGGCCCGGAGGGGGGAGGGGGGGTTTTGGAGCGCTGCCGCCAAGGCTTCCTTTAAATCATAATAAAAGTTCATAAATATTTCTTCATCTAAAAAGCGGTGGCGGCGGCTTCGGATATTAAAAAATTCTTTCAGAGAAATTTTAAATTTTTTATAGGCCAAATATAAGTTGCCAACTTTTCCCCCTTTCCTTAGGCAACCAGAAAAGATGGCCCACCCATCAATATTTATTACTATAAATTCCCCGGTGACAGAACTGCCAGGCCAGCCGCCTCAACTTATTTAGAATTCTGGAAGTAGGCCTAGTGGGGCTCGCGGAAGTAGAAAAGTAGGCCTAGTAGACAAACAGGCCTATCCTCAGTAACAAGAGTAAATAGAAGTAGAACGTAGAAACCATGCCGGTAAATGAAATGGTCTTACCTGCTTGTTGATGATAATGAGTAGCAATCCAATGGCGATGATGATGACGGTTAAGAGGGCTTCGTGTCCCAAATGTAGCGGACGACGTCCGTACGTTTTTTGATCGTATTCGTAATAGGCTTGTCCGAGTAGCGAGTAATTGAAGGCGCATTGAGTGCAGAAAATGGCGATCATCAGAAAGGCCTTGATCAGATAGCCGACGTCCGTCAAGACGGTCACCGCCAACATGCCCAAGATGCAAAAGAAACTCAAGTACTGCGGCATCGGGTACGCTTCCGCTTTGCCTCCTCCGCCCCGCCCCTCCTCCCCCGCCACCGGAAGGGGCGTACTCGAGACGATCGAGAAGTTTTTCGTCTTGCCGGCCACCATTGACTGAGGAAGTGACTGCTGGTAGAGGATCTATCGCGCCGGAAACGGAAGTAAAAACATTTCGACTCTTCAAACCATTTCGACGGAAGTACCACTTATGTCAGTGTTCTCGCTTACCGTAGTCATAATGTGCACCGCGAACCAAATGGACACGAATAAGAACATAATGATTAGTCGCCAACAAGGTTTTTCTTGAACCGCCCGCGACAAAGAACTCATCGATTTTGGAATACTCTAACACCCAAACGGAAACGAAAAAAAAAAAATAAAAACAAATTACTTTAATTATAAAAATATCCGAGAAGGACTGGACCTTAAGGAAATGAGAAGAAATTTGAAAGCGTCCCAATTACCTTAGAAATGAAGGGAAGAACGCAGACAAAGGTCATAGTACCAACCAGAGCCAAACCTATAAGGTTAACGACATACGGAACAACTGACCTAAAAGAAACAGATAAAAAAACAAATCCAAAGGTGAAAATCTCCCGCGTACTAAAGCCAAGGAAGCTGGCGTTACATTAGCAGATCCCTATCGATCTACCACCACCTTGCCAGAACAATATTAAACCGAAGTTGGCTTGAGAAAAATTAAGATATTCTTCGCTCACAATATACTGACAAGGTTGTTTGATAACTTGGAATTAATCTACTTCCGTCCCCCCAAAAGACATTTCTGGGTTTCTTTTTTTTTAAGATATCGATTGAAATGTAGCAATTGAAAATTGAAGTCGGGAAGTAAGAAATAGTAAAGAGAGAGTGTTATTTTACCCCGAAAAAACGAGTAGATGGGCCAAAGTGGCGAAGAAAAAGACCAAGGGAAAGGCCGCCAAGCAAATGCAACTCGTACTGTCGCTGCTTCGCTTGTATTGGTCCTCGACCTCCTTACTCTTGAAGCAAAGGGTGAAGGGCGTCGCGTGCTTCGACAATGACCTGACAAAGATGAACAAAATAATCAAAATCCCCTTAAGATTTCCCCGAGCTCGGTCCAAATGGACTACAAATTTAAAATCCGAGAGAGACGGAGAGACGATTTCAGTCTCGTATAATTCGAGCTTGACTTTTACAGTAAATAAATACCAGAAACCTTCGAAGCAAAAATAAACAAGACGCGGCGCAGGCATTTACGTGTCACCGAGTAAGCAAAGGGTAAACGAAACAATGATAGGGAGGGTTGGCCTTAAGGAGGATGGAGCGACTATAGTGTTTCTAGAAATAGAGCTACTCCAAGTATACTAGAACAAGATCAAAGAGAGAAGAAAAAAGAAATAGTTACTTTTCGTTGTCGCGGAATAGGAGTTCCTGGTAAAGCCTTTTCTTGTACTCGTCTCCCATTTTCAAACAAGCGTCCGTGGCCTTCGTCTCTTGTTCCAGCTATAAAGCCCAAAAAAAAAGGAAAAAGGGTCATTCGGGGTTAAAAATAAATCCAAGAGAAGAAAGATATTCTTTAATGACGTTACTTCCGTCGACGTTCCTCCATTTTGATTTAACTTTTCTTCGTCTAACGTCCCCATCGGATACTAAAAAACGGATATGATTATGGTATCTAAGGGAGTCGGTACTATGATCTAGGCTCGCTCGTTGGGGTCTTACGGGTTTGAGCACTTTAGTAATGAAATAGGTCTTGATGTTCGCCAGTCGTATGGCTTCCTCCCTCGAGGCTCCGTCAGCGGGAATAACTTCGAACTCACCGTCCAGATAAGACAGCGTTTTCTCCGAAATGTGCACTCGACTGTACGACGGACCAAATTTGACATCAATCGTTAAAAAACTCTTAGACTCTGGAGACAGAGAAGGGGGAGGGGGGATATGTGTACCCACCCGGGCATTCCTCCGCTCTCCATCTTGTTGGCCAATTCGACGTCGCGACTATACACGTCAAACTGCCACTGTCTCTGTCCGAGGACGCCGGCTAAAACGGCTCCGGTATGAACTCCTACACGCATATCCACCGTGGATTTGGTTTGCTCTCGAACGATTCTGAGTTGAAAGAAGAACAGTACGGCTAAGAATACCATCACGATCTTTTCAATTTCGCGAAGAAACGGCCGTGGGGGCTTAACTTTAAGAAATGAAATGATAGGCCACGCGGTTGGACTTGGGAGCGCGCTTTATAAGGAAGGAATTAGAGGCGACTTACTTGATGGCGTCCACCATGCTCAATCCCATGTGAACGCAGAGCACGGCGTGATCGGGTCTCTCTTCGGGGGCCCCGCTAATGCAGTAATAACAGTCTCCCAAAATCTTTATCCGGAGTTGATGGTATTTCTGGGGGAACAAAATAATGACGGCCATTTCATTCAAGGTACATCGTGGAAAGCAAAATCAAGAGCGTTAGATAATAACGAAAGGGGGGGGGGCAGCGTCTTTGCTCTCTTAAAGGAGTCTGAAGGAACGAGGGACTATAGGCCTAAAGCGGGGTCGAGAAAATAATATCAAACTTAATTCCACTTACGTCCGAGAGTTTATCGAAACGGGCGAAAAGCTCGTTCAAAGTTCGGACCAGCTCGGGAGCCGGACACGTCGAAGAGATGGCGGTGAAGCCCACGATGTCAGCGAATAGGATACTGAGGGGAAAATTTGAATATTTCTAATAAGATTCGTAACTCGGTCTTTCATTTTTGGACCTAAACATTTTCCTTTAAAAACTCACTCCTAACTAATACTTTATAACCTCGCGATGAATTAAAATTTCCAGGTATTCTCTCAAATAAACGCTAATCACCCACACAACGTTATTCAACCTGCACTCATCACCCGAAGCCGAAACCAAGCGAAAAAAATTCAAGTAGCAGCCGCCCTTTCTAGGACCGAGTCTAGCTAGAAAAAGTTTGTTTGCCCTACATTCTTGTAGGATCGATGAAACAAATAGGGCGCGCGCCTTCTTTTTCGTTAGCAGCAGCCGCGGCCTCACCTGAACCCTCACACCGCGACCCTTAGGCAATAGGGCTCGCCTAAAGCCTGTACCTTTCAGTCAGCCATATCTAATTTGCAATTCAAATTACAGGTGCCTGCATGAGCCCTATAATAAGGTTACCCCCGGGGGGGGGGGAAATACAGCTTCCTAAATTGTAAAAAACTCAAAACTTTAGGAATATAAAAACTTTGGTGGGGGAAAAAATATCCTATCGAATTAAAGGCGCGGCTCTCAAATGTCTGACGAGGAATGAAGGCTGCATAAAACTTTATTCTAAAAGTAAGAAAGTTCTCGATTCGTATAATTTATAATACGAGAACAATAAGGGTTCGCAATCGACCTTTCAACTTCGGGGAAGCCATAAAAGGACTTCCAGGTTCAAAGTAAATTTTTCCCTCGTAATTTTAATGGTTGCATTATTAGGGTTCGGTCCAAATGAAAGTAAAAATGTTCGAGTAGGCAAATTTTGAAAACAAGGGCTAGCGTATGGGCTCATGGCGCTAGCGGAATACTTGGTAAAAATATAGGCGACGAATCAAACAATAGAAGTGAAGATGAAATTTACCTGACATTTTCGTGCCGACTCATGTAGATCTTCTTAAAATTTCCAGCGAAGACGGCCCCGAGATCTTGTCGAATTTCGGCCGCCAAGTGCTTTGGTAGCACTGACAACAGAAGTCGTTCCTGATGAAGAAATATGCAAAATTAGTTACAACGTAAGATTCTATTCGCTCATGGTGCAACAGTTTTCTATAAAACAAGCCGTTGCCGACGGGGGGAGGGGAAGGGGTTAGAGTTCAGCGCCAAAAAAAACTCTACTCTCAATGAGCTAGGAAGGGAAAGAGAAGTTTCAGGAAAAAGGAAGAGGATTGGAATGTCTCTCTCGCTGAACGTCAGGAATTCGGGCCCCGAATCCTAGCGTTTGTAATTGGTGCTGATAAGTTATTTTCCTTATTTTTAAATATCATGAAATACGTTTTAGAGACCTCGCGTGGTGTTAGCGCGCGATAAACAATCCAGTAAACCCCCAAAGTGAAAGTTAAAATGACATTGCGAGGTGTAAATGCCAGAAATGAATAAGTGGTCCCGAGGATTAGTGAATTAAATAGATCAGAAGGTCGTACTCCCTTTAGAACCGCGTCTCTCCTTTCTATCTCGCGCTTTCTAGCTGCGTCTGGTGAGCCAAGAGAAATTGTTTCGGCAAACTGGATACCCTTCTCTTCCCCCCCCATCCTCCTACATGTCCAAAAGTAATTATTTACACAGGCGCGGTTTTGTCATGCACCTAGCCCGGCCGAAGGAGCGCTCGAGAAAAGACGGAAAAAGACTGAGAATAACGCTAGACGGCGCTGCTGATACTATTCGCCAAAGCGTCTGGAGTCTGGATCTGGAACACGCTTGATATAAAATTCGCGGTTTACGGCCGGGTCTGGACCCAATGTAAATACCTTATTCCATAAATTTCCTTCGGGACGCGCGATACTCAATTTTGGTAACCCCGTAACCCCCCCCCCCCTACACGCCCGGCCCTGCAAAATGCTTGAACGAATCGTTTTCGGGGAAAGGGTTTCAGGTGTATGGAAACTTTGGTATTAAAACTGAAGCCTATTCATCTAATTAGAAAGGAACCCGGGGGGGGGGGGGTTAAGGAGCGAGAAGGTGGGTGGCTTACTTGTTCTTGCGTCGCTTCTTCTAGGACTAGTTTGGCTTCCAAACTTTGCCTCGTTTCTAAGAAAGACTTGCGTTGTTGCTTCTCCACGAAGAAAAACGACATCATACCCAACAAATTAGAACATAGGAACAGCAACAAATTGGCTCCCAGCTGACAAACAAACGCCACAAAAAAAATAATAATAATTTACGTTTAATAAACCACCCAATTAAACTAATTTATTCCGAATAAGTCCAATTATATTAATTTTTCCGGGAAAAATGCGATAGGAATAAGAAAGGAGTTGTTGTTACCTGATTGCGTACGTAGTGCTGAGATTCGGGCATAATGCCCGTGATTAACAAATGGATGAGGGACGTAAGGACACCGAGAGTCAAAGAGACGCCGAGTCGCACCGGGAACCAGACGTAAACGGCGTAAGTAAAAAGCAGCACCCAACTGACCCCGTCGGTCGGCAAGCGGGGCACGTGATACAGCCACATGTGACACATGACCTCGACGACTTGCAGAAGCCAGGCCACCAGGGGGATGGCCGTCCAGACGGCGACGGGGATGCGGAAACGCCACACCAACGTTAGGAGCACCGCGGATATCACCAGCACCACCACCAGGCCCGTCACCAAGGGCACCTGGTGAATCAGACGCTCGTAGTCCAAAGCGTACGCGTACAGAGTCAAGATGGAGACGGCCACGATGGCGATGACCATCAACGCGGCCCGGAAGTCCGTCCTTTTCTCCTTCTTGTAATACTTCCGGTAAAGTTTTTCCGCCTCTTGGTCGGCGAAGACAAACTGCATAAAGGGAGGCAACCACCGCTGAAGCCCGCTGTTGTCTATGCTCAGGTTCGTGTCGCCCCGTCTCAGGAACGAATGCCGTTTGCCGCACGGAGCGTGCCCCATTTCCGCCGAAGACGTCACGGTGGGCAGCCCGCTGCTGCCCGATAACGCCAACTTCTCCGTTTCGGCCATCTCGAGCGATTCGCCGCCAAGCGGACACGGTCACGTCTTGTCACCAAACATCGGACACTCCCAAGAACCTGCCAAAACAAGAAAGACTTGGAATCAAGAAAAATTGTTGTCATTCCGGCGTATTTCAAACGAAAAGAGCTAGACGCGCTTTCAAATGAGTAATTATTAGGCATAATTTATATTTCTCAAGTTACAAACGTGACAACCTTAAACAACATTAAACACCGCGGAATCGAGTTAGGAATGCGAATTCATTAAAAACCCACGAGGTAAAAAAGAAATCCAAGTTAGTGCGCCAGGCAAAGTCAAAAACTGCAAACCCATTTTTCAACCCTTAATTCCCTTTAGAAACATTTCCGAAACGAAAGTAAATAGGGAGCTCTTTTCAGAAAAATCAACATTCCCACAACGTACAAGTTTTAAAAAACCCAACGAGAGAGAAAGAAAAAAAAATTGTAATTTAGTCCCACTTTTTTATTAGTGTCGCCGTCTCACGCGTCATTTTGACAAACTTTTGGCAGACACGCTCCGGCCTCGTCTACGCTCTATTTTTTATTTCGTACCAAAATATTCCTTTAATAACTCTTTCCCGAAGTTCGGAGCGAACTTTGAGAGTTTTAAAAAAGGCCAAAATTAGGCAAGAAGTTTTCCAATATAATATAATACGGTACAAACCTTAATATCATTAATCAAAAGCTAACGGACGTAATTCATTCGGCTTACCAAGAGACTCTGCAGGCGAGCAGCTGCCCTGGAAGATCTCGTTTCGCGAAATAACGCCTTCGATTCAAGGACTACGATGTAATACGAACTTAAATTACAGAGAGCGCTTAGTGGGAAAAAAGAAACGAAGCTAATACGTTGATGGTTAACACGCTCCTGCACTTGCCTACCGCGCGCTACGCCTACAATATCCCAAGCAAGCAGGCAGGCACACACTGTATCTCTTTCGGATACGTCTTCTCTATAGTAGATCTATCATTCACCTTGAAAACTCATCTTCTCTCGCGCTTCTTCTCCGAGCGCTCTCTCTCTCTCCTCCCTCGCCTCTCCAGAGCGAGAATCTCCCTTTTAAATTTCTAATTATAGAACAGAACTATATAACAACGGTGTTGAAGGAATTAAGTTGGGGAGAGATGAGCGGCACTGCAGCGTGAATTCATTGATACAAATTACGAAACAGTTAGCTATTTTCTCGTATGTGTTCAAGGACAAGGCTTAAAGACAGGCGAAAATGGATGAACGTTGCAAAGGCCTTCGCGACTCAAAATCATATCCATCTATTTTGAACGATATCGAACAGTTATTTTTTTATTGTAAATTCCCAAATTACGTGTACCGCTACATCGCGACGCTGGTTGGTGGGTTCGAGCCATGGCGCCCGCTGCTTTTCAAAGAGTAAATAAGGTTTAGTGACATCATTCCTATAAGTCTTTGACGCATACGTATATATCGATTAAGCTCTCGAGTTTGTCCGACAGCATTTTCATGGCGACCTCCGCGGATATTAATTTAATAATGATTAGGCCAATATCTTAAGAGGCTGTTTTCGCGCTTACAATTACGGAATTAATAGGGTGGCCGTGACGTAGCGAAGACGTCGGTGATGACGAGGCGACCCTGGCTGGCAAGACACGCTGCCTTTTTATTAGCCGCCAACTCGACTCGATACACGCCGCGGCGATGACACGAGTAACGATTAGTTAACGTTGCCAGAAAAGCATCAGGTGCGTTGCGACTATAGTATAGACCCAAACAATGTAAGCTGGCAAGACTCCCACTCGATAAAAGCAACCGGTACGCTATACCATAAATTATGTCACACTCGTTTCGCTAAACGAGTAAATACCATAGAGAAATGTCGCTTCAAACTTCAGCAGCCCACACAATTTCGATCAAAATTCATTAAAACGTTGCAATTAAAACTGATTATATTTATAGAGCCTTATCATTTCAATCGCCGCTTGAGTGATTGTATTTCCTAGATCCGTCCACAACTCTAGCCTAAAAATGGTCAACAAACCCTTTCAAACGAAATAAGTTGAGTTGAAAAAGGACAAGGAATGAAGGACAAGCGCCACCACAGCGAAAGAATCCCTTTTCCCTTGTCTAAGAAAACAAAGGGACAAATGAGCTTTTAAAAATGGGACATCTAAATGGACGTTGGAAGGCCAGTTTGACACTCTTAAACCCCGGGAACGTTTGTGGACAAAAAACGTCTTCTGATAAAACGATAAAATGCCATTCTCTAAAACAGTTCTATTGAGAGTGGCAGTTTGGGGGGGGGTTAAAAGACGAAACCTTTCAAGTTAGAAAGATGGACGAGACACTCTTAGGTTGGCTATCGTAATAACAAGTATAACGCGAACAATTCGGAACACCTCGATTCGGGAACGCCAATAAAATTACAAAATATGCCATAGCAAAAGTTGGTAAAACCAAAGTTATGTACGAATCTTCCCAAGTCATTTTAGAAAGTGTTTTAAACCCTCTTTAAGGTTAAATTAGAACCCAGCTTTTAGTGAATATAATTAATGGTAATTCGCGGACCAGTTAAACAGACTCGGAATGTCCTTCAATATTTCGTTAAGGTTGCCAAGGAAATAGTAGCTGGCGGTTTAGGTCTAACAGCTTCGGCGGTTTTGTTTCAATTTTCCGCTTCAACAATCGGGAATTTAATCAGAAATTATTCGGGCGTTGCGACGTATATTTTAATTATTTAATCAGTTCCAAAATTAGAAAGATCTGACGGTCATCGCGGACGCCATTTTAAGGTACTTAGTACAGTCCGTGGGAAAGAAACTTTCTTTATCAAGATTTCGGGTAAAGCCCAAAAATTTCTCGTCTTTAGACAAAGAAGATTTACGTAAAATGAGGTGCCTTAACGGAGTTCCATGGGCCATCTCGCGGTTGCCAAGTTATGATAGGGAAAGAAAGCTCGACCCCCCCCCTTGTCAGGTATAGATCAAATTTATCGATCTGGAGCGCTTCCCTTAATCGATGAAAACCCAACGCCGGTAGTTTGTCAAACCACTAATGTCAAAGGTCAACGAGGAAAGACCAAGGACGACTCGTCAGACTCGATTGGCCATTGGCTATTCATCTTCAACTAGTAAGGTGCACGGGATGATTTGAGGCCAGGGAATTAACGCCTTACCGCTTCGTAATATTTAGGTCCCACCAAATTACCAGCCGCCGCCGACACACTTTCTAATTCCGCGTAAGAACGTCTTTGAAGACCCTCCAATGAAAGTCCATTACTCGTAGAACTGGCGTAACTTACAGCGCCATTCCACTCTGGGAAAAATAGTTCGCCAATTGTACGAGAGCTCAAACGACTTACTTCGGTCGACCAACTTATCTAACGTTTATCTTTAAACGGCTATTTCTGTCAAGTTTTCTCTTCGAGGCTCGGGGCTTTGATTATCGCAGCCCGTATTATAACGTCATACACACGCTTTAAGACAAAAGGCTTTCGAAGCGTAAACGATTTCCAGTGTCGGTAAAGGTGCGCGCCTATCGTAAATCTTCCTATTATTATTATTGCTATATCATTGCGCAAACTGGTTTTAATTAAGTTAAGATGATAACCAAGTTACATCATCAAGATAATACGAGAGAACCTCGATAAGGAGTGGTGAATTAAATTTAACTCCATGAATTAAAGCGGGCCCTTAAAAGCGACGCCCTTATTTTTTACAATAAGGAAAGGGTACAATGTATAACGGGCCTGTGAATGGCTTTTATCAGACGCGAGGTTCTATTTATTTTCACTCTTTATTTATTAACACTCGTCGGCCTCTGGTTTTTCTCCATAAATTAATTAGAAATATTTTGGCAAAGTCAAAATGACGTTATAATATAAATCAGAAAAAAAAAATAAATTACGAACGAAAAATTTCAAATTGGGTGAAGAGAAAGGGAAGGTACGTAGTTTCTAAAAAGAGTCTCCTCTAATTTGAAATCCAATTTGGGAAAGTTTCCTTCATCCGGCAGTCAAGCTCGGGAAATGAAAAATACAAGAATTCAGACTCAGGTGGGTGCGACGCGGCTAAGGACTATGGTGGCCAAATAAAATCCAAATCTATTTTTCATTCACCCAGAGTCGAAACAAAAATTGGGTGCCTTATCCCCCACAAACTTTGCGAATAGATGTAGAACCGCGTTGAAAGAAGTTTCGACGCTACTCTCGACGTTGAACCAAGTCCCGAATTAATTAAAAAGCACCAACGGACTTCGTAGTCAATGAGACGTGGTATTGACGCGTGTCCTACCACGCAAAAGCCGATATTAAGCGCTAACCATAGGGAAAGGGTACTTATAAAACGCCATAAGACCCTACTACTACTACTACTACTTGAGAGAGCGTGACAAAGCAGTCCAACGCCCCTTTCTTCGAGTTCCCCTACCGTGAGACAAACCCCTTACAAAATGGTCCTTGTCCCCTCATCCTAACACAGCCTACGTCGAAGATCGTATCACCTCGAAAAGTCAGTTCAAACAAAGCTACATCTATCGCCTTTGGTCTAACAGAGCCACGGGTTTCCAAGCGCTGACATTTGAACTCGTGCGGTCTACACCGCGTACGCCTCGCGTGAGGGCGTTCTAGTCGGGCCTTTGTGGGGGTGGGGGGTGGTAAGGCGATATACCTTAGCCCATCGATTTTGGGCAGGCATGGCCTTAAAAGCGGCCAAGGTTGTATCGATTTCCATCGGGGCCTCTGCACGGAGCAGCGTGTACAGCACGCGCAGCCAGAGCTCTTCTCAGTTTTGGGTTTCAGACGCGTTACTCTTTCAAAGGTTACGCTACGGTACAGGTTGCGTGGTCCATCCAAAGGCCGGCTTCGGTTGTTGGCGGAAAATAAATGTACGGCTCTTCTCCGTACCGTTACACGTCATACTTTCGGACCTAATGTAAATGAAGATGATGTTATTCGCGTCAATCTTACTAGGCCACTTTGACTAAACGTCCTGGATGGCTGGCTTAGACGCGACCAACTAGGAAGATAAGGTCGAGGCGGAAAGAAGGATATAGCGGGATAGTACGACTGGGTGACGCGCCATCACATCGAGCATCCTCGTAACCTAAGACGGGTGACCGAACGCGAAAAGGGACGAGGGTCGAAAACACGACAGTATATAATGTTATACTCCTTGTCACGTTTGGGGAAAAAAAATTCCTGAATTCCTCCGAACTAAGATAAATATTTGTCTAGTGTCTCTTCCTCGAGTATCTATCTCTCCTCCTCCATTACCACCATAAAGTATATACATCTTTTTCCTTGAAAAAAAAATGTTCTTTTTACGAAGAAGAAATTTTGAAGAAGGTTTGAGGAATCGGCGGCGCCGCGATTTATTTATAGTTCCTTCTCCCCGCGACTTCCATAGATTAGAGTTAGAAATTGGAGGTAAACATCAAAACTACACCTGTATATACACACGTTTATTCAGTTTGAGAAGCGCGCTGGAAAAATTTCAATTTCGCAAATGTTTATATTCCGCTCTTCGACGCTAGCTAACCCCAAAAGTGACTCGATACCCAAAAGTAAGAAACGGAGCATTTAATCAACGAAGCAACTAGAACGAATTGGTTAAATTTCAACCGAAAATAGCGCGTTAATTTTTGTCAATAAAGCAAACTTACACGATTTTTGACGCGACTTGATCAGCGGGACTAGTAAAGGGGTTTCGTAATTTGGCAACAGGAACGAAACCCAATACGTAATATAAAATAAAAGGCTTTCTATTATTAAATTTCCGGTGCTGGGCTGCTGCTTTATAGTGAGGGAGTGGGGGGGGGGCTTGGGAGCACTCTGGTTTGATTTTTCTTACTCATTTCCTTTCGGAGGAGGAGGCGGCAGCCTTGGGCCGGAAATTAGGAATCTATAGAAACGCTTATCGCCAAAAAGAGCGCTCGCTGAGCCGCGAGTGCTAACGAATATAACTACTCAAATAGCTTTCGTATCGAGTGTTAATTAAATCATGCTAGAACCAAGATAAAGAGAACCACCGTCAGTGAAAAAAGAAATAAAACAAACGGCAGCGGTTGTAAAGAAATCAGATTGGGGGAAACAACACTATTCTATCGCGCAACAAAGTCGAGCTTCCTACAAACCGACTTCCGGAAATGAGCTTCAAAGAAAATATGAACTAAAAGAACGAGGGATTGGAAATTCGGTCGTGGGCCAATGAAAAAAAGTCGTAGAATAAATCTAACTTAAGACTAAAATTCATAATATTATCTTAAATTTTCGCAGCAAACTTTAAAATTGGGCCTTTGGGTGGTGGTCGAAGGAAGAGCGCCAAAGTGAAAGGTGGTAAGAATTACGAAGTGGTTTTAAACTCGGGCGACCGTGACTCGTATTTTGGGCAAAATAGACAGGAGCCCCGTTCATATATTTGGTAAACACGATAAAGCCATTAGGAAAAGAGCCAGAAAGAATGGAGAAAAATGAGCGTGGAGGGACGAGGGGGGATGGCGGCCGGAGCTGGGGGAAGATCCCCCCAAAAGGTATAAAAGCTTAGGGCTAAAACCCCCAAACGAGCCAGACTCGATTTCGCCGCTTTCGAAACTCTGGGACATTTTACGAGGCGCCTAGCCAAGGCCTTAAAACAGGCCGAGAATGGCTTTGTCACGTACCGTCTCTCCCTCCCCCCCCCTCGCGTAACTATCAAGTGACACTTAAAGGCTAAAACTACCAAGACTAGTTCCCTGGCCGACTGCGCCAAATAATTTCTGGAATTACTAAAAGGTCAAGCAAGCACTCGAAATATTCAAGTATCCCTTTTATAGTCTACGAGGGATTTGGGAAAAAGTGTACGACTTAAAGATCATAGCCTGGTTGGTACCTGGATGGAAGAGGTCGATTTTTCTTTCCCAAAAGGTCAAAGTTGATGTAGTAAATATTAAAGCACTCGCGAAATTAATTCCAGCCCGAGGGAACGGACACTTAAGCGATTATTACTGCCGTCTGTCCCTCGAGTCGGCCATCTCGAGTATTCCAGTAGCATAGCAGCCAGTCACGTGTCCGCCATGATTTATTATACTGTTGGGTTTAGTCTATGGCTGATAATATTTACGCGGACAGAACTCTTCTCCTGGGAGATCCGAGTCCAGTGTCCGTATGTACTCGACCACTCGTGCTCGGAAAGACACTACCCTAGTTCAGCGAGTCCCTCCATGTACCACCAGTAAATGAAGCAGCAGAAACCTAAATCAGATTTTTTTTCAAGAAAATTTCAAAATCTAATATAGAGAAACCAGAATTCCGGATTATGAATATTCAAAACGTGAAAAGACAATTAATTTAAGGAAAAAAATGGGGATTTCTTTTCCGGAAGCGTAGCGTACACGTCAGCCTCTCGAAATAAGGCTTTTCCAAAACGCTGATCAAGCTTCCGATGCCTTTTCTATTCATTTTCAACCCTTCTAAATTTTTTTTCTCTCGTAAAACGTTAAGAGGAACTCTTTTGTATTAAAAAGTATCCGATCGCTATGAGGCTGAGCCGCGTTAAAAACTTATCGAACAGATTTTTTTTAATGTTTATAAAGGCGCTAAGGAGGAAGGGGAAGGGGTTATACTCGAAAGGGAAAATCTATCTGACCAAAGGACACGCGAGATTTCGATCTAAGAAAATTGGTTGACGAAAAGCATTCTCTTTAGACTTTTCAAGTTGGTAACGCCTCGCGTATACTTAGAAAGGTACGCGTATTTGCTTTTGGTTATACACGCCTGCAGTGTACAAGTATTATAATAAGTTTATTGGAAATAAAATTTGCCTAGGACGAAATAAATCAATATTTTTATCCAAAAATAGCCAGTGTTCTCTCTGGAGAAGTTCCACGCCTACCCCGATCGAAACTTACGTTGGCTATTTCTTGGAAGATAAAAAAGGGTTAAAGACTTATAAAAGAACACTCGGATAATTGTCCGAACCGCGAATGTTTCTTTCTCGGACTGTCCGAAACAAAGGACGAGATAGAAACGACAAAGAGGGATTATTTCTAAGATACGGCCAAAAAAAATGGGGCCAGCAGCATCTGTACGGTCATAAAACGTCAGGCCGTTTCCGGAGAACGAAAATAGAATTGACCGCGTCATCAATATTTTTCTATTTCCTTCTTTATAAGTCCAAAGTGAGCCGAGTAATACAATTACATTTCATTTCACACCCATAATTGGCTAACTTGGAATTCAAATTGGAACAACTCCTTTTATATCTCCCATAATTCCCCGCGATAGAGAATTAAACAAAGCGTGTCTTTGTCTTGTCTCTCGATTTACGTCTAACTGGTACAGTGGTAGAAAACAATTTACGATAACCGAGTTCAGGGAGTTTTGAGGAAGGGCGGAACGACCTTAAGAGTATAAGTCAATATAGAGATAGTCATTTTTCTTACAAAAAACGATATACTTCTGTTCTCTCTTATGGCAAGGCAAACTGGGAATGTTTATCTTATGGTTATCAATCAATGGTTAAAACTGCAGGCGTGGGAGATAGTTCTTCGGGGAGGGGGGGACGAGGTTACTTCGGAAGTAGTTCATTAGATTCGTGCCAATTACTTAGGGAAGGAACTGGGTGTGTTAGAGTAACGCCTATTCAACTTTAAATATACATTGGGTTTGTCAATATGGATGCGATGATATTTACTATAGAGTAGTGGCACTAAGGGTTAATTTCTCATAGAACATAACGTAGCCAAAGGCAGGGAGGTGCCATTACTCTTAGATTCCTTATAGTTATATTCGCACGCCCGGTTAAATTTCGAAGCCAAAAATAAACCGCAAATCTTAATACCTTCTTGAAGGGCTATGATAGCGACGCAGCCTTAATCCCCGCGGGCCAAGTGAGCGGATTAAATTAGCGTATATAAGGAGAAAAGGCCAGCTTCTTCCATTCTTTACGGTTATGTTGTCGAAGGCGCTCGGGGCCCGAGGCCTGAATGCCAGCTAGAAACAAGACAGAGCAAGAGAGAGACGGAAAAGTCAAAGCCTTTATTTCCCGGACCAAGACAAAAATCAAGCCGGATAGGGTCGAAGATGGGCGCGATATCCGCTAGCGCAAATACTTTATCTTCGGGAGTGTCCCAATGACGCGTTTATTGTTCCGAGCCAAATCCAAGGTCAGAATCGCGATGGTAAAGCTTATTTCGTTTCCTAGAAACCTTGGACAGGCGGCGACGCAATCCCAAGATTATCCAACTTCTTTCCCCCCCCCCCGGCTTTTTCCCAAGTTCTTATCCGAAGTTCTTTATTTATATTCTCGTTTGGGCATGCGCAGTTCAGGCGGAAGAAAAGTTTTAAGAGATAGTAAGTAAGTAGATATCGAAAATTCACGATGGTGCATGCTTTGAAAGGATTTAATTATTAATCATCGAAAGACGCGCGCGATCCTTAATCTTAATGAAGGCTGCAGGCCCATGCACTCTTCCGAAAACGAAACAGATCGACTCCGTATAACGCAAATGGACCCTAATGGCTCGGGTCCCAAGGGTTCGTGAAGGAAATATTGTCCAGGGAGGGAAGCGAGGACACATAAAGGGATAATGGACGCGTCCATTCTTTCGAAAGGCGACACCACCGTCATAAAGCTTTCCTCGAGAGAACATTGCGGGGCTCCCTCCGGTTTCGTAAATATTTCACTATTACCCAAACATCCGCAAAAATCCGGCCAATTTGAAAACTATAGAGAGTGGGATTCGACTCTGTCTGAAATGTCTCTGACTAAATAACCTATTCAGGGATCAAATTTAAATCTAATATTTAACAACAGCGTGATTTAAGCGAACTGGAGATTAAATTTAGGGAACCTTATTTGCGAATTAAAACGGGAATGGCGGATTAGACAGGATTGAAAGATCTAAGAAGACGTTGATAATTTCGAAGCGAACCTTTTTAAATTCTCGATTGAAAGCCCGACTAATTTATATCAACAAACAGGCGGGTCTCTGCCGAGTTCCCCAAATTTAAATACCGAGTAGGGCTGAAATTGGGTCAAACTATTGGAATCCTTTTAGGAAAATCGATTCCAAGCGCACGCTGCCGCGGCCATCTCTTTTCTAAGAATAATATATTAAAGATTTAATTTCTAGAGTAAGACGTAGCCCCCCCCCCACCCCTCCTTAAATAAGTAGGGATTAAAGATCAACGTCGAGAGAGAAGAGAGAGCGGTCGAAAAATCTCTTCTCTCTCTCCGTCTCCCTCTTTCCTCCTAAGTCGAGGCTCCCGCGTGATTCTCTTCCGACGATCTCTTAGTCTTTACTCGTCAAAAGCAAAAGGCCATCGGCAGACTAAAATTTCCAATTAGAGTCTCGGGGTCCGTCATTTTGCGCCACTCTCTTAAAAGAAGCGCATTTACATTTCTCTTCATTATAAATTTAAAAGGAGATCTCTTTGGCGGATTGTCAAAACACCGGAGCGGCTAAATTAAGCCCCCCCCCCCCATTCTAACCCGATTCATTCCGGGGAAAAAGGCGAATACAATTAACGATAGACAAAAACCTTTTTCAGAGGGGACTCTCGTCATTTGGGGGACTTGTCCTTTCACGGGTCTCGAAAACAGAGCCTAATGTCCCTATAGGCGGAATATTTGTTTACGATCCGATGTCTGGGAGGCGCGACGCGAGCCACCTGTCCACGAGGACTAACGCTAAGCGAGGTTTTTAGTTTGGTAGAAATTAAAGTCGGGTGATAAGCGCGGCGGAGTATATATTTGGTGGGCCCTCCTTTTGATCGATCTTTCGCGCCGGTTACCAAGGCCGCCGGGGTGCACAAGCTAGACTATAGAAGATGGCTGCGAGGTGTGCAGCTTTCGCCCCACCTTAATCTCATCCGTTTTCCCCAATGTCTTATTCCAGGCGGCCGTGGCCCGAGCCAGAGCCCTTTAAGAAAGCGCGGGGCCCATTTTCAGTCGACCCGCACGCGCCCGCCCGGTGGTGGTGGCCCCATCTGACAATTAAGCTTTCCAGATTAGGCGATTCTATATGGACCAAGTCGAGCCTTAATTCGGACTTGCAGATTCTTGTAGGCCCGTGCTTGTATTAAGCTAAATAATACTTTGAACTCAAGGTCGCGGCGATTCTTTAAGCATGACTTGAGTTTGTTGACAATAGAAAACGTGAAAAAAACAGATGATCGAGCCACGAAAAACGCTATAAGTCACATCCCCGAAGGACGTTGTTTTAAACGAAGCCCGCGGTTCTTGCCAGACGTCAAGGTCCATGCACGATAGACAATTTACAAATTCTTAATAATTACTATAATTCAATTTGAAATGGACGCGGCATTTCGCAAAGTGGCCGGTTGACGGAAAACAAAGACCCGCCAAGTACAAAGATTCCGTACAAGCAGTTACATCATCATCATCGTACACGAAACATAAATATTAGGGAGGATTTTTACGGTCTCATAGCAATGAAAAGCTAATCAAGGAGAAAGCTATATAACAATCTTCCTCTATTAGATAATAATTGGCAGCTTGAACTCCCTCTCCTCTTCTGTCTCTGAGAGAGAGAGAGAAAGAGAGACTCTAGCTATAAAACCGATGATTATCTCTCTCTCTCTGGTCCATTACCAAAGTATAAAGGTATACACGAAACATAATTTGGCATCGTCCGTTTGTGACGTGACCACTTAGGGCGATATACGTTGCAACCCTTTCGCCAAAATTGGAGCTATACTCTAGTCTAGTCTAGTCTAGCTGATACAAAGAAGCTTCCTCCGCGCCAAATTGGATTTTCGAAAAGATGGCAATTTTGTTTTAATACTAATATTCCTTTAATCCAGTTATAAAGCCCCAAGAGAGGTCGCTCAGTTCAGGGCCTTTTTGCCCAGAATAGAAACTGCGCGTTTCCACTCGAGTTTGGTACTAGTAAGCCGCTTCAACGTAATGAAAGAAAAGAAATAGAAGGGCAGAGAGATGTGCGCCATTAGAAATGACTCTTACCCTCAAAATGGCCGACGAAAACCCTGGCACGATATTAAAACAAACCAGCTGAGCTAGCAGCTAGCGACGGCGGTTTCGGATTTACATAGCGACGCGTTTTTCACCTTTTCAGGAAAGGTTAAGAGACGAGGGTGTTTACGTTTATTGACGTCGTTTTAGACTCGACACCCGGGTTCATTCTCAAAAAATTGTTCGCCTTCATGCGGGTGTTTAATAAACATTAGACGTACGACTTCAAAAAAGGCGCGCTAGACATAAACACCGAACGAGGTGACCTCGTATTGGTTGGTGTCAAAGCAAAATGAATTTCACCCCATATTATTTACTAACAAGCTGGCAAACAAACAATAATTGCGCCTCCCTGCTAGCCTTAATTACTACGTTCGTTTGTAGGAGTTGAGAATAAACTAAGACTCTGAGCACGTTCCGTACGTCTTTTAAAGAGCGCTTTGGATGGCCGAGAGGAATAGTTAGGACACGTTGCCGGGAGACCGCTGTCCCCGACCGCGACTATTCGTTTTATCAATTTAATATAGGGACCTTTACCAGGCAGGGACCGAGGCCTCGAAGTAGGGACGTGACTAGACCATAAAAAAGGCAAAATTCCCCACCAAAATCCCAGGGACAAAAACGAGGGGTCGCGTCAAAACCCAAGATGAGAGCCGTGAAAATACACAATCTAATTCCTTCCCGGGACCGCAGGACGAAATCGTAACACTATGACGTAATCCCGGTCATCGCGTGACGCCGTAAAATATATTTACGAACGAAAATAAATACGCTATAGGGTATGGGAGGTCATTACGAATGTACCCTGAAACGATAAGCTATTTTTTAAATATAATAGCGGCAGTGGTTGTAGCAAATGAAATAAATAAAGGCGCTTTATCGTTCAAAGCGGAACAAGCTGAATTCAATATTGAGTATTCAAGTTACGCTCAATTTAGAGGAAGTAGGAAAAGCGCGCACGTTTGTGGGAAGTGGAGGGGCGAGCTTGAAAAACAAATGCGACTACAGACAGAGTACCACTATAAATTTGATCTTCTGCCATTTTCCTCTATGGTTAGAAGTCTATTAAATCATTTTCAAAATTAAAGTCAGACCATTTATAACTTAGCTTTAAAAAGACTTTTTGGGAGATGAGAGTTTGTTCGTGAGATGAAGAGTCGCGCGAAACAATATCGAGCTTAAAGAAAAGGTTCTCTCACCTGTTTAAACAATAAAGTCGACTCTTCCTCATTTCATGGCGAGTAACGAAGAAAGAGTATTCGATTAGAAAAAGGGGCCACACTAGATCAGTCTGGGATTTGGAAAACGGGAACTACTGGGGCGGTCGCCGCCGCCGCCGCCGCTGTCTTGGGCAAATTCGTCAAGAAGATGCCGAAATTTTAGCCGAGAGCCAAAGACCAGACTATCGAGGTCGTAAACCGACTGTACCGACAGAACGAGGAAGCCTTAGTAGCCACTATCTTCATTTTAAATTGAGTGAAAGAAACGTCGTCGCGCCGGTTAAGAAGATCGAGACAGTGTTCCTTTCTAAATAACGTCGACCGAGGCTTAACTAATGATTTCTTTTATTCACTTCCCGTTTTGTGGCTCTCCCTGCGCGAGAGAGAGCCGCCGCGTAGGAGAATTCGAAGGAGCAGACTGATTCCGAGAGAGAGAGAGATCCCTGGCTTCCAACTCGCCAGCCGACTCTCAGCTCGCTCTAGCTTGGACCAAGGAGTATCGACCGCCTTGGGTTGGGGTCCCCCCATGCGCGCAACGACTAACCCCTTGAACGTGCGCGTTACCGATAAGCAAGGACTATATCGTTAGACCACCGTCTTTACAGGAAGGGGTTGGTTGGCATGAAGGAGCCAGGCTCGCAATAAGAAGGGGCTCCTAAAATAAACCCAGATACAGTAAAGGGTAAGATTTCGGATAAAAACCTAATGCAAATGCCTTTTACGGGACACGGTAGATGTGGTAATATTTTCGTTCAGTAACGATGGTTTGGTCTAAAATCGATACGGTCAAAATCATAGCCCTCGAAACCAGCCAGAATTTACAAATGTACTTGGCCCGTTGCTGGAGTAATTGTTAAATAAGGCCACGTTCCCAGAAGAAACGAACGAGTGCGCTTCTAGCAGCTCGCGCTATTCTTAATGGCATCACGTTTAAACCATAGACCACGCGCTCAGGAACTCTGGTTACGTAAAATAAGTCATTAGTGTTCGACCAAGAACCCATAACGTATCATCCGAGAATAGGCAAGCCGATTATTAGTAGGAAATACTCATGAGCTCCGTCCCTTCCACGTTAATAGGTTCTTGAGTAGACTAAACCGTACACTCTCATAGGTACTGTCACGTGGCACTAATTAACGCTTAAATCGGTAAAAGATTAGTACTGCAAATACCTTTTTTGATTTTTGACATTGCCACTTTAAGCGTGGAGGTTAGACTAGCACCTTTACAAAGAGTACCGGTTGACGCGGCAGTTCCACGAAAACAATGTTAAAACACCAAGTCGAAATCTGACTCGCGGCGTCATTTCCTACACCACCCACGCACCCACTTTTACAACCTTAATTACAATTTAGAAAGAAACAATAAGCTTTCCAAAAGGACGCGCAGCGCCACTCAACGGTGATTCAAAAATAAAGAAATATAACATTTTAACTTTAAAACTTTAGGGGGGGGGATAGTGCAACTCCTTTAAGTTTAAAACAATCATTGGCTACTTAGAACTCGCGTCAAAATGCCAAATGTCTTACGGATTATTTTTTTCTTAACGACAACTATCGATAAATCAATCAATCGTTAGGGTACGTGTGAAACTTTGAGAGGTTGCTAAGGCGGGGTCCTTTCCCTACACTCTTTAAGATCTTACCATCTACCGAGACCTCTCGTTCGAGACAGTGCACTAATAGTATTCTAAAAGTTGGAACTGTTTAAAATGAAAGAAACATTTTAAAAGTTAAGCGAAAGAATCATTTGACAATTAATCCCTAATTTACACGGATCATAAAATTTTAAGGACCCGGTGTTGGGCCGGGGGTGGGGGGGGGTTGAATAGTCCTTACTGGCAAAATGCCCACTTTTCATACACCAAAATTTGTTACAAGTCCCGCCGGGCAAATTGTTTTATGAAACCAGAAGGCGGTATCTACAAAAATACTAGGAATTTATGAACACGGGCTTCATTACACGCAAACTTTGCTATGGGGTTACGGCAGACAGGGGCCGAGTAATTAAGCAAAATGTCCAAAGGATATGGGAAGACCCCTGGAAAACTATGGGAAATGGGTTTTCCAAAAGTTGTACGAACCATGAGAGCGTATAATATTAGTCTTTCTATTTCGTCTCCAGGTATTTTTAGGCTCGTCCCCCCCGATCTGAAACGGAGTTTTAAAAGCGAGCGGAGTCGAGCTCTCAAAATAAGTTGAGACTAAAATTAGATGTCGCGGGTCCAATGCCAAATAACTGATCCCCTTTTTGTTTTGGTCCGTTTGTTTCTCGTAGAGAAAACCGCGGTTTCTTAGTAAAAAGATGGAAGAAACGACACGCTGCAGGCCCGGTTTCATTTTTCTCTCGAAGCGGCTTAAGTACATTTGAAAATGCCGGTGGTTAAAAAGGGAGCTGCCGATTCTTGAAATATAATTACATTCCTAAGCTTAATATCCAGGTCTAACGAGACCTGGGATAGGGAAAAGTATCCGCGGTCAAATAACTCTATATATAACTCTTATTGGGGCGCTAAAACCTTAGTAAACAAGTTACGTAAGAGCTAAAGGCATTTCGGGGGGTAGGGATCGAAGGCCGGGGCCGCTCACTAATTAAAGCTTTAATTACGGGGCAACGCCTAAAGCGGCAAGCGAGCAACGCCATATCGCGTATGGCGTCGAGGGAAGCGATTGCTGGAAAGTATACTTTTAGGTCTTCCGTTATTTGGAAAGGCAGTCACTTTGACACTTGGCAAACTATAGAGCTCAGATATTAATCAATTTTAGAACTTTTAGATATCTATAGAGGGCGCTACACAGTCCAACATTTAGTTAGAAATCCAGAAAGTTGAAAAAACGAAGCTTGGATAGCCAAGAAAGGCCTTGACCCTTTTACTTCGATGGACAGACGTCTAAATTAAGGACGCTTCAAGGTCTAACATTATAACGCGAACAGTTTCTGACAGCTACGAGCTACCAGATCGTTGCCAACTTATCCCAACGGATTTGGCAGTCAACAACGGAACTACGCCTTGGTCAGCTACAGTCCCTGTACTATTAGCTAAGACCGGTACATTGGACACTGGCTCCATTATATATATCAGAGAAAAGAAAACAATAAGTTCGATTTCAGGTCATCTACTCCATTAAACGAAAGGAAGCTGCGTGGAACGCGGTCAGCATTAGCTCCGTTCCGGAGTGGCGGCTCTTAATGTACTCTTTTATAATTGATATTCTTCTTTGAGAGGCGTGGCGCACGAGGCGGTCACGTGATACTAGTCCTCGGATCTAAGTACAAACAACATTCGGGAACAATAGCCTCGCCAATTCGAATTCTTAACTCATTTGGCGTAATTCGCGCGTGGCGAGTTACTAATTGTAATATCGATATGATTTAAGTTGGGCTTTTGAAATTTACAAATCAATCGATGGCAATTTGATATATGGCTGGTGCGGCGCGATTGAGCGAGCCTTAATGAGCGCCAGATTAACTCGTAAGCTTCGCCTAATTGACCAGCTATAGACTAGGCTAGCCCGCACCGACCGCCAAGAAAAAAACACATTAGGTACAAAGAGTTGGCTAATTTACGTTCAACCGAGCGACAAAATAGCGCCTTCGTGACAAAGATATAATTCGATGGATTACCAATATGACGTATATTAATTACAGTTTCCATGCCGGTCTTTGCCAATATATTAAACTAACTTAATTCCACCTTTAAGTTTGTACGAGAAATGAACTCTTTCAATAAGTTTAAGTTAATCAATTTTCGGTAAGATATGTAGATTTAGGTGTTCGTGGTATATTTTTGAGAGATTAGATTTTTGCCTAAATAAATCATTCATCTTTGGACTTTGATGGATGGCCGAACCGATAAGTCGGGATGATAGCGCGGCGGAGAGCAAAAAAAACTATTGATACCATACCATATAGGGAATAAAATGGAAAACTCTTCAGAAAATAATCTAGGCGAGAAATTGGCGCACCGTGCGTGTCTAGGACATCGATATGGCCTAAAAGTATACTTGCCACGCGAGTCTCGTCAAAACTAGTTTAGAACCAAAGGATGGCCTTTTTATTTCAAAAATTCATATTTTTAGCAACTTAACTAAGATTAGATTACTCGGCAAATTTGCCATTGACACATTTTTTAAGAAGTTAGCCCAGCAAATTTCGCAATCCCGGCAATTCTCTCTTGGAAAATAATAAGGTGTACTACGCGGGCATTCGTGACGTAACAAAACGAAAGATTGAATTTCAAAATATTTCCATTTGTAATCGGAAATGTCCAGATGGAGTCTTTCTCACGAGAACGTAATACTCAGCATTGTCAGTTTATCGCGACAATTACGCGCTCCAAGGTTTTACATCCTGAAACGTTATCGAGTGAACCTCAACACGTGTTCTTTTACACAACCGTGTAAGCTTCGATAATAAGGCAACCCTATATAAAGACGCGATTGTCCTTTGAAGCCTTTAATTCGCTATCGAATTAAGCTAAGAATGACTTGGCTTAGAACAGTTTGCGCTTTGTTCGCCGTCGTGGTAGCGGCCCACGCTCAAGGTAATTTTATCAAGCTCAAAGTAGTTTGCAGGGATTGTTAAAGAGCGCCCCTTCCTTCCTTAGCGTGTGGCAGACCGAGTGTCGCCCCCACCATGGGCAACTACGAGAGCGAGGACCGCATTGTTGGCGGCAGAATCGCCAAGGCTCACAGTTGGCCGTGGCAAGTCTCTTTGGTCGTTCCCGGCAACGGACACAACTGCGGAGGGTATTTAACCAACTAATTATTTGAAATTGTTACGAAGACGAATATTGAAGTATTTATTAAAACAGATCCCTGATCCACAACCAATGGGTCTTAACTGCCGCTCACTGTTTGTAGTAAGTAGTCGCGTCCTAGCATAGCTCAGTCTAACTTGTCAAACGCATTTTCGAGTAATTATAAATTGTATTTGTAAAACAGCGGACGTTACCCGAGCGGAGTTTCCGTCAAGCTGGGTGAACACAGTTTGAGATCGTACGATCAAGGCGAGATTACCGTTCCATCCCAAAAGTTCGTCATTTACCCAAGCTACAGTCAGTATTCCAGTGACGTAAGTACGGCGTAAATTCGCTTTGATGTACCGCGCGGCGTATTCTAAAAAGCCTTTTCGCAAATTGCAGTACGACATCGCTCTGATTAAACTGAGCAGACCAGTTGCCTTCAGTAACACTATCCAACCCGTGTGTTTGCCAACTATATCTCAACCAACTCTGCCCGAAGGAACTACCACTTACGTCACCGGATGGGGTAGCACCGGTGGTAAGATCATTAAAGTTTCATTACCAACTATAATTGACGGACTAACGTACCAATCATTTTCAGTCGCCAACGGTTCCGATAAGCTTAAGCAAGTCGCGGTACCCGTAGTCGAATACAACAGGTGCGCTAGAATGCACCCGAGACCCGTTCCGCGTCAAACCATTTGCACCGGTTACAGCTCCGGCGGGCACAACCCTTGCTTCGTAAGAATCATCACTTTCTTCCCCAAATCAATGTCGAAGGTCAAGCGCTTTATAATTAAAATTTGTTTACCATTCGGTAGGGTGATAGCGGCGGACCCTTGGTCGTCAACGGAGGAAACGCCTGGGTGTTGCACGGCGTCGTCTCTTGGGGACCCAGAACTTGCGCCATCCCCTCGGAACCAGCCGTCTTCACCAAGGTCTCTGCCTACAGAAGCTGGATCGACCAGACCATCTCTCGAGGTTAACGCCTTCCTTGAACCCTGAAATTAAAAATAAATTGTCTTTAAAGCAAATAAACTTTATATTTAAACATTCATTTCTACTCGAGTAAAAATTACACTACGAAAATGAGTACAAAAAGGTCAATTATTCAAATTTTGAAAAACGCTTACTAGAATGTTCATCGCGCATTGTAAATAAATTAAAAATACAAATATTACGATGTTAAACAGTTTTATTATTATTATATTTCGTGGTGATTTTTTTAGAGAGAGTTGTAAGTAGTTTGATAAGATAAAGCGGTTCTTTCGCCATTCCGCGATGAATGACGTTTTGAGTAGATGAGGAAGACGGCCAAAGCAACGATCTGAAACAAAATACATTTTGCCTCGGTTCAAAGTTCACCTTCAATTTCGGCGCGAGCTAGGCGAGCTTTAAGAGGTCTCGCTGGCTTTCTTACCGCTAAACAATGAATGGCCACTATGAACATGGTGGCGTTAGGATAACCAAAGTGTTCCAAAAGGGCACCGCCCACGGATGGACCGATAAAAGATCTGACACGCCATCAACAACATTAGAAATTACGCTATTTAGTAATTAAATTCAAGCTCAATATTCAAAAACGCACCCGACAGCGGAAACAGAGACCATGACCCCGCTGTATAGCGTATGAGTAGCCACGTTATCGGGGAAACCGCGAGATCTGAAAACATTGGCGATTAGCGGCCATTATGACGAACGTATCACGCTTAATATCAATAATCATCTCACAAAACATTTTTCATAGCGTGAATATAACTACAAAGTAATTGAGCTCCTAGCCCGAGTCCCAGGATTACTTGAGATAAAATGACAACGTTCAAGTACCTAAATACGAGATAGTCTTTTCACTTAATAATTATTAGAAAGCGCGGTTAAGGCGGGTACGTACGTCCCAAAAGGAAAGAAAGGCGCGGGACCAACTAAGAGGTACGAAATGAGAGTCAAAAGGCATCCAACGAGTCCAATGACTTGACCGTCAAACTGCGTTCAACGCTTACAATATTAGAATACGTTTAAAAGTCAGGCTAAACATTTCGTTTACCCCTTTATCCATGACGCATCCCCAGAGCGGAGAGGAAATAGCGTAGGCGATACCTTGGATGATGAATACCAAACCCAGGATGTACGGTTTCAAGTTGAACTACACACGGACGAAATTGTTCGACTCGAGTAAATTTTAAGCGCTGGTCAAGTATAATGATTTGTACCTGTCGTAAGTGAGGCTCTAAGGTGGCTTCGTTAAATCCGATGCAAGTGAAACACAGCGCCATAATGGTCAAATCCATCAAGAACGTTCCGTTCAGTAACATTTCTAGGACGCTACGAGTTGCGCATTCGTTTTTCTCAACGGTCGAAGGGATAGCCAGGAATGTCGCGAAAATAGCCGAGAACATAAAGGAACCCATGACAATAAAAGGGAGTGGAAATCCTCCGGCCTAAACCACAAAACTGATTTAAAACAAAACCCCCACACCTAAATTTGGCTTCATTTCGCCTGATTTTATACTTGAAAGAGAAAGCCTCCGATGGTCGGACCAATTATATTTCCAGCTCCAAAAGCGGATTCCATCGCCGCCTAATGGAAGCCGTGTAACATATTAAACCCTTAAATAAACTACGTGCCTAAATTTTCGGCCACAACAATACAAGGGGGGGCGAGGGAGAGTTTACGAGTTCGATAAAAATAGGACGTGTCCGAAAAAATAGGTAGGATAGACAGATTAAAAAAAAAAAACGGGTGGAAACTTTACAATCACGAATCCAATTTTGCTTCGAAAGAGAATAGGAACTAATCCGTAACCGGCCGAGTAAGTGGCCGAAACTCCGACCGCTTCCACGATGCGCACTAAAAAGGCCAACGAAATGAAAGCGTTTCCAGCCGGACACCAATCCAAGAGACTTCGAGGAAGAGATATAGTTGAAAAGAACTTAATTAGAGCTAAAATCTATACCCATAGCGCCCCCCGCCCCCTCATTATTTTTAGCCTATCAAAAGACTCACCCGAAGAAGATACTGCAAATACTCGAAATGGCTATGCCAGTTACCAAAGTAAATTTAGGTCCGGAATAATTCATCTAGGCGAATTAAGGAAAAAGAATCAATTGTACCACCTTGGAATATAGTCGTCGGGTGGGCGGCCGAATCGGGGACGTACCAGCTTACCCCATAGGGGAGAACATACGAACAAAACGAGTTGAAAAACTCCGAATATCAGTCCGTAAACGGTGGGCGTCGCCCCTTTCAGTTCAGCCTGATACCAAAAACACGTTCGAGTAATCGTAATTACGAGAAAAGATCTAAAAAGGGTTATACTTCTCTAGGGAAGAAGGGAGCAGGTAACGAGAAGCACGTGGCCACGCAAAAATTGACGAATAATAACGTTATTAGCCTGAGTATGTTTTTACAATCCCAGACGAATTCGGCCTCAACATCTACATTCCTGCAAATTGTACAATTTACGATGGGTTCAAATATTTTTCAATCCGTTGGTCAGATTTGTTTCAGCGCGCTATCATTTACTATAGATGGTTTTCACGCATGGAGAGTTCATACCATTTACACTGCAGGAGACCGGGATACCTGGAGGACAAAAAGTAGACTGATTTCTGTTCTCCAGGTAGCCCGACCTCCTCCAGGTGTAAATGGTATGAATCCTCCATGTGTGAAAACTATCTATTAATATTTTAAAACAAGATGATTTCGAGGGAATAACCTAATCCACCAACTGCGTGTCTCTTATTACGAAGGGAATTTTTGCCAAATTTCAAAGAACACGAAAGATCTATGAACTAATTATAATTAAAAATTAGTTCTGACTTACTGAATAATCGCGTTTGAGCGACTTGATAATTGTAGTTTCAAGCTATTTTCGAAACTTTTGGCATTCGTGACTAGGACCATTTTTATTTCCGCCTCGTCTAAATTTGTACAATAATTTTACTAAGAAGGGAAAGCACTCACTGACTCGCCTATCGATATATCAATTCTCGCTAAAAAAAACTTGCGCGGAAATCAGATAAGCCAAAGTTCAATTTTCGAGAGCCACCACTAGCCTCAAAATTCAGAATACAAGAGCGTGCGTGACTGTTTAAAAAACATTAAAAATTGGTCGTTGGTTCTCGTTACATATTTCATAATATTAACTAATTTCCCTTCAAAAAATGATCACGGTAGAAATAAGGCTATCGATGCAGTTACGAGTTTTCTTAGAGTTGCTCCAAATATTTCTCAAGGATTGATTGGTCATATTAATCTAAGAGTAATTAGCGAGTTCTTGTTAAAAAAATTATCGTAATCCTTCAGTAGGGGTATCAAATATTCTTAAGATATTTTTTCAAATTTTTAATATTATAGATAATGTAGAGAGAGTGCAAATAAGAACCCATATCGAATATGAGAACGTTGAAAATTTTATAGTTCAAGTTTGCCAGGCTAATTTCCAAAGTTCTCGGTATCATATAGGCCTAGAGGTTCTCGATTATCTCATTGGGGTCTCGATTAAGCTTCGAGGGTTTTGTCCGGGTAATCGCCTACCAATATTTCCTCATTTAGACTAATGGCACCCCGTCTTATTTCCCCCTACAGTTAAAGGCTTGGGCTGCCAATCCCTTTCAGACCGCGTCAAAGAAATGTCTCGCGCGTCTGCTGCCATCTATTCTTAATTCTAAATAACTTTGAGTTTCAACTAATTTTCTAGGTCAGTAAATTTTTAAAATAGAAAATGATATTTTAAATTGAGTTTTTATTGACTTTAAAGTTATTCTTTAATGTTAAGCGTATTCGATAGGGGGCGCTAGTGTATTAAACGTCGTCTGCTTAATTTCTAACCGTGCCTTGGCGTAAAAATTCACGACGGTGGTCACGTGAAGCAACTCGGTGCTCGACGTAATGTCAGATTAAATCAATTATTTATATTTAATTGAAAGCTTCGATAAAGTTTCGGTTAACTCGAATTTCTAATTACTTTATTTAAAACCCCGAACGTAATTATGACAAACGACACAAATTTCACCGAGGACGAATTGACCATTCCCGATATTAAATACGAATGTAAGTTAATTAAAATTAAGTTTATACTCGTAAAAACGTTTCAAAATGGCGGCTGGCTGACAAATCGCTCTTTCGTAGCGAATGATTGGCTGAGATTCTAGGGCGCCAAAATGACGCAATGTCCAATGAAATTGCACCCTTTTAATTTGACCCAATCAGAGTTAAGCTTAAATCAATTTAATTTTTCTTCTTTAGTTTTGGACCATCCGGCCGATGTTCAGTAAGTTTAAAATTTAAATTTGTTGACGTTTAATTTAAAAGTATTTGTTGATTTTAATTTTACAGAATTCACGCTTGTGAGTAATTTGCTTAATTAAAATTTTAAAATTAATGTTAAAATTAAATATTTTCTGGGGTGGGGGATGAAAAAGGGGGGGATGACTTGCAAGAAGCGTTTGAACAAGCGGCGGTCGCGATGTTCTCGTACATGACTGAAATCGATTATATCGATATCACCAAAAGTGAAGATATTGAAGCGGAAGGTAACCCCTCCTCCCAGCCCCCACTCACTCTTACCCTTTGACCCCTCCTCCTAAATATCGTTAATGATTGCAGGGGATGACATGCTATCGTTACTGTTCCACTTTTTGGACGAGTTCCTTTTCGTTTTTAGCGCGGAACCTTACTTTATCGCCAGGGTACAAAATACATAGACATCAAAAATATTAAATTTCTTAAACAATACCATCTTTTCTTAGAGGGTGAAAATATTGGAATTTGACAAAGAAAACTTCCGGATCAAAGCCAGAGGGTGAGCCAACTTTTAAATATTATAATTTACATATTTATTTGCATAAATGTCTATTGAAAAAGGTACGGAGAAACATTTGATATCAGTAAACATCCCCAGGTAATTTCCTTATAAAGTTTAGCTAAAGGTACTTAGAAGGTTGACTTGACCCGCCAACCTATTACCGAAATAGGGAACCGAAGTTAAAGCCATTACGTACTCTAACATGCAAGTCTACGACGACGAAAATCGACACGAATTATTTGTCATTATTGATATTTAAATAATAAAGTTGTCATTTATTTTCCTCCCGTCTCTCTTATTTATTATAAACGCATAGTTTGTAAGTTCAACTCCGATTACAGCTAGAGTTACCCTAAGACCTTAAGTTAAATTATGATGACGTAAGAGCCCTCATTCGTGATTGCAACCCATTATTATTGGAAGCCACCACCAGGTGTTCGGGGTTGGAGAAAGAAAAATGGTTTTTGTTTCGGCCGGCCGGTCCCTGAGTCACTTAAATATTGATCCCACCTGTAAATTTACATAGAGGGGGGGGGGGGGCTTGGCCAGCTTAAGAAGAGAGTCCCAAGCTAATAGCGGTCAGTCACTCACTAGGACGAAATAGAAATCGGGATTAGCCGCGTTTTTATCAGAACATAAACGGTGTCTTTCATAAATTAAAGCATTGACTGCTGGTGGTAGTGGTGGCGGTGGTTACGAGAAACAGGCGACGCTGTAAAAACATTTTTCGAATACCAATCGACTATAAACGCCGCTTTTGTATTGGACAAAATACTTCTGTACTATTTCCGAGGCGCGGAAAGAGTGCGCCAATCTATTAAGTATCGCCTAGAAAGTTTAAATAACAGTCGGAATTCATTTCCAACGACAATATTCGTGGCAAGATTGCAGAAGAAAGTCCTCATAGTGGTGGTGCAAGTAGATGTATAAGAGGAATTAAGCGGGGAAGGGGGAGTTCCGTCTATTAAAAATGAAAAAGTCTCTTTTAATAAGTCACTCTGGCATTTAATCGCGTTTCCGGATCTGGTGGCGAAAGAAGGAAATTTTCTTTCCAAAGAAAATCTCCTCTCGAATCCCATAAGAGTTATTAAGCGTCGCTAGGGAAGGACGGAGGGACAGTGTAGTGTACGGTACTGGCGGAAGCCCCTTGGATACGCCACCTCGTCTCGATTGTCTATTTCAATGAGCCCCGAGTTCCGTAGACCAGAAATTCAATCCCCCGGCGGCCACCGGGGTGGTCTCACTTGCTCCGAAATTCTCGACTTATCATCGGACGCGATCTCAACTCTCGAGGGATAGGACACACATACAGGTAAGTTCTTTCTTCTTCGTATTTGGGAATGTAATAGCATTTTAAAATGAATAAAAAAGGACCATGTTGTTCATTTATGGTTATGTGTTGGGGCCCAGAGAGAGAGAGAGAGAGAGAGAGTAACTGTTTTTGTCACTTGGCCGTCTAATTTAAACTTCTTCTTTCCACCACGCTTCGGAGGGCTAAGAGGGGCTATACATTTTCCCATCTATTTATCAAACTAAACATTATTGATAGGGCTGATTAGTTTTTCTCATCAAAACAAAATTCGAAGAAATCTTTTGGCTATTAATTTCCAGTATATCGATTGTAGATTAGATTAAGCGAGCTTTCTTACGAATCAAATGTCTCGAGTCGCGGACGCTTACAAGAAAATAACATAGTCATCGGGTTACTTTCTTCGCTAGGAGTCAAAACACGTGTATTTTGCATATATATCGAATTTCAATTGGGTTTCGCGTTCAAACTGAACGGTTTCGTTTTACCAATCTTAATTTAGCTTGAAATTGGTTCTCACGGAAAGTATAAAACGCCGCTACCGTCCGTTAATTAGCCAATTACGAGACTGTTGGTCACTAATATTGCCGTAATTACAGACTGCCGAATCTGAATTGTAAGTCCAAGCTATACCCCATATCCGCTTTTTCCCCCGTTATAACATTCCATGGCCCTTATCTATACCGAGGTATCGATAGGCGGGTAGGGCCCGAAGATAAAAAGGTGGGCACTTCCATTGTAGTTCCATAGACTCGGGATCCCAAAAAGATAGTGTCATCCCTCGGTCCAATTCAAATATTTGCAAGAGCCGGGTACTACCATACGTTTCAAAGAAAGAAAGAAAGGAACAGGGGTCTTTTATATTTCCCTCAATAACCGTACGTCGTATAGATTTAGCGAGTGGCGCCCCCTGTCCGAGCAGGTAGTAAGAGCCAAATCTACTGGCACCACCACCACCACAAAAGAGCCGCGGGCGCTTTAACTTCATAAAATAACGTACAAGGTAGGCGCGCTTTCTATTTTTCCCGAGAGCCACTTCTGTGGCCGCGCGTATTGTCAGTTTCAAAGTTTTTTCTTCTTCTTCTACTTTTGGCCAAACTAGAGACTAGTAGGTTGTAGTCTTGTAGAGAGAAGGCACAAGAAATGGGGAGGGCCTTGTAAGACGATTTAAAAGTTGCCTTTTCTTTCGGTGGCGCAGACAGAGGCAGTGGCGGGAGACACTCCAACGTTATACCTGAGCAGCCGATCTTCTTATAAAACATTGAAAAATTTTTCCCCTTAAAAATCCGAAAAGTTAAAATTGACGCCCCGCTCGCCATACTACCACTATACTCTCTCTCTCTCTCGCTCTCTCTCGTCAAGCCAGTTTTAACAACTTTCGCCAGTTTTATTAAGAGAGAGAGAGAGAGAGAGAGAAAAAAAAACTTTGTGTGTTTTTTAGTTAAGAAAAATGGAGGAGCTAGCTAGGAGAGTCGTCGGAGTACGATGGTCTTGGTGGTATCTAGTGACGCTGTGGTTCGCGTTATACCAAAGTTTGGACGTCGTCTTAGTACCGTGGTTAGGGGCCGGTCAAAAGACGACACTGGTCCTGGCCGTCAACGACGGCTTCTACGCGGACAACGGAGTCGATCAAACGATCGTGTACAGGTCGCTGCCGAAACGCGAACGCAAGGCCATGCAACAAGAAATCTTGAATTTACTGGGACTTCATCATCGGCCGAAACCCAAGAATCACGGAACGGATAATTCGGCGCCCAAATACTTGATCGAGTTGTACCGATCGTTCCTCGACGAGGAAAGCGGAAACCTCAAAGTCAACGAGTTTAACGAAGCCAGCTCCAAAATGGACAGGCGCTTCTTGACCAATAACAGCATTCACGCCATCAACGACTCCGATCTCATCATGAGTTTCGTCAACCGAAGTAAGTCGCCACAGTGTCTTTGACCCAGAGTGAAAAAATATAGGTCCGCCCTCATTACGACTCCCAATATTTCTTATCGAATCTACCTAAATTGAGAAATTCCGCTTCGAGCTAAGTTTTGGCGTCTTCTCCAAAGTTTCGAGATTGAAAAAGACCCGAGCGAAAATTTATTATTGTCAATGTTTCAATGATCAGAAATCTCAAACTCGCGCTCTTCATGGCGTAATAATAATAGGTCAGTGTTTGTTTAAGGTCAAACTAAAATACGGACAATCCCAATTGAAAATTTGCCAAGATCTCTTTAAAGCTCTGTCGCAAACGCGTCCCTAAAGTATTTCGTTTTAATTTCCCAAATCTGGCAATCAAATTCGTCGGAAAAAGTCGTAATGGCAATTCCACGATCCGAAGTTGAAAGTTACAACAATACCGCGAGATGGATTTCAAGATTGCCTGGAAACGGGCACTATAATTACGATAGTATTTCGAGCGGGCTGGCCCTAGGGCTATCTGCGCGACGCACCCCCAGCTGCGTGCTGGCCAACAAACTCTCTTATTAACGACGCATACCCCCGCGATGGAAAGTCCATTTGGGAAAAAGAGAAAAGAAATACCATAAGCAGCATTGGTACCTACTATTAACTGGCCCGAATAAAACGGATGTACCGAGACGCACACCGAAATACCAGTATACCCGAAATTGAACTAAATTACTAGTTACGAGCGCGGCCAAACTTCCTGACCAATCGAGGATAACCATTCGAAATAAAAGAATCCCTCCCTTTTGCATTATCTACATTCCACATTTACCCATTGACCTTGAAAGCTAGAGTGTAACGCTAATTTGTCACAAGCGACTCTCGTTTAATTTTCAAGGGTTATTTCAATACATTCGTGGCAATATTAAGTCAAGTGACTCGAGAACTAGGGGGGGGGGAAAGATCAAAAACTAGTCCGAAAGCTTTACCGTAACAATTCTGGTCGGGCAAAGTTAGATTAGAGCTCTAATTAATTAATTAATTAAAGAGACTAGAAAGTGAAGAAGGAGGCGCTCAATTTTTACGCGAGAGCAAAATTAGGCTAAAAAGTAAAAACCTTGACGAAGTAAACTAATTAATATCGGCCTTAGTCAACCAGCTCTTTCAATAACACGAAGCTTTCCAGATATTTTTCGTTAAGACTGCGCTACGTCAATTAGCGAGAGAAGTTTATTTACGCGTGTCCTAAGAAAAACAGACTTGAAAAATAATAAAACTGGCTATCCCCTCCCAAAGCGCTAATTATAAAAATGGTAGAGGAAAATGTTGATAATATTTCGGGGAAAACGTTCAGAAACTAGAACGAGAAGTTTAAACATAGGTCATCTTAAATGAAATTTATTTAAAGACAGTTTTCTTAACGTTAACAAATGACAAATCCAAATTAAGTAGGTAAGAATTAAACGTTCGTGACCTTGAAGTCAATATTCAATTCTCGTCCATAACGTCGTTTTTTTAAACAACCCTCCGCGTACTTTTTTAATCAATATTAATTTAGTGTCTTAATTGAAACTGGTATTTGTAGTTCACCACCATTCGCCGCATCTTCGCCACGATCGCGACAGAAGGTTTTGGTTTGACGTCAGCGAAGTATCGCCGCGAGAAAATATAATCGGGGCCGAACTAAGGGTCTTTCGAAACCGAAGTTTGGACTCGATGCCCACGGAAGACCTCTACACCTTCACTCTATTTGCCCTGCAACAGGGGCGGGACCCGGAGTAAGTCACTTCGGGAATAAGTTGTCTCGGACGGAACCGTTTAAAAGTGACTAACTATACTTACAGGGACAAAATATTGCAAAAGGTGGATTCCATCGAAATCCCCCACGATGACGACGGATGGTTGGTCTTCAACGTCACGGGACCCATGGTCAATTGGGTGACGTTCCCAAAGTCCAATTTGGGACTGTACTTAAAGATCGCGGCCGCCAGTACTGGTAAGATTACTAATGGAACTAGCTATAGGACATTATTTCATGGAACCAAATGAATATATGAAACGCTGACGCAATTAGCCGAGTTAATTACGATATTTAACGATTCCAGATCGAGATATTCACCCTCACGAAGCTGGCCTAACGGGAATCAAAGGTCCCGAAGAGAAACAACCTTTCATGGTGGCGTTTTTCAAAACGCCCACGCAAATACACATCCGGAGAACCAGGGCCGCTCAAAAGAGGGTCCGATCAGACGTCTCCTCATACGAATCCAATTTTTGGGATCCCTACGCGAGTAAGACTAAAAGCCCCCCCCCCCATCCCCCGCTGACGTAAAGATTAATTCTAATCCTTCCTTAAATTAAAATTAAGATCCAATCGACTTGTACCATCACTCGAATAAGATTTGCCAAAAAAAGGCTCTCTACGTCAGTTTCAAAGATTTGGGATGGCAGGTAAATCTATTAACCTTTTAACCTTTGCCGTATTGGATATTAAGGAAGGCTTGGATTGACTTCTTTCAGGATTGGATCATCGCGCCCGACGGCTACGCCGCCTTCTTTTGCGACGGCGAATGCGCTTTTCCCCTGAACGCGCACATGAACGCCACGAACCACGCTATAGTCCAAACCCTGGTGCACTTGATCGACCCGCGCTCGGTGCCCAAACCTTGTTGCGCGCCCACCAAACTCTCATCCATAATGGTACTATACTTCGACGACAGTTACAACGTCATTCTTAAAAAGTACAAGAATATGGTAGTCAAATCTTGCGGGTGCCATTGAAAAGCACCATAAACACGCCTAGACTGTCTGTCCGTGTGCAAAATAAAGTCCCCCCCCCCCCTCGAAAATGGAGCTCTTGACCTCAAAGTCCAGGATTTTAACAGCCAACTTTAAATTCAATTTCACTTGAATTTTCGGGCAGGTGGACTTTAAAAAATATAATTTCTCTCCCGGTTCCCTCAAAACAAAGACAATCAAGCTTTCTCATAAATTAAGTTGCCAAAATAATTATCATAAATTTTATTTGTTCGATAAATAATATCGATTCCCGCGTATTTGAGTGAAAATATCGCTGCAGCCACCCATTTTATTTTATATTAATTTATCCCTTAAGTTTAAGTTGGCTGGGGGCGAAAAATTTCACTCTCAAATTATCCGATTTGTAAATAAATAAATAACTCGAGTCGAGTCTCAAATTGTAAATAAATATTCTTCACTTTTAAGAAATATTGGTTTTTTATTTGAATCGAGAGATCGATTGGAATTTTAGAATGATGATATTTTTCCTAGCAAGTTGACCACGCCTCCGATAATCGATTAAGGCGATATAAAAAGCCAACGATTTTACTGACATCTACGAGCGAAATTTAATTGTAAATAAATTAATAGATTGAATAATTTTTAATTTTCAATTATTACGTTTAATTTTGAAAATCCCAAACATCCGTTGTAAATGAAATTAAATAAAGTTTAAACGAAACTTGATTCGAGCAGCAGATGGCAGCTACTCCTTGGCTTCTTTCTTAGGGAAATAGTTCTTAGGTAATCCCTTAGTAGGGTACAGGGAGGGTGGAATCCCATTGAACTTTGAAATAAAACTTGACCCTTTGCTTTCAGGACCTTGAGCGAGAACATTATGGTTCCAATGAATAGTTCCCCCGAGATGAAAATTAAAAAATTAAAATTTTAAAAGAACTCGACAGGAAATTGTAAGTCGGTTATTAGAGGAGACGCCGTAATTACAGAGTCGGGCCGAGCGAAACTCCTTAAGGCCGAGCTAAATTTACATCTAAATTCAAAATGACGAGCCACTCTCTCTCTCTCTCTCTCTCTCTCTCTCTCTCTCTCTCTCTCTCTCTCTCTCTCTTAACAAGCGAATGGGTCATTCGGTAATGACATAATTTCGCCCCGAAACAGGATGTCTTCTTAAATGAATTCCAACTCTAATTATTCCAACAACCTCGCAGCCCACAAACGTCAAGGCAATGTTCAGCCTATTAAACGTTATCCAGCTCCAGCATGCGCCATTTCAATTTATTGACGGCGCTCCTGAATATTATAAAAGGTCCAAAAACACCACTCGGTGGATATTGAGGACAAATTAACTCGCAGACAATATTCATCGGGGTATAATTGAAAATTCACGTCAAAAGCGATTAATTCCATTAAAACAAAGGTTGAATATTAATCTAGGAAACATCTGTTTCTATTAAATTTAAATTTATAATTTTAGGGTCTGGCTGCTGGGAAAACAAATTGCTTCAACTTCTACACTCTAAATTATTTTAATATTAGCATTCCATTTTACTAGTACCGCTTCGAATGAATAAAATTTCAATTAAAAATCCGACAGCGAAAATATTACGATTATTAGCGCAAAAAGGTCGTAAATCAAGCCGGCTTAATTCCAAATGAGAGAGAGAGAGAGAGAGAGAGAGAGAGAGAGAGAGAGAGAGAGAGAGAGAGAGAGAGAGAGAGAGAGAGAGAGAGAGAGAGAGAGAGAGAAAATGTTATCGCTTTTAAAATTCAATTTGCTGCGAGTACATTGTACGGAAGGAACGGAAAAACCTAATTAGAATAAGATAATTAATTTGATAAAAAAAATAACTGGGATTCCACCGGTACGAAGAAAAGAAGCGGAACATCATTTAGAAAAACAAGTTCATTCCGCGAATTGCATTTTTGAAATTTCATTTGGATGTTTTTCTCTCTCTCTCTCTCCGTGCAAAGAGAGTGAGCTGTGCTTAAGAATTGGCCAAGTATACCTTTTTATATACAAGCCATTTATTTAGTTAACTTTCAGGCCTTCAGGTCAGGGTGCATGGTGGGGTTCGAAGCCTCGTTCTTCTAGCCACTCTTATCCCAATTAGCTTTATTCGGGATTCAGCGGATTTTGAATGGAGAGATTTTTAGGGGGGGGGGCGAAACCCCTCGGCTCAGCTGGGGGAATTTCATTATTACGCGAGAAAATAAGGGAGATGATCGAGGTCCGGCGTGAATGAACAAAAAACTGGACGCGTTAATTGTATGTAGTAAGAGAAGATATTTGGGTCTTCAATGGAAAGCAATATCTCTTCATCATTGTTGGTTGTTTAACAGCGTGGTAATGAATTAGCCTTCTTAAATGAACCCGGGGAGGTCGGGGGAGGGGGTGCGAGTGGATAGTTGAACTGAACAACAAAGGTTACTCCGTGGATGGCTGGTACGGTCAGAAGGGTTCTAGTGGCGAAACAAAACCCCTAATCCGCGACATACCAGCTGATGCGGATGTCAAGAAAAGAACGTATAAAAGCAAGCGCGTAGGGCTGGAGAAAGTAACGTGTTTTGAAGTGACGCCAGAGACACGGTCGCCGGAATTTAATTACTAACTGATCAAAAGCCTTAAACGAGCGAGCGCGACCGACGTAAACCGAAACAGCAGGTGTGACCCACCCACCCACTACGCGCCCCATACACTACATGCAGACTCAAAATTTACGATCCATCGGATTCCAGACATTTTAGTCAAGATGGCGACAGCGCTACGTCGAGAAATGGTTAAGGAACCCCAATCCCAAGAAGGGTTTTGAGCTATTTCAAGCCTTAGAAACAATCTAAAGAGTCCATTGAAAAAAGGGGTTTCAACCCTCGAGTAACTATCTCAAAAGTGGTTGATGTACGGTAGAGAAAAGCCAGGCTCGTAAAAGCGGATGACCCCCGTCCGACCTTTCATAGTAGCCGCGAGCGGGACTCTTAGGGCTTACGTAATGACGGGGTCCGAACATAAGCAGCTAGATGGCCATCCGCGGTGGCGATCAACCGTGTTTAGGAAGCCAGCGACACCCAAATAAAAGAAAAAGCAGCCTAATATTATCCAGAGTATATATAGGCGACCCGCGAGAAAGCAACAGTAACCAGTAGGAATGCTTTTAGGCCCTCCCCCCCCCACACACAAACAACGTCCGAACTGGGGGGGGAACCAAGAAAAAAAACACGTTTAGCCATCTACTAACCGCGCCAAGCGATACAACATCGTATCCGAACGGAAATATCCCCGCAGTTGGTATAGGGAAGGGTAGACCCGAACCGAACCGCATTTTCCAGGCTGAGAAAGTACTTGCACCCAAAAGCCAGAAAGGAAAGAAGTAACCCTTTCGATGGTTAAATCTCATCTTGAAAAACGCTCTCTCAGTCGGCGGAAGAAAAACAACTGGTGCTAATAAACGCTTTCCCTGGGAAGAATTCTAGCCCGGATCTCGAAGAAGGACGCTGTAGCTACCCATCTTTTATTTTGTTCCTTAAGGCCTATTCGCTTTATTTACGATGTAAAGTTCCTTAATTTGCCCCAGTCCGCTCAATCGGTGACCGACAAAAATTCGCCAGGTACATCTGAAATGTTTCGAAGGCATAAACCAAATTTGGTTCTCGCGGATATTTAGCGAACTTTGTCAAATTCATAACAATTTAGTGTCGAGTGAAATTTTATCCTCGTTAGAGCTCAGGGACCGTGGCTGTCCCTTCGAAACTCTGCCCCCCCCTCTCGACGCGATTTAAAGTTTCAAAGCGAGATATACGATTTGGGGGATATTTGCAAAAATAGAACCTATAGTTGTCTATATACTAAGCGAGTTAACTAGAAGTTATCCAATTTGACGTCAATATCTTTCAATAAAAGGTCGCTGCATGGTCCCTAAGAGCCGGCCGCTTGATAATAAATCCTAGGCCTTTAAGGGCCTGCAGAATCTTATTGGAAGCCGAAGAATTTAGACCTTTTTCGTAGACAAAGGGTGGCAACGATAAAAACGAAAATAAGTATCCGAAAAGCGGAACGAAATAGAACTTCGAGCTCCGATATATAAGAGAAGCGAATCTCTCTCTCTTTTGGAATTCCCAAGAGAGAGTGTGAAGCTTCCTGCCTGCTCGATAGAGGAGGACAATTTCTTCGACAGATAGAAGATACCACCAGTGTTTCTTAAAGAAAATCCATTGATCTACATCGAGAAAAACTCTTTTCCTTTCCTATACTATAATCACCCCGCAGCCCCTACAATACAAAACCGAGAAACTACTTCGTTCGCCTTTCAAGTAGTGTTCAAAATATGTTCAACCGCATTTCGAAGCCGGGATGAGGGGATGCCTGTTGGCACTATGTGGCCATTGTCTACGTTACCAACTATAGTAATGGTCAACCAAGGATGAAGACTGACTCTGGTAGTGGCCGTCTTGTTTTTGTCATCCTCGGGTTCTACCTATAGTTTCATCTCATAAAACGGGAGAAGAGGTTGCGGCAGCCATCCTCCTGACATCCCCCATAGGGTGGTGCTCTATAACACGTTTATATATAGAGAGAGATAGAAAGAAGGGGCTGGGAAACGATGCTGGGACTCGGAGAGAGTGAACATTTATTAAAGGAAAGCCAACGGTCAACGACAAAAAGCCACTCTGACTTACTGCTAAGATCACCACCCGCTTCCATCTACTACTTCTTTATCTATCTTTTCTTTTTTTTTTCCTTCCTAAATTTAAAGTCGAATTCGCACCGTCTAACGATGGACCCCGAATAAAACCAAGCGGCTATATAACTCTTTTAATGATTTCCCTTTAAAAGGAAAAGATCATTTCAGGGTTCAGGGGTCAAAGGGGATTCCATCACCCGAGCTCGCCAAAGAGTGAAAGTTTTATATTTATACTGTTTAACAGTCACGTGTCACAAAGAGTCAGCGCGCAAGTGTGAACGTTGCTATTTAGGTTTTAGGTCGCAATGGCAAGGATTCACCCCCTCCCCCACCCATTTCAAAAAGGTGGGGTGGGGGTGGGGGTTGGAATAAGAACTTGTAAAAACTTTCCTCTCGGAGTCCTGATCGGAAAAATGGTCCAGACTTCATTCTTTAAAGGGGTGATTCGCCAGGAATTCGATCGTTATATCGGCCCTATACGGGGGGGGGGGGATGTCGGGCAAAATGGAGGAGGGCGAGCGCGGTTTAGGCTACGTGAAGTGGATTTCCAACGAGCGATATCGCACCATCTATAACGTTTTTATATCGGCTACTTTATTCCATAACCGAACGTGTTTCGCCCCATTCCCAAGCAGCCCTCCTCGAAGAAATGGTTGAGGAACGCTAATTTATCCCATTCGAGTCCCAAACTTGCAGGCGCTAGGCGGTTACTAAACCATCTTTGGGCCGGGAACCACGATTTAGCACGTGCGGAAAAGCTAACCACGAGCGCGGAATGCGAAGAAGAAGAAGAAGAGACGCGGCCCCCAAAATTTATTTCAGTCTGATTTTTGCCAGCATTTACCGGCTGACTACTTTCAGACTGGTCAAGGTTACGAGTTGGTAAATTTTTAAAATAACTCGGTTATTTGAAGTAAACGGGTGCACGGTCAATGAGCGCGTACGAATACAATTCCCCTTCACGATTAATTGTGCCGAGAAAAGTAGTTTAGCTCGCCTACCTGAAACCTTGTGTTTTTCTCCTGATGAAGCCGTCTTTTTTCCACGTCCAAAGTTGCTTGGGGAATTGTCCGTTCACTCTGCCTTCTTCGCCTCGCCTGGTTCTCTAAAAGAGTAAAAACAAGAAAGAACAGTTTTAAAATTCTCCAAGCACGCTCTCTTTCGAAAAATTTATGAACTACGAGTGATAAGGTTAACGGGCCAAGGTTAAAAAATGGGAAATATAGGTCATTTTTATTCTTTATAGGGATGGTTGAAATTTCTCATAAATAAGCTTAAAAGAGCGTAGTAACCTAAGCTGAAATGACCACTCTAGAAATATAATAATCTCCGTAACAATTGGCATACTTTGAGATATACACATTGAAGGAATATTATAAACTCTTACTGTATGGTATCACGCACGCCATAAACAAAATATCATTTTCACGATACGGAACAAAGTTGGGCACGCGAAAATGCGCTTGAAAAATTAATTCAGGTGACGTTTCACGTTGGCTTATCGAAACAGAAAGTTAAAATCAATAGGTGAACTTTAAAACGAAGCCGGTGGGCACGAGCGGCCATTTAGCGCCGAGAAAGAGGGGGGTGGATCAAGGCGCGTTTCTAAAGGAACTAACCAAGCTTGAATTATGAAAAAGGTTCGGGTAACGGCTGGCATCTTCATTACAAGCTAGCCAACACGTCCTAGACAACTCAATATACCCCCCCCCCCCCTCGCGTGTCCATTAAGCTATCGCATTTCGCCGGGCTGCTAATAGACTAGAGAAACAAAGAGCGGACTAAACTCTATCGAAAGCGGAAGAGCAAATGATTAGGTAATTCGGAGTTGAACCCTTCCCTTCCTCGGCAATAAGCGATTGAAAGAAGCTCTCTCCATTTTTCAATGTCAGAAATTTGACTCGTATTAATTTGTCTCTCGGCCGCGAATTAACTTCTGATGGCGGCTTTGACGAAATTGACACCGGTTTGGTAGGTAAAAGCCTAAAATAATAGGCCAGATTGCTACTAAAGGACTCGTTTCAACTTTTTTGAGCGCGAATTACGTAAAAGAGCTTTGAAAAGTTTTTCACCGAGGCGTTTTCGAGAGAGAGAGTCAAAAGAAAGCAATCAAGAAAATACAAGGTTCATGAAGAGAAGTCGCGGGCTCTCCCGGAGAGATTCCGTTCAGGGACCAGAGAATGGAGGTCTCCAAGAGTAAAAGAACGCCCTCTAGGGAGAGGAAAGAGCGTGACGGCCATGATTGATGATCGAGGGACTCGGCCGCGTCCAGCTCTTCCTTCGTACACACTCTTTAAAAGCTGCAGAGAAGCCGAACTCTTCGAAGAGTGGCACCGCGAGTATTTTCCCAACATCCCAACTAGCACTCCCGTGGAAGGGATGCTCTTTGCTTTGATTTCCCAACGAGTCGATCCCCGCTGCTAACGAATTTGTTACGTCAAACTGCGGAGCTGTCGAGATAATTGACGGGAAAGAATATTTAGCCGAGCTGCTTTGACTAATAATTACCTTCTACCACCGATCTCGCCTCTAAAATCTCTCAGATGCAAATCCAACGAGTTTAATTATCAAATGGCAAAATACTCTTTCCAAAGTTATAATAAGGTTTCGCTAATTTGATGTAAGGACAACTAGTCCTAGAAGTTTCTCCCAACTTAACCAGACAATCAGGGCTCGAGTAAATATTTTTCAAGGGGTCGCGCGGCAACGCCTGGCATTCCATCAAGGGCTTTTGTTCTAAAAATTACGCTCAATAAAAAAATGGACCACGTTTTTGAAGCGTAGCCTCGACCGTTTCGTTCTTCGAAGATGAGCAAATTGCGAGTGATTTTGAGCGCCAGGAAAAATCCCAGTTTGGACGGGACCCGATTTGAAGCGAAATTAAGGAAGAAAAAGTTCTAACAAAATCGGCTAATTAAAATTAGATTAAAAATGCCTAAGCTATTTTTAAAAAGGGCGCTCGGCGCTCCAGACGAAGCCGCGAGCTGCGAAATTAATAAAAATTCCTCTCAAAAATGTTTCGTCGATAAAAAGAATTTAAAAAAATATGATAAAGTCGAAAATTTTGGGAAGAAAGCGATACGCGGCGGCTTCGGATCAGACTCACTAAACTGAAGGGATGTTGAAAGTATCCTTCGTGAAAATTGAACGTCATTATAATAAACAAGATGAGTTTCACTCTCCCTTGAAACGAAGGTATAAGCTTAAAGCTCCGGAGAAGAAGTTTCGCTGCAGTTTTATTGGCAACAAAAGGTGGTGGCAACCGGGGAAACAGAATGGAGAGAGAGGGAGAGAGATAAGCCGAGTGGCAAGAAGGGAAAAAGTTGACCCGAATAGGGAAGCGCTTAACCTTCCGCGAAGCAAATCCTTCGGTTGATCCTGCTGGACCCGTCGTTCCCTTTCCTTTTAGGGAGACTCTAGACAAGTCCATCGGAGACAAGGAAGAAGAGGGGGGGGGGCGTTCCGCATTAACAGCGTCCACTTGATTGATTGGAAAATTGTGGAAAATGTCAGGCTAGTCCTAGAGATCGAGATATAGCGGCCTAGAGCCTGCAGCACTCTCCGGCCCTCGCCGTCTATTTCCTCTAATTGGAGGATGATTTCCCCCGGGGGATTAGCCGCCTAGTGGAAATCCAACACGGACACGGAACTTGTCCACCGCGTCGCCTAGAATACGGCGCCATCCAGGACAGTTCTTCGGGGGTAACTAGTAAGCTTATCTCCCCCCTCCCCCTAAGCCGCGCGGCGGAAGCTTTCACCCAAGATTATGGACTTCGGAAGAAACCACCACCAGGATGGAGAAGTTACCCCTTTCTTAATTCGGCTCGAGAAAATGGTCGTGCGAAATCCGCGGCCGAGCAAAACGCGCGTCTTGGAGGTTTTAAAACAAGCCGTCTCAACTAGAGATCCATTCCATCCACCCCCCCCCCCACTATAACCCCCTTTTGTTTTCGGACGAGTACAACGATTACCTAATCACTCTTGGGTTTTAAAGTTTTAAGCAAAATAACGAACGGGGATCGAGTATCGCTAATTCGCTAAGAGTTTAAGATGAGCGCCGGGGATTAAGGTACTGTTCCACGACTAACAAGTTTACAACTAAACTGAAACTCGCTTCTTAAGACTAATCAATTCTACGAAGTTTTCAATACTTTTTAGGCTGCAGATTGTCTCCTCTATTAAGCAGTATAGGCCAACAAATCAAAATTTTAACCAAATCTCCCTGGTTGACATTTTTGGGAAAGTTTTGAAATTCATCTCGATTATGAAGTATTAAACTAAATTATTTAATATTAATCGGGCAAACGGTCTTGTACCTCGCGTTAAGCTAAGAAACCATGGAAATGTAATTCTAAATTTAGAATTACTGGTTGAGCTCTTGTGCCAAAGATAAGCCTTTCGATGTTATTTTTGCCTTCAATTTATACGGAGCGTTGGTCAGTCGCCATTGGCTACCGGACGAAGACTAATCTCCGAGGAGAGACTTTGATCTCAATCTGTCCGAACTCTCGGGGGAGGGAGACTAACTGCATGGTGACCACCTTCGGACACGCTTTGTATTTATCGCTACCCGAAAGCCGCTTAAGGTATACTCCCAAGATTGAAAATGGTCAGTCCAAAAGGTCAAGCGCCTCTTCAAGTTATCCGAATCGGGTAAGAATAGCCATAGTCTACTTTTATTTCAGTCATAGTTACTCGACTTAAAAGGCTAAGGACATAGCGAAGCGAGACGAGCAGCTGTCTTGAGCCGTAAACAGAGATGCCGAGTTCCCTAACCATTTGGCCTCTGCAGGAAGACCTAATTCGGCCCGTGGCTTGTGTCGAGGCTCTCATCCATTTTGCAAAGTGAATCTGGTAAGACTAAGAAAAATACTTGGAAAGCGAATCGAGGAAAAGGGAAGAAGTTCACGCGATGACCTTTCACGACCCTCCCCCTTTTTTACGACTTCCCTGGGCCTAAAAGAAACTTTTTCCTGCATGGTGGTACAGGCATTTCGGTGACGCCATCGTTAATTGTTATTGATGATGGTGGCAGCTAGCGAGAGAACCGTGAATAAGTAAAAGGACAGCAACACCGGAATGGTGTCGGACAATACAAAGAATACTTTCTCGTACGTTTTCCCAGATTTATACTTGTAGAAATAGACGGATCCTAATTGCTACGAACAATATTGGCACCGTTTCATCACCCAACAATCACCTCACGAGGTCAGCACCTAGTTTTTCTTCATTTTCAAAATGGAGAAATAGAATTTCATACAAGAAAGCCCCAATTAAGTTGACGAGGATTAAAAGAGTTTTGAACTCAAAACGAAAGGTTAATCGAGTTTGACGTCCTCAGTTTTCCTCCGCGTACCCCAACCTTAGTCAGTTCGTTCTTTTTTCAATGTTAAACGACAATCAGACTTAAAATTAATAATTTAAGCGTCTTAAGACGATTAAGTAATGGTCCCCGCGCGTAAAGGTATTTGGCGTCTAGACTCTGCGCGGCTAAGGTGGAATGGAAACTGGTCCAGGGAGTCGGATGATAGTGGCAGATTGGAAAGGAAAGAGAGAGAGAGTGCGCCGGCAAAACAATGATGGCGTTTTACCTTTTGTCTTCGAGCTCCGCTCATCTCGATAATGCACTATACCGCGTTGAAAGAAAATCCTTAATAATTGGCCCGAGGCCTAGCTCCTACAACGGCCACAGAGAGAAAGAGAGAAAAAACCGGGGCAGAAATAAGAAGTATCGACGTACGTTGGCAAGGTTTTAAAAGATTTTCCCCTTCACGTGTAAAAGTCGAAACAAAAGCCTTTTTGGGAGAAAATGATCACGCCTTCCTTTTACCCGGGAATTTCTTTTGTCTTCGAGTCCAGGGATAAAAATTTAGGCGAGTCGCGAAACCAAAGAGGACAAAATCGGTAAAGGAGTGCACTCTCAAATCAAGCGTCCGAATTAAAGAGACGGTGTCCGGTTTCCGAATTAATTTACCCAAGAATTTCAAGGTTGTTGTTTCGATGGCGTTCTTCGGTTTGTGAAGATTTGTTTACGGGATTTCTCGAGTAGTTTCCAAGAGTTTTTAAGTACATTCCCCTTTAAAAGCCGACTATACTGGGATCGCGGTTGAATGCGGGCGACAAATAACTTAAAGCCCCAATTTGAAAGTTTCTCTCCATTTCAGTTCAACTTCGTCCAGTAATAAGAGAAAAGAGATAACGCGTTCCCACGAGGTTAATGTTTAGTAGATGCCGCCTAGATGAAAAGAAATAACTCGGGACCCCCTCCCTGAAAAAAACAAGGGGTTGAAACTTATCCCTGTCTAGGAAAATTGTAGGACAGAGTCCCACAGTTCGTCTCAATAATAAAATACAATACGAATGGAAAGCTACGTTCATCCCATTTTCAACGGCAGAAGTTGACAATTTAAAGTAAAGGTTCTAATGGGGGTGGGATAAACGTAGTTTAAAGAAGGCCAGACCAACACCAAATTCAGGTTTCCTCCTCGAAGTTAGACCACCGCAAAAGGGTGAGCTGGCCTTAAAACGTACCGAGGATTCGAAATGAAACGAAGATAGTCGAGGAGAAGCTCGGGGACTCATCCGTTTTCATTTCGTTTTATTCCTCCTCTTGAAAGGGATTTTAGATCCCAGTACCAACCCCCCCCCCCCTTGACAAGGAAAGCAAAAAAAGAAGGAGTTCCACAACGTCGTGTCCAAAGAAAAGAAAAAGGCGCTAAAAGGAGTTGCGCTAAAGAGCTAGTCGAATCAGTTCGGATAAAAATTCAGATTGAAATGCTTGGTCCGTCTTACGAGAATTACCCACGTGCAACTATCCCTTTAGGAGAGCCAGTTTAAAAAAAAATGGCGCTACTACGGCCGGACGACGCCCTTCTATTTTACAGCTGGCCATTTCAAGCGGCTTGTACTTGTACTTGGAGGAGAGGAAGAAGCAGCAAAGAAAGAGAGAATGTTTGGGGGGGTAAAACGTCCTAAGATTTAGGTCTCTCTTATATTAAGTATAGCATTTTATGGCTGTAATCTAACGAGAGAGAAATCCTTTACTCCGAGGATTACCAAAGTGTTTCCGCCAACCCCGAAATATTACGATCTTAAATTTGCGGCTAAAGCTGTAAAATTATATAAGAATACGTTCGCTCCCCCTCTGCATGGAAGTGAGAGCTAGGCCTACTTTCACTTTTAAAGAGAGAATAAAAGCAACCTCATTTCGGCTATCTACGTTTACTTCACCCTCCCTTTAAGAATATTTTTACAAACCCCCCCCCCCTCGTTTCGATAACATTTTCATTCCCAGGAGTGCTTAAAATCACCAGGATCAATCGGACCTTTTTTCATATTTTCTCGGCCAAATTGTCCCCCTGAAAAGAATAATAGTCGCTTAAGGGGGGGGGGCGGGAAGCTTTAAATTACAGTATTACACTCTTCCGCCGTTTCTCCCGAAAATTTATCCCAAAGTAGATTTCAATAAAGGCTGCCAAAAATTTCCAAACGAGAAAGTGGAAGATTTGGCAGGAAAAAAATAAAGAAAAGGCGCCTGGTATTATTGAAAAAAATTATTCGGAAGAGAAAAATTATCCTTCAAACGCAAATAAATTCCTAAATTTGGAATGGGCCACGAAAACAAGGTAGCCAAAGCCAGAATTGCTTGTACACCCCATCCTTCCCCACCACCAAAAAAACCCCCCAATCTTATCTTGGATTGGTTGATTGGCATCCGAGTTTGAAAGCGGGTTTTACACAGAAAACAAATTTTATCTATAGGGAAAAAACGAGTATTCTTTATATTCTAGAAAAACCCTCTCTCATAACCCTAATTACTTCCATTCTCGAAAAGATGTCAGCGAGCGCCCCCCCCCACCCCCGAGGCAAAAGGTAAAGGTGGAAGTGGCGCGTCAAACTGTCAGCTAGATAAGCCGAACCATTTTCTCGAAACAACTTTACCCAAAATGACCTTTTCAAAATTCGACTTTTTTCCCCTAACACACACGACGTTCAAATTTTCGTCCACTTCGTTTCAGTATCCTAATCGAACCACGGATATAAAATGAGGGAAAACTCTTTGGGAAAGGGAACCTTTGACAAAAGAAAAACACCGCGAGATGTTTACCTTCAGATCAGTTCGAAATTTCCAATCGTCGAACTTGCCTTTCTCAATAGAGTAATTTTTTGGGCATTGGCTGCAACGTCATCTTTTACGTAGCGGGGGGGGGAGAAGTAGAAGAAATGATGGTGGCGCGTGGTGGCGCCATGTGATTTTCAAAGGTAAACAAGAGAGCCGCCATTAGAAACGCGTTTCGCGTAAATGAGCAGGAAACATCAGCGTTGTTGTGTAAAAGATTGCGTGGGTGAAAAGCGAAAATTTAGAAGCATCGAAGACACTCGGGAAATTAAATTTTATTGTATTCCTGGGGTAATATCTGGACAAGGAACCCAAACTGAAGAACTATCTACTGAAAGACGAAAACAGTGGATTATCAAGCTAAGGCTTAGCGATTTTGATTTAGCTTCTAAGTCTAAGCTAAAAGTTTGCTCGAGGCATTTTTATTCAGGTAAGATGTCAAATATTATCATTTAGTCATTCAGATATGTTAATTTTAACGCCTCTTATAGGGCAAGCAGCCAAACTTTATGATAAAACTAATCCAGACTGGTTACCATCATTTGATGATATAAATAGTCAATCTTTATCAGATACGTCCACGTTTCAGACTCCCGCTAAAGTGGCACGTTACGAAAGAAGAATTAAAAGGTCAAGACTACATTTTTCAACACCAAAGAGGGGTAGTTCGACAGTATCCCATCAACCAGAAGCAACATCAACACCGTTGGATAATTTTTCCCGTTCCGTTGCTTTTGAGGAAAACTTGTCGTCTATCAACAAAAGCGATAGCCATAAATCCGAATCAGTTATTATTGCGCATACTTCACAAAATATTAACCAGGATGAAACTGACTTTTGTGAATGTATGGAGGTAATAGATACAGATATTTCTGGACTGACAGAATTAAGTGAACCTGAATTAGGGGTCTGGCATTGACCTTTGTGGACAAACAGAGTCTGTTGGCGTTGATTTTTGTGAACAAACAGAGTCCGTTGGTGTTGATATCTGCTGTCAGATAGAGCCAAATACAACTGACTTTTGTGGACAAACAATTTTAAGGGTTTGCCCAAGGTTTGAAGCGGAAGGTTTAGAATTTAAAATTAAAGAATATAAAGAATTAATTGAAGCTTTGACAACTCAACTTAAAGACGTTAATGACATGATTAGAAGTTCTGATGAGGAAATAAGGAAACTAACTTGTGACATAGAGAAGAGAGATGAGAAAATAGAAAAGCTACAATTGAGTCAGTCTTTCTTTCAGGGTGATAAGGACAAAGTTCTGTTTTTCACTGGCCTTGAATCTTCCGACCAGCTTAATGATATTTTAGAGGAAATTGAACCATATTTATTTAAAAATTGTAAACTAAGCTCAGTGGTTTCCATTGAATAATAGTAATACTTAAGAATTTAATTTGTTACTTCTAGCGAATGATGAACCGGTTAATTTTAAAAAAGTATATTATTCATTATAATAATAATAGGAATTATATTTGCCAAATGTAAATTTTAATAATTAAACAAACTCCTATGTAAACAAGATTTTTTGTTTGATAGGAATATCCACTAATAAAGCTATTTGTAGTATAGTTTTTCAACTTCGTCTACTTTGATTATTTTAAACTGAATATTTTATCGCTAAATTCAATTTCAGGTAGTTATTCTTTATCACAAAATTAAATTTCAGGTAGTTATCCTTTATCACAAAATTAAATTTCAGGCAGATATTCTTTATCTCAAAATTAAATCTCAGTTTCTCCTATTAATGCATTTTCTTCTAATTAACTGGTTTAAAACTAAGTAGTTTGTTTAGTGAGCTAGTTTCTTAATCACATTATGTTAAACGTTTGGCAGCTAGTTTATCACATTCATTTAAATAGGTATTATATCCTAGTCAATCAATTAATTGGGTAAAAAGTAGGAACTCATTAAAATTTCAGTCTTCTTCTGTTCTTGATTACATCACTACAGTTAGGACAAACCCATTTTCCTTTGGGGATTTTCTTGAGTTTTAGACATGTAACGTGAAATCACTGAAAAGAACAAACTCCAGACTCGACCCCACTTAAGCATGCTATTTTAACCAAATATCTTTTTCACGTGAATTTCTTAGCCATCTATAGCGACGGAATGTCCATTTCTTACAAGCTAATCGAAAAATATCAAAAAAACAGCTTGGAGTCTAAAAGAGAAGTAAAATGTAACATCAAAACAAAATAACATACCGCGTTCCTAATGGCGGCTGCCAAAGACTATATACTAATTTTACGCGTGATTAGTCCTCAAGTATCTTATTGAGTGCTTGCATTAGGCTATAAGCAGACGACAAAATAGGCTCCGCCTCATTTGAAATTACTCTATTTCAAAACTCCCACCTTCCTTTCCGCCCCCCCCCGCCTCCCTGGAGAGTCTCTTTCCCAGAAATGCCAAAACGAGCGACTAACATTAGCGACGCTCATATTAGAGAGAGACCCGAAATTAGAAGTAGCTTAACCCGAAGTTACTCAATCCAAGTCGCTAATTGCATCGGTCCTTAGGGCAAATATTTGAAAATGACTTTCTTTTAAGCTACTTCTGCTGGGAGGTATTTTTCCATTACTGATATTTTCCCTACTAATTTTTTCCCAACTGATTCCCTACTAATTTTTTCCCAACTGATTCCCTACTAATTTTTTCCCAACTGATTCCCTACTAATTTTTTCCCAACTGATTCCCTACTAATTTTTTCCCAACTGATTCTCTACTAATTTTTTTCCCAACTGATTCCCTACTAATTTTTTCCCAACTGATTCCCTACTAATTTTTTCCCAACTGATTCTCTACTAATTTTTTTCCCAACTGATTCCCTACTAATTTTTTCCCAACTGATTCCCTACTAATTTTTTCCCAACTGATTCCCTACTAATTTTTTCCCAACTGATTCCCTACTAATTTTTTCCCAACTGATTCCCTACTAATTTTTTCCCAACTGATTCCCTACTAATTTTTTCCCAACTGATTCCCTACTAATTTTTTCCCAACTGATTCCCTACTAATTTTTCCCCAACTGATTCCCTACTAATTTTTCCCCAACTGATTCCCTACTAATTTTTTTCCCAACTGATTCCCTACTAATTTTTCCCCAACTGATTCCCTACTAATTTTTTTCCCAACTGATTCCCTACTAATTTTTTCCCAATTGATTCCCTACTAATTTTTTCCCAACTGATTCCCTACTAATTTTTTCCCAACTGATTCCCTACTAATTTTTTCCCCAACTGATTCCCTACTAATTTTTTCCCCAACTGATTCCCTACTAATTTTTTTCCCAACTGATTCCCTACTAATTTTTTTCCCAACTGATTCCCTACTAATTTTTTTCCCAACTGATTCCCTACTAATTTTTTCCCAACTGATTCCCTACTAATTTTTCCCCAACTGATTCCCTACTAATTTTTTTCCCAACTGATTCCCTACTAATTTTTTTCCCAACTGATTCCCTACTAATTTTTTCCCAACTGATTCCCTACTAATTTTTTCCCAACTGATTCCCTACTAATTTTTTCCCCAACTGATTCCCTACTAATTTTTTCCCAACTGATTCCCTACTAATTTTTTCCCAACTGATTCCTTACTAATTTTTTCCCAATTGATTCCCTACTAATTTTTTCCCAACTGATTCCCTACTAATTTTTTCCCCAACTGATTCCCTACTAATTTTTTCCCAACTGATTCCCTACTAATTTTTTCCCAACTGATTCCTTACTAATTTTTTCCCAATTGATTCCCTACTAATTTTTTCCCAACTGATTCCCTACTAATTTTTTCCCCAACTGATTCCCTACTAATTTTTTCCCAACTGATTCCCTACTAATTTTTTCCCAACTGATTCCTTACTAATTTTTTCCCAATTGATTCCCTACTAATTTTTTCCCAACTGATTCTCTACTAATTTTTTTCCCAACTGATTCCCTACTAATTTTTTCCCAACTGATTCCCTACTAATTTTTTCCCAACTGATTCCCTACTAATTTTTTCCCAACTGATTCCCTACTAATTTTTTCCCAACTGATTCCCTACTAATTTTTTCCCAACTGATTCCCTACTAATTTTTTCCCAACTGATTCCCTACTAATTTTTTCCCAACTGATTCCCTACTAATTTTTCCCCAACTGATTCCCTACTAATTTTTCCCCAACTGATTCCCTACTAATTTTTTTCCCAACTGATTCCCTACTAATTTTTCCCCAACTGATTCCCTACTAATTTTTTTCCCAACTGATTCCCTACTAATTTTTTCCCAATTGATTCCCTACTAATTTTTTCCCAACTGATTCCCTACTAATTTTTTCCCAACTGATTCCCTACTAATTTTTTCCCCAACTGATTCCCTACTAATTTTTTCCCCAACTGATTCCCTACTAATTTTTTTCCCAACTGATTCCCTACTAATTTTTTTCCCAACTGATTCCCTACTAATTTTTTTCCCAACTGATTCCCTACTAATTTTTTTCCCAACTGATTCCCTACTAATTTTTTCCCAACTGATTCCCTACTAATTTTTTCCCAACTGATTCCCTACTAATTTTTTCCCAACTGATTCCCTACTAATTTTTTCCCCAACTGATTCCCTACTAATTTTTTCCCCAACTGATTCCCTACTAATTTTTTCCCAACTGATTCCCTACTAATTTTTTCCCAACTGATTCCCTACTAATTTTTCCCCAACTGATTCCCTACTAATTTTTTTCCCAACTGATTCCCTACTAATTTTTTTCCCAACTGATTCCCTACTAATTTTTTCCCAACTGATTCCCTACTAATTTTTTCCCAACTGATTCCCTACTAATTTTTTCCCCAACTGATTCCCTACTAATTTTTTCCCAACTGATTCCCTACTAATTTTTTCCCAACTGATTCCTTACTAATTTTTTCCCAATTGATTCCCTACTAATTTTTTCCCAACTGATTCCCTACTAATTTTTTCCCCAACTGATTCCCTACTAATTTTTTCCCAACTGATTCCCTACTAATTTTTTCCCAACTGATTCCCTACTAATTTTTTCCCAACTGATTCCTTACTAATTTTTTCCCAATTGATTCCCTACTAATTTTTTCCCAACTGATTCCCTACTAATTTTTTCCCAACTGATTCCCTACTAATTTTTTCCCAACTGATTCCCTACTAATTTTTTCCCAACTGATTCCCTACTAATTTTTTCCCAACTGATTCCCTACTAATTTTTTCCCCAACTGATTCCCTACTAATTTTTTCCCCAACTGATTCCCTACTAATTTTTTCCCAACTGATTCCCTACTAATTTTTTCCCAACTGATTCCCTACTAATTTTTTTCCCAACTGATTCCCTACTAATTTTTTCCCAACTGATTCCCTACTAATTTTTTCCCAACTGATTCCCTACTAATTTTTTCCCAACTGATTCCCTACTAATTTTTTCCCCAACTGATTCCCTACTAATTTTTTCCCCAACTGATTCCCTACTAATTTTTTCCCAACTGATTCCCTACTAATTTTTTCCCAACTGATTCCCTACTAATTTTTCCCCAACTGATTCCCTACTAATTTTTTTCCCAACTGATTCCCTACTAATTTTTTTCCCAACTGATTCCCTACTAATTTTTTCCCAACTGATTCCCTACTAATTTTTTCCCAACTGATTCCCTACTAATTTTTTCCCCAACTGATTCCCTACTAATTTTTTCCCAACTGATTCCCTACTAATTTTTTCCCAACTGATTCCTTACTAATTTTTTCCCAATTGATTCCCTACTAATTTTTTCCCAACTGATTCCCTACTAATTTTTTCCCCAACTGATTCCCTACTAATTTTTTCCCAACTGATTCCCTACTAATTTTTTCCCAACTGATTCCCTACTAATTTTTTCCCAACTGATTCCTTACTAATTTTTTCCCAATTGATTCCCTACTAATTTTTTCCCAACTGATTCCCTACTAATTTTTTCCCAACTGATTCCCTACTAATTTTTTCCCAACTGATTCCCTACTAATTTTTTCCCCAACTGATTCCCTACTAATTTTTTCCCAACTGATTCCCTACTAATTTTTTCCCAACTGATTCCCTACTAATTTTTTCCCCAACTGATTCCCTACTAATTTTTTCCCAACTGATTCCCTACTAATTTTTTCCCAACTGATTCCCTACTAATTTTTTCCCAACTGATTCCCTACTAATTTTTTCCCCAACTGATTCCCTACTAATTTTTTCCCCAACTGATTCCCTACTAATTTTTTTCCCAACTGATTCCCTACTAATTTTTTCCCAACTGATTCCCTACTAATTTTTTCCCAACTGATTCCCTACTAATTTTTTCCCAACTGATTCCCTACTAATTTTTTCCCAACTGATTCCCTACTAATTTTTTCCCCAACTGATTCCCTACTAATTTTTTCCCAACTGATTCCCTACTAATTTTTTCCCAACTGATTCCCTACTAATTTTTTTCCCAACTGATTCCCTACTAATTTTTTCCCAATTGATTCCCTACTAATTTTTTCCCAACTGATTCCCTACTAATTTTTTCCCAACTGATTCCCTACTAATTTTTTCCCCAACTGATTCCCTACTAATTTTTTCCCCAACTGATTCCCTACTAATTTTTTTCCCAACTGATTCCCTACTAATTTTTTCCCAACTGATTCCCTACTAATTTTTTCCCAACTGATTCCCTACTAATTTTTTCCCAACTGATTCCCTACTAATTTTTTCCCAACTGATTCCCTACTAATTTTTTCCCCAACTGATTCCCTACTAATTTTTTCCCAACTGATTCCCTACTAATTTTTTCCCAACTGATTCCCTACTAATTTTTCCCCAACTGATTCCCTACTAATTTTTTTCCCAACTGATTCCCTACTAATTTTTTTCCCAACTGATTCCCTACTAATTTTTTCCCAACTGATTCCCTACTAATTTTTTCCCAACTGATTCCCTACTAATTTTTTCCCCAACTGATTCCCTACTAATTTTTTCCCAACTGATTCCCTACTAATTTTTTCCCAACTGATTCCTTACTAATTTTTTCCCAATTGATTCCCTACTAATTTTTTCCCAACTGATTCCCTACTAATTTTTTCCCCAACTGATTCCCTACTAATTTTTTCCCAACTGATTCCCTACTAATTTTTTCCCAACTGATTCCCTACTAATTTTTTCCCAACTGATTCCTTACTAATTTTTTCCCAATTGATTCCCTACTAATTTTTTCCCAACTGATTCCCTACTAATTTTTCCCCAACTGATTCCCTACTAATTTTTTTCCCAACTGATTCCCTACTAATTTTTTTCCCAACTGATTCCCTACTAATTTTTTCCCAACTGATTCCCTACTAATTTTTTCCCAACTGATTCCCTACTAATTTTTTCCCCAACTGATTCCCTACTAATTTTTTCCCAACTGATTCCCTACTAATTTTTTCCCAACTGATTCCTTACTAATTTTTTCCCAATTGATTCCCTACTAATTTTTTCCCAACTGATTCCCTACTAATTTTTTCCCCAACTGATTCCCTACTAATTTTTTCCCAACTGATTCCCTACTAATTTTTTCCCAACTGATTCCCTACTAATTTTTTCCCAACTGATTCCTTACTAATTTTTTCCCAATTGATTCCCTACTAATTTTTTCCCAACTGATTCCATCCTGATTTTTTCCCACTGATTCCCTCCTGACTTTTTCCCACTGATTCCTCGCGTAGCCCTAGTTTTACCTCTGGCACTTCTCTGCCGCCCACCTAGGCCGATTTTAGATCAAGGGGAGACGAGAGAGTCGGGATTCAAAGGGTAAATAGCCCGCGCGCCTTCTTAGTGAAATAGCTCGGGCTGACTCGAAGTAATCGGGGACTTCCCCCCCCCAAAAAAGATTATTTCAGGCAGGGGGGGGGGGCGACCTACTATTTAGATACGCCAAAGGATTCTGTCTGCATGGCCTATTTTGCCTAGTATAACCGGCGTCCATCTATAATGCGTGAATTATTCATGAAAACCGTTATCATCCCTCGCTTGAATATTTCATGAATTTGCGCGCGCGACAGAATAGTGTATAATCCGGAGCAGACGCCTCCTCCTGGCTCGGGCTGCCCGTCACAACTTAAATTAGACTAAATATAGACCGTTATAAAGTAAGCGCCCGATCAGTATCGTATTGGAGGAATTTCCCCCCGTTTGTTATCTCTATGAGCTACTTTTCATTACCGGAAACGGAGACTCGAAAGGCGAGTCCCGTTTTAAAACCTATTTCTGACTACAACGTTTGAAAATGGTTGGAATCAGCGAAAAAGGCGGGCGGGCCAGTGTGGGGAGCGTGCTGTCGAATACTAATAAGCTCCAGGAATAATTATACAAAATTTTCTTTCTCTCACTTAACGTAAACGGAAGGAAAAATGAGTGAGCATTCGCTTAATGATGTCCGAAAAACTCGGGCGAAAATGAAAATATTTTCATCATTATTTCCTCGCTAATCGTACCAGCGCAGAGCGACGGGATTAACGCCTTACCAGAAGCTCCTTACTCGACATAACCCCCAGTTACCCAAGAAAAGCAACTATTTGACCTAAATATTTTTAAAATTGAATTGGGATTGAATTTTACTAAGCTGATATTAATTTTCGATGACGATTCAAAGTTTCGAGCCAGGTTTTAGGGATTTTAAAGGAAATTTCGAACCAGATGTACTGACTGGGTTTTGATAATTATTAGACCAGCCGGCCCCTGCAATACGCCAGTATTTCTTCTCTCCCCCCGAGACGAGCGTCTATAATAAGCGGGGCTTTACTTCGGGTGATGGGTTTCGGTGGTAGAGCGAGTGGTAGAGGTAGCGGCGCTCAACGAGTACTTGATTAAGCCGACTGCGTATATATTTACCTCGTTTTTGAAGGATGAACATGCTAGATGGTAAATTACGGTCGTGCACGAGAGATTCGGGGTAATCAACTAGGAGCCCTTAAATACCAAATAAGTTACTAAATATTTCTAATGGAAATAAGACGTGGCGCCAACTTAAATAACCTTTCTTTCTTCGAGATACGACTTAAACAAGGTTATTTAGGCGAAGCGGGGCTAGAGGGGGCGGTCGGCATTAACACACCGGGACGGTGTAAAGCCGAATGATGTAAACATTGTATAAACAATTCCACTTTTCTCGCTCTTAAAGACCAATTTATCACGGGAGGGTAAGCTTACTTTAAGAAAGAGAGAGAGAGACTACATACACCCCGGTTGCAAAATGGACCGCTCCGTTTTCGCTCAAACCCCCTCTTTTACTAGAAGAGCGGATCCGCCCTTGTACAATTTCCCCGCGGCTAGCGTGATAAGGCTTTGTTTTCCTCTCTCGAAGGGAGGGTGCGCTTTGACCTTGGTACTTATTCGACTACAGTTCCCTACCATCCTACCAGAGTAGGGTATTTACCCCTACGCGTAGAGGTTTCTGAGAAATCGATAAACCGGCTGTTGGGATAAAGTCTAGACTAGAGTTCCCTCTCTCGGCCTTTGCCAACCGAGGTTGTTTCGTGGAACGAGTTTGGTGGGGGGAGGAATTTAGAGTGTTAGGAGTTAGTAGCTTATCGATCGGGGCCTGGTAGTAGTTTTCATCCCGAGTTCGAGGTATTCGGCTCGGATTGTGGGCGCATTCCGCAAAAAACGGGAACGTTCGTCTATCACACATGGCATAGACTTGGCAAGATGGCGGAGCGGCGAATCGAAGACGCGACTCGGTGTCGTCGACTTGAATCGGCGTGGACGTTAGTCGTTAAGCTTCAGTATCGGGAGTCCCGAGTGACGCGGACCTGAAGCCCGGGGCCACTTCCGCCAATCCTCCTTCCCCATTTGGACATCCCAGTTGGGCTTCTGTCTTCTCTCAATTTCCCATCGGCTGTCCCCTTCCTTCTCTCGATTCCCTCCGAAATTCCACCATTCTCCGCCACGGTACCGATGCGAGCCAAACAACGCTATCTCCTAGTGATCGTCGGCTGCGCCTTCCTGGCACTATGTTATTTCGGCGTTTCGCGGCTACGGAACTTTGGCCCTGGAGAACCCGGAGGCGTCGCCGCCGCTCGCCCTTGGCTCGGCAGTTCCTCCGCCGCGTCATCGGTGGGCCCCAAATCCTCGTCGTCGTCGTCCGGCAGGTCCTACCAATCGGCCGCCGACGGAAGACGCCTGGAGGACGACGAAGACCTGGCCGTCTCTCCCCGACAGCGACGGATGGAGCGTCGAATGGTGGTGGTGTCGGCGGAATCCGACCAAGAGGTCAGTTCGCGACAGTCGTCCACTCGGACGGCGACAAACAATAAGAGCGAGCAGTGTCGCATGGCCACGTGCTTCGACTTTTCGCGTTGTCGAGCCGGCGAATTCAAAGTCTACGTCTACCCGGTGACGGAAAAGATTTCGCCAACCTACCAAAAGATTATAAACGTTCTGCAGCAGTCCAGGTACTACACGGCCGACCCTAGTCAAGCCTGTTTGTTCGCGCTCTCCTTGGACACGTTGGACCGCGATTCGCTGAGCAAAGACTACGTCAAAAACATCCAGTACAAGCTGGACCAACAGAGAACTCTCTGGAACGGCGGCAAAAACCACATCGTCTTCAACCTGTACTCGGGAACGTGGCCGGAATACGCGGAGGACTTGGGCTTCGATCTAGGTCAAGCCATCTTGGCCAAAGCCAGTTCGTCTCGGGCCCGATTCCGGCCCAACTTCGACGTCTCCATTCCTTTGTTTTCCAAACAGCACCCCGAGCGGGGTGTCGGTGGAAGCCCCCCGGGAATGGAGGTGGCCGCCGTTGACCCGCCTCACAGGACAGCCACCAATTTTCCAGCCAACAAAAAGTACCTCTTGGTATTCAAGGGGAAGCGCTATCTGTACGGTATCGGTTCCGAAACGAGAAACGCTCTCTATCACTTGCAAAATGGAAAAGACATCATTTTGCTGACCACGTGCAAACACGGAAAGAAGTGGAAGGAAATGAAGGACGAACGCTGCGAAAAGGATAACAGAGAGTACGACAGGTAAACACACACATTATTTTGCTTTTATTCTCTCGCTTGCTTGGCTTAAACGACCCCCAGCTCGCGACGACACTTATGACAAATACATTTTCGTCATGACGTGATTTCTTTAGGAGCCCTAATCTTATCAAATTCCGCTCGGAGGAGATTAGAGGCGACTAAGTAACGAGATATTCCTCCCTCCACACACAACAATCATAATCAAACTTGCATTCAAATTTAATACGCCGATTAGGCCAAATTTACCCCTTTCACCGCGAATTTTTACAAATGGAGGTCACGGGTCAAACACGACGTCTTTCGGTGTTAAAGGGAAGGTAGAATTATTCATCATAGAGAAATGTTCCAAAACATTGGTGCGTTTGTCCTTTAAATATCAATGAAAACAATGGTAGTGCAATTAAAAAAGATACCGATTCATTACGGCGGAACTTAAGTAATTGACGCCTCAGACGAGACTGGCGAGAAAAAGAGCGACGACCTTTTGACAAGTAAAATAAAATTTATTTGAAGAGCGTCTCGAATAAGATAAGGCGGGCGGGCGAGCGAGCGCGTAGGCCTGAAAACTAACAAATTTTATTTTCAAAACCTACACATTTTATACGGCGCATTATACGAGTCAAATAAAGAAAAATAAAACTCGAGAACAATAAAATTAAAGTCCAACCGTTATTCTATCTCTCCCTATTTGAGAGTAATGGCTGCGCGCTTCCCACGTATAGTGACGCAAAACCAAAACAAATATTTTACACGCTTTCGCCCCATCAAGGTTTCAAAGGGAATCTTTCAGTCTAAAGAACTACGGTTAAGTTTTAAATTTTCGAAATGGCACATTTACGCTTGTTAAAGCGAGCATCCCACAACTGTAATTAACGATTAGTTAAAAAAAATGGTGTCACAGCAGTCCTTTTTCGTTACCTGGTAGCCCCTCTCTACGCGTGTGTGGGTTTCGAGAGAATTTCCAAGGACTAACAAATTGATATTTTAAAATAATTAATGTAAAGTTTAATTTTAATAATACCTATAATTAACCATACGGGAATTAGCGTGGGAGAGTTAATTAGCGCGCGGCATGGTTTAAGTCATCACCGACAATTCAAGGGGACCATATCCGTAGTCGTGACTTATCGAAAAGCTGATTAGGGTTTCTAAAAATCATGTTTGGGCAACACCTAATTTATCTTAAAATGAATAACAATTTCGGGTTGATAATACGTGACAAAATACGGCGTACCGTGGGGGTGTCGTATCCTGACCGGGTTACGTAATTTGACGCGGATTACGCGTAATTAAGTATTCAACGCCATTATTGACGATCGTTCAACCAAATCGAGTCAAGACCCCCCGAGAGTTTGTCACTTTCGAAACTCGTCTCCATTGGCAAAGTTATTAATGAAAATATTGTTACATTTTTGAATATTCGCGGAATTATTCTATAAATTCCAACAGGCCTGTTTCAAACTTTAGGGCAGCCCCCCCCCCTTCCTATTTCCAGCTTTTAATTAATTTCTAGAGCTTTTAAAGGATGGACATTATTCGGGTTTAAAAAGGGGACAAATTTGTACTAGAATTAAAAATATCCCTGGCCATGTTCGTCGCTGAAATTAAGTGGGTCAACCTTAGGTCCTAAAGTAGTAGGCTGGAGAAAAATGTTTCGCCGCCAAAATTTGGACAGCTTGTCCGAAATGACGAAAAAGGTCTCTTTGGAGACAATGTTACTCTCTGACCATAAGTCAAGCTGGCTTTTAGAGCCCGTAGTTAATAAAGGGCGGCCAACACGATACTCGTTCAAGTACCCCTTTGATAATTATTCGTGTACAAAAATAGGCGGTAATCTTAGTGGCGCAAATGGCAATTAAAAATAGCTCTTTGAAACTGGCTAATTTCGAGATTCGTACAGATATTTTAGCGAGTCTGGCTCGTTTAAAAACGAGGTAAAGACGAGAGAAGGGAGGAAGGAGAGAGCGGCCTTACATTAAGGTTACTATAGGGTTGGAGGCCTAATGACCCCGATTTGATCTATTCGTTTTCTGTTTGAGCTAAGGAAAAAGGCCCTTCAGCCTGTTATCTTAATGTTACATTGGCTAAAAGGCGGCGGCAGGCAGCGGTTCTCGTTTGTGCGTCTGTGAACTAACTGTACGCGCCATAACGATCTTAAATGCATGGGAGAGGGTTACTTAAGTTACTACCGACCCAAGTAGATCCGCCAACAGGGAGAAGGGGAGGTGGAAAATTCACTAAGAGAGTGTGTAGCGAGCGAGCGAGTTAGAAATGATTTTCAAAAGCATTTTAGACAAGTCTTTTTTGGTCGCGTGTCAGACAGTCATTAGAGCGAGAAACAACCTTAATCTATCGCTATAAATCTATTAACTACATTCACCATTCACTGATGGTTTTATATAAGGGCAGATAGTTCGGGGGGGACCCCCCTAATACACCCAATAAAAATGCTTTACGAAATCACCTTCCCAGTATTATTTCACGAGGAAAAAGGCTTGGGTCAAGTGAGCCATCGAAGCCAAAATTAAAAGGATAAGGTTCAAGGTCAAACTGAAATTATTTTCACGGTCGCAATGATCAATGCTTCATATTTATCACGGCCCAAATTTCAGTTGGAATTCCTGATAAATAAGGTTGACACGCTATAACTTTAAAGAAACCCCCTCCCGGGGGGAGTTCCCCCTCTACGGAAGAAAACGAATTCCTTCCAAAATTTTCCACGGATTTTCCCTGGTGTACAATAGCCTGGTTGACCGAGAAACTTTTAAACGCAGGTGCGGGCAAATAGGGAGAGAGGGACAAAAATATGTCAAACTTACAATAGCGGCCCCGCTGCTGAAAATCAAGCCAGCTAAAGACGTCTCTATAAAGCCTTCGGGGCCAAGTGAAAGTATGGAAACCTACTCTACTACCGGGCTTCATCCCAATAGACCAGAGTAGGAGAGGGAGAGAGAGCCCCCCGGGGGAAGCGGGGGGGGGGAATGATGACGAAGACTACGACGACACGGTCCATATAATTTGCGCTTCTGCCCTCTAATGGAAATGTCGCCTTTGGCTACAATCATCTTCGGCGCTTCTCAACTCCACCACTCTCGAGCTATTTAATTCCATTCCATATAATATGGAACACAGGCCAGGCCGCTTGGCACTGGGAACTCTTACTAGGGTCTTGAACATTGATAGCGCTGCCAAGTTAAGGACAATCAATACCGGAAGGGAGGGAGGGACAAAGAGATCGAGATTCGATTTGGCTTCTTTTAAAATTAATCGAGCGACGGGAGTTTTTAAGTACGACTGAATTAGCAACTGGAAATCAGAAGCTTTCTCTATAGCCTTTGCTTGGAAAGATGAGAATTATATTACAATGTCTGGACTGACCGGAAGATGGTCCAGTTAAACGACGTGTTATATTTGTTTGAGAAATATTAATTTTCGGGAATCAAAAACCCTGGAGGAGGTGAATCTTCATCGGGATGAATTCACGGAGGCAGAAAATAACACGTTGCTGCATGGATAATATTTACGAGTCTGCTTTATGGAAAACGATTTCCAAACTGGGCTCCGTTTTCCCTCCCACCAACTCCACTTCAGTATCCGCGAAAATTAACGTCCAGGGAGATTATACGACTGAGTGGGGGAACTACATTATCCCGAAGATCTCAAATCTGATCAAATCTCCTCGAGAAATTGGCGACAAAGTTTAGGTGAAAAATAAAAATCGGGAGAACTCGGTTGTTGGCACGCAAGACATGGTTGGCGCTATGGCATTTAATAACTTCCGTCGTTAATCGACTTTCGAGTGATATACGCCAGCGAGAGAGAGAGAGAGAGAGAGAGAGAGAGAGAGAGAGAGAGAGAGAGAGAGAGAGAGAGAGTAGCCAACGAGCGAGTTTCGCATTTTCTAAATTGTAAATCGGCTTGGCCGCGCTCTCTTTAGACGTGATTACGAATATAACGATGATGCCAGCAAACCCGAAAGCCGCCAAACTATATTCGTGGCCAGAAATTATTACTTTAGCTTTTAAAGGGTCGCCAACTCTCTCTCTCTCTCAGGCCAGAATAGTGTACGTTAAGTGTTTGGGAGTATTTGTGCATCTTTTTTTTTACGCAGCCTAATTTAAGGGGAAATTGAGAAAAATGATTGGCTAGATAATAAATAGAGATGTCCGCGGTTTTATTTTACCTATTATGGATATGACTGATTATTTGGCGACGATTGTTTCGAGTCACGTGTTTTTTCAAACTCAAAACAGATTCCAGGAAGACGAATGTGACGGGGAAAAAACCGCTAATCGACAGAAAAATTTCCCTTAATTATAATTCGAATATTGGCAAAATATTAAATTGACATTTACTTTTCGGAAATTTTTCCTTCTTTGTCAACATCGTTATTAGCGCCGAAGATTAATGTCTCTCGCGTTTCATAATCGTCCTAGTGACTCATTCTTAAAATTGCTATCATCAAAAATCCCGTGCCAAGGTCGAATTGACGAAATTTAACCCCCTATACCCCCCTATAACCGACTTTCAAAGCACGCTACATTTTAAACTAGCAATAGTTTATGAAATTTATACACTTTCATCTATTTTTTGGCCTATCGCGGTCACTAAAGGCCTCGATATCCAGGAGAGGGTGTGATAACTGGAATAAATAACCTTTCCAAGGTAGGGTCAGGGGGCGGGGTCGGACAGTTCAAAAGGCCAGAAAATTGCGTCCTTTATTAGAACGAGGAGGGGTCACACCCACCCACAAACCCAACCAAGTAACACGTACTAGGCTAGAATATATTATTTTCATATCCCAAGTACATTTTGTCACGTGATATTGTAATATCCGCGGTTTCGTTTTACGCCTAAAAATAATATTTAGCTTCGCCCAAATTAGCCACTCAGTGAGTACTGCGTGACAACCCCCCCGTGGATGTTGTAGCCGTGGTCGAGAAATTAATTTTTTTGCCTATTGTATAATTAAGCATTTTCTATAGGAGAAGGTTATCCTAATTACCTGTATTAAGGCCTTGGATATTCAATAACTTCTAATTTTTATTTCACTAAAAACATTCTAGCCTGGTTTATAAACCAACTTGCGGTTGAAATTATTTTTCGGAAATTCGGTTGGCGTTCTTGGGGTGGCTTTTCACGTGACGTTATTAGGCCTAAAATTTGGGGCCAGAAATTCCCCTCTACGCAGGGAGAGGCGCTCGAGTAAGTCGAAACCGCCATCTTAAAGACTCAGACAACATCGAGTAGTCATTTAAATAAGTACGGGAAAAACTTAAGATTAGCATTTTACTCGGACACGTGATCGATGAACAAATTGAAGCTAAAATGAAATTCATCCTTTTTTGGTTAAAAAAGATAATTGTAATAAATCAAAAAGTGCCTGATAAATTTCGAACCAAGAAAAATCACTTCTTTTTTAATTGATAAATATATACTGAAGTAAATTTGTCGCCTCTATATGGTAATCATATTTTTAGGCCAGATTTGCAAGAGCGCGATAAGGAATTGAACCTTTGACGATAGAGGCCGCCTTGAAAAAATAAAATAAAGATTATCTACTCTAGCTCAAAGGTCTTTTCTTGATAAAAGTGTTAACTCACGTATCGAATTCGAACTAGCGCTCAAAATTAATAGAAATATTAATAGAAAAGCCACGTTACGTTTAATTTTAACTAAGCTATTTTTTGAGCCGTGACCCTTTTCACGATATAGGGGCTAATAAGGGTCGTAACCTTTGAAGGGAAAGGGAAAGGGGGTAGAGGAGAAGAAATTTGAATCTACAAAATTCAATTTCCACTGAGGAGTTTTTTCTTTCCCCCTCTCGTAACATCTAAATCTTGGAATAACATTTGTCGTGGCGGTGTGGTTTTTCCGGGTTTTTCGAATATCACGACTGTTTATACAATAATAATAGGGACAAGCTTATTTTGTACCTTGATTATTAGCTCCCCCCCCCCACCATCCCCCTTCTCTCACTCGTCTCAGATGTACGCTGCTTTACAAGGATAACAAAAAAAATGCGAAGAAAAAAATCGTTGTATTATTCATAAATCGGTTTTCTTCGCGAAAAACAGAGAAGAATCTATTCAATTACGGCGTGAATATTGAGTTAAATAGTTCCATCCTTTATAAGAACAAGATTAGGTAGGGGGCAGCTGACGCGTCCTGTTTAATATTCTTAAAAGTATTGAACGCCTTCTTATATCCATCGTGAGGTTGAGGTATGCTTGGGGAATGGGATCTCGGCAAAAAGAGGTAAATATTTAAATTTATGGGTGCTGTAAAATATTTTTATAGTTTTAGACGAAATTCGACGCTCAAACTTTTAACATCCGAAAGGTGAACTACTACTGTACAAATGCGAAAGATGAAAATTTCACCATTTTCCCTTCATAATCAGAGGTACACTCTAGCGTAAATAAAAAACCTTGGAATTTGTTTTTTAGATAGGTACTTGGGGTAAAAATAAAATAGCAATAAATACTTGATTACGTATGTATTTTTTCCCCCTTTCATACTTGTAAATAAATAAGCAATTTCGAAAAATTATTTATACAAAAAAATTTGATTTTCCTTTTGCGACTCGAAGGCCAAATTTTAAGCGGCCATAAATATGGATGGATCTATTCTTTCTTAATCTTAAGCCTTCGTGACGTCACGATGATTATATTAAAGAAAAATGGACCTGCCAAGCGCGAGCGACGCTTCCAAGAGAATGCATTGCCAATCAATGAAGCTCTAAATTCGAAATCAAACGTAAGCGCTAAGTCGGGTCGGCAACCAAAGCTACTAAATGCATTTGAATCTATAAATATCGACAGACTCTGATGACGAAAACGGTCTAGACCAAACTCGGCATCGAGCCTCATCCCCGTCTCTGGAATAACCCTAATTCTAAACAGAAGCGAAAAATAGAAACCGCCCGAGTTTGGCCCTAAAACCAGTCGGTTCTCTTCTTTAAAAAGGGTTTATTATCGCGAAGAAATTGTGTTTATAGACGAGCATGCATGCATCTTATACGGAGGAACCATAAAGGGTTCTTGGTAAGGTGAAAGTCTCTCGCTTTGCATTTGGAACACCGACCGGCATTTCGCTTCGTTTAACCCCATGAAATTTAGCTCTCGAAAGGATTCCTAAATATGGCGGCGTTAACTCTAGCAGCACGAAGCGAGCGCGGGGTGAAACAATTTGACTTTGAACTTCTCAACACCCTTGGTTGATTAAGCGTATACCGTTTGCCACCAAGTCTTACTCGCCACTACTAAAGCTCCTTACTTTCTTTCTTTCTTCGTTGCTGGCGTCTAAGCCGGTGTCTGCTGCAGAGCTTCCGACTAAGGAACGAGCGAGCATGACACACATATACTAAGGGCATCAGCCAATTTGAAATTATTTATTTACGAGGAAAGGAATCGAGCGAAAGGATTAAGTTATATTATTCAATAACCCCCTAGAGCCTAAAACCAAATTACGCCAAGAAATTCCGCTCCACAAAGTCAATCAATTTTGAAGTTACCAATCCTAACGATGATAATTAATAATATTAACGAGTAGCTAGAGTAAATATTTGCATTTCGAAGTACCCTCGCTTTTTGGAATAATTTGAAATTGTCGTAACGTGGGGGTGGGCGGGCCTTCCTCCCACGTGCTGCAATCGGATATTGGGAAAGCCCCGGCGTCTAGACACCTTCGCTCACTTCGAACCTGTTCAAAGTTGATCGTACGATGTCACGTCATCGAATCGCATGATACGTTTTTTTTTCTAGAATCGCTTTTAGCAAAAAATTTGGATAATAAACTCGTTTGCAAATAAAAAAATTATCAAATTTAACTTAAAATTGAAATAAAATTCGAGATTCTCGTTAACTTAAATTAAAGAACGAAGGTCGGCGGAATGACTGATAACAAACAGGAATTAGCGAAAATTTTAAGCAGATTCGTTAAATAAATTTAAGCCTATCTTAGACCGGGGGGCAGTCGGCGCATCTACTCATTTTGAAGCGCTACAAAAAGTAGCCGGGTCTGACCTACTTAAAATAATTACGTATTCCACGAACGAAATTGAAGTCTGCTCAAGGAGAATCCTCGAAATAAAATGGGAACTGCGGCGGCGAAAGTAAAGTAAACCCAGAATAAACAACGTGAGATATTTCTGCAAGTTGGGCAACTTTTAATCGTAGATTTAAGTTGAGATATTAGACTTAGACAAGCTCCAAAACCCGTTTGCCGAAGAAGCAAATTATAAAAGAGGAGAGAGATAAAGTGTGTGTTGGTCGCGACAACTTCGGTGCAAATCTATTTCTGGCGTACAGTAGTATATATATAGAGTAAAAAGTGGACTTATGGATGGCGACTAGGGCTATATAAACTTATTATCATTCAAATGAGGAGCCAAATTGTATTGGATTTTTCTCCGCGGGCTTTCTTTAAAATGGGCGCTATCCTAAAATGCAAAGCCCCCCCCTCTCTCTCTCTCTCTCTCTCTCTCTCTCTCTCCAAATGAAAAGGGCCGGGGAACCCTATCTCTTTTGAAAGGGTAAAAGGCTCCAAATACAGAAAACAGAAAGAAGAGTCCAGAGAGATAGTTGGGGGGGGGGTACGTTAACGAGCCAACCGTTTTTACCTCTCCGAGTGACGTATGTCACGGAGAGGTATTACACCGGCCGTGTCTGTGTGTCTGTCTGTCTGTGTGTCTGTCTGTCTGTCTGTCAGACCCCACGTGACCGCGTTCGCAGTTTGCGTATTGGAGCAAACAAATACCCGATTTCCGGAACGCGTTCGCGGTTCACGGAAATTTGGCCATTCATCTACCAACACAAGTCTTTACTAACTGGCTTCTAAGGACCACAATCTGCTAGTCTTTGTCCATCCCACATGGACACTAGTCTGTACTTGCTAGCTTCTAAGCACCACCATCTTCTGTTCTTCGTCAATTTCACCTTGACACCAGCTTCTATGCACCACCATCTTCTGTTCTTCTTCAATTCCACATTGACACCAGGTTCTATGCACCACCATCTTCTGTTCTTCGTCAATTCCACATTGACACCAGCTTCAATGCACCACCATCTTCAGGTCTTTTGTCCATTCCACATGGACGCCAGTCAGTACATTCTGGCTTCTTCTCCTCCGTCATCGTTTGGTTCCAAGATATACGCGGCGATCGGCTAGGGTTACGAGAAACGTCTAGCCTCCCAATGGCAGGGCTTCCACCATCGGTTCACGCAAATGCGTTTTTATCTATTATTTGGTTTTAAGATATACGCGGCGATCGGCTAGGGTTACGAGAAACGTCTAGCCTCCCAATGGCAGGGCTTCCACCAAAGGTTCACGCGAATGCGTTTTTATCTATTATTATAATGGAAACGAAACGTATATATACCCCAAAATTTGAAAAAAGCGGGCAAGAGGGGTACCCTTCACTTTAAACGTCAATATTAGCAAAGTTTCGAAAGATAATAGGAACAACTTTATTTTAAACGATTTAACTATTTTTAAAGTTATTTACTGGCGATTAAAATAATTAAAAATAATTATATTTATTTAAATATTAAAGATAAACCCAAGTACCGAAGTCGTTAAATCATTGCCTCCTATATCTATCAAGGCCCGTGCATTGCGTTATATTTCGTACATTGTCTCTTATATCTTTTTAGGCCCGTGCATTGCGTTATATTTCCTACATTGCCTCCTGTATCTATCTAGGCCCGTGCATTGCGATATATTTTTGAGAACAACAACCAAAATGGGAAGCTCCTCTCTCTCTGTTATATGAAATGAAAATATGGATAATATTTTCGGCAATTCGATTTGAATGGCTCTTTCTGATGTATCATTCTCTCAGCACTGTTCATAATGGACAGGAACTTAGAGATTCGAGACACTTGGAATTACGATAGTGTTTCAAATCCTCTGTAATGAGGGCTTAACGACTTGGAGTGACTGGAAAGATAGATACACATCCTATTTTTTAGTTGTACCATGCGTACCACAATGTTGCCAGGCGTTTATTGAAGGATGCTTGGGTACTTGGTACAGACTGTTACGTCTACCAAGTTTCCTAGCATCCAAGAATAAATAGGATTCATAGAAGCCAGTGTTATGGGCATGTCATGGGTCAAGTCGTTAAATATATCGACGCAGTTAAATAGCTGATGGCATTATTTTATCCACTTTCTCATTGCGTTTCGAGTGGAAGTTCAACTTTGGCACGGACGACAGATGGCGCTCTTAACCTTCTACCCCCAAAAATCGCAGTTGTCTGCTCGTTTTCCCCTTCCGCGTTTTTTCGTTATAAACTTATGATTTAACGAACTGTTAAGATAAAATTTCATATTTCCTTAGACAGATAAGCTTCTACTCCTTTCATCTTACTCCCAGTTAGATTTAACCTTGTTAAAACATAATCAGATGAATTTGAGTTATAATGTCTAGGAGTGATAGAGACATTTTTACCGATGTCTAGAGATGTTAAGCTTAAGCGAAATTGTTTTACGTTTGAATAAAAATACCGCTTCCAGTAGTGGGTTTATAGTACTCCTTGTTTGTGTAAGATTAGTGTAGCTGTAGAGCGTTGTTGCTGTTTAGTTTATACGCCCCCTAGGCCTATTTGTGAAAGATCTTTTTTACGCACTTTTATCATTCTTTATTTGAAAAAAGTGTTGGCAATGAATATTTTTTAAATATGACGGAATTGCTGTTGGTATGATAGCGCCCTATTCGCGAAAAAAAACCTTTTTTTAAACAGTTGATTCATTCTTTGATAGAATTTCGAAGGAAGAAGTTAAGTGTTAAATTTGCTCGATTAATTTTGTTCGGCAAATAATATAACTAAGCCTTACGTATTACTGAAGGAGATTGATTTTGCCAACCTGTGTGAGTATTTAAGGAGATTGATTTTGCCAACCTTTGTGAGTATTTAACTGATTAATAAGTAAATGGAGGAAGATAATAATTTAAGTAAAGAGGAAATCAGAAAACGAAAGGCAAGGGAAAGAATGAGGGCAAAAAGGTCAGATCCTGAATTTAGGAAACGAGAAAATGAAAGGAGAAGAGCGTTAGCCGCGGAAAAAAGGCTGTTTCTGGAACAGGTTCTAGCACGCAAAATGTTGGTCCTACCACGAGGCCAGTTGGCCATGATCGTACGAAAGATAATGCATTAAATAAATGTTCTATTGAAAGTACTGTAGGCGTAGGCATATCTATTAATAAGGAACCCAATAATGTACAAAATGTTAATGCTAATATTAGTGAAATCATCGAAAGCGATGAACAAGTACGAGCCTAGCTTATGTGTGATTGGGTTGTGGCTTCCATGTTTTGGGGACATTTGCTTTTTGTGTGGCGATGTATGATTCAGCTTTGATATGGACAAATGTTACAAATCATACTGGTAGACTAAGAATACGGTTGAGGTATAGCGAGAGAGTAGAGTTTCCCCAGCAATTGAGAGATATTGAAAAGGCTTGAACAATTGACTATTTTAAAATTGAATTCCTGCACTTGCAAAGAATTAAAAAAAGCGATAGATGCATATATTTAGGTTGTTTAAGGGGTAGTGATAGTCATCTCCACTCGGAGAGGTAATATTTTGGCTTTCCCAACTTGTTCTTGATTATTCGAAACGTATTAAAAGCCGAGTGGAGCTGGGTCTTGCCCTGGCCAACAATATATATATATACGAAAGGGCATGCACCACTATACGGATGATATTGTTTTAGCTTCCCCGGGTACTTTTCACAGCGACCCCGTTTCGCTTTCTTTTTTGTCCTCTGCAGTAACCGCTGTTGCCTTATTTGGTTTCATTACTGTCGGAATCCGCCCAAGTAAATTGTCGTCCGCTTTTATTACGCCAGCTCTCTCTCTCTCTCTCTCTCTCTCTCTCTCTCGCGGCCCTATCACAATTTCGACTGTCAGGAATTTAGGTACGACGACACTATCAAGTTCAACTTGTTTCATTTCGGACAATCTGAAAGGTTTTTACGAAGGAACTATAATTTCGCGACAGGGGAACTAAAGAGAGCTTAAAAGACTTTGGAACTTGAATAAATGCATAATCAAATAAGAGTTTTATCGCTAAGCGCCGCGCAATATTATACCTTCACGACCATAAATTTGTCTTATTTATCAAGAATAGCGTCAAGGAACGCGTGGTTCAAGTCCAAAGGTACGATCCTAAAGGTCAAACCGCATGCGGTTCAACGTTCCAATAGCTCTCCGTTTTTTAGTGGCACACGCGAACCAAATTGACAAAACCCGAATTTAATCGTGGCCCGTTAGATTCGACTCCGTTTTCGGTCGGAATGCCTCGAGTTCCGTAGTCGAGCTGGGCCCATTCGTGTCCATTAGAGATACGCGTCACGTATCTTAATTGTTCCGAAATGGATGCGCGGTGGCTAATAAAAATTGAGTCTAGACGTTGAACGGTTAAAGAGAGGTGGTGGTGCCGGTTGGGGGGTAACCCCTAGAGATTTTTCGAGGGGGGGGGCAAAATTGAGCCATTTTTAGTCGAATTAATAACCTTGGAAAGTGTGTATAGCGCGTCCTTACTTCGGTAAATAATGGTGATTCGGAGGATGGCCATCCTTTCAGACGATAACCCGCATTACGCAAAGTTCTCCCTATTGTCTCGATGGAGCGGCGCTTTTTTATCGCCGCCGCCGTTATAATGTATCACGCCCCGAAGAGGTCTAACCCCTCTTAACCCCGAAACCTTTAAAGGCGCCTCATATTTCATATTTTAGCCATATACCTTAAGCCTAAACCCTTCTTCCTTTTCTTAAGATTAACGCCAGAAATATTTTTCGCCCTACTTTGCCCGAGATACGATCGTAAAAACACACGCCTTCAGTGTCAAAACATCCCAAGAAGAAGAAGAAGAGGAAAGCCCGGAAATTGCAATGTCAGACGAAATCCTTCCTCAGTTGGAACCTTCATCTCTGTGAGATAAAGTAACTGCGGGCATTATAGTCCCTCGCAATCGAAATACTTTTATAATTAAGATGATTTCCAAGTTAAGTCTATCACTAAGCATGCAGTGTGAAGGACTCGGGCAAACTTAATCTTTCAGACTTAATTGGGTTAGAATATGCCAACAAATAACAATTTTGCTTAAGTGCATTTTGAGCCCAAAGGCATTCGCCAATGTTGGAAAATTGATTTAGCGAGCGCTCCCAGCGTCCCATGCAACGGCTGAACAAACATATTGGAGAAGCTCAGCGCGCAATCCGGATGAGTTTCCCCCTTCCCCCCTGGGCGTCTTCCGCCATTTTTACTAGGGGACTAATTTTACTTCCTGTAAAAAATCCCTAAAGAGTGGCATCCTTAAGTAATTCGATCGGAGATAATAAAGAGATTGGGCCAAAGAGGAAAATGCGCCAAGAGACGCCGCTGTCTCTGACATTTAATATACTAATAACCAAATTCGTCACTAACTTCCGGCTAGCGGGAGTAAAAAGGGAACCGGAAATGGCTTTTTACGCTCCCCCCCCCACCCTCATCATTTTACCTTCTGGCGGATGGAAGGAAGGGAGACGAGCGATCCAGGCAAGAACCTAAGACGAACGACGCCTGGGATGCGAATTCGGAGGACTAAATTCTTCTTAAAAACTGATATTTTTAACTCAATCGAGGGACGTCCCAATCAACCACGGAAATACACGTTAGAAACATTTTTGTCAAACTCCCCTTTCGGATGGAAACTACGAAATGAAGCGAAACTGACCCGCTGCATCCGTGTTTTAATAAGCGTAGGAGTTTGGTATCACTATAACCAGCGTATACTCCTCTCCTATTCAAGATCAGTATGCTAATACTACTTTCCTTCCAACGAGCTTTATCATTAGGTATCAATCCGTCCGGGTTTTCCACACGGCGCAAACTTACGCTAGAGATCGCGTATACTAAAGAAAAGAGACGTGTCTAGATCGTTTTTGCGGAGAAGCCCCATATAACGGGGGAGGGGGGGGGCTCGAACTTCATTTTGTAAAGTGCACCAGCAACCCTGATACATAGAGGCGGTGGGACTATAGGAAGAAGATGCGGACTTAAAAATGTGTTTCTAGAGAATAATTGTCATGGAAACGGGGCGACGTCATTCCTTTTCATCTTTTATCAATGGAAACTGGAGTGGGGGTTCCCTCGGCGGACCAATTCACGTGGGCGAAAAGGGGGGTGGGGCGGGAGAGGGGGCGGGCTTTTAAAAATGATGAAATCGTTTCGAAAGTTTTTCGCATCAGCTTCTCGGTGCACTTACGGGATTTGCTTCGGACGATAATTAAAGCAACTCGAGGACATCCTTGTCAATTCCCCCCCCCAAACCCCCCCCCCCCCATTCTACAAAAAAGCCTCCATATTGAGAGCGGACAGCTTTAAGAGCTTTTCGTAATATTACAAAAGCTAAAATACTTTCTCAGGCGCGCATTCTATTCAGAAGCGTTTAATCATAATTTGTACTCGACGCGGCTGCTTTTCCGTCAGGGTGTAAACCCCCCTGATATGCAAAAGAAGGGTACGCGAGGGAACTCGGCTCATCTTCCCTACGTCCTATCGCACCCACCACCACCAACAGCACCGGATAATATTAGCCTGCCTAAATAGACTCCATCCTGTCACCAACAATGAATAGCGTCAATTGTTAAGCGTCCATTTCGTAATGTCTACCATTATTTCTAGGATAATACGGGATTAAATGTTCCCGAAGATCATTCTTTTGATAGCGTTATTTATACGCTTTTCCCCATGGACTAAATTGATCCGCAATTACACAAGTCTAGTGATTGGAAACGAGGTTTACTAAGAATCTACCAAATATCTCCAGCAAGGATCAGTTTAACTTTTAAGAAGCGAACTTCTCGGAAAACAACGTAGAGGGGGGGGGGGTGATTATGGAATGGGATTTGATTAAGCGGCGGTTGCAATTCTTGATTGACATTAGATGGGCGCCCATAGGCGGCGCGATGCATGGACAATTACAACTGGACCGAATGAATTATTCAGTCCGCAGTGGAAGCGTCATTTCCTCCCAATATATACACGTTACGCGAAACATGTCTCCCCCCCCCCTCGGTCCTTCAAACGGTAAGATCAATAGAAACTATAGCGGTTGTCGCTAATAATGGAAGCGGACAATAAGAGAATGTTGATTCAATTTGTTACGATAATTTCATCCTTCCTTGGGAGCGTCGTATCTGCATATATTGCAACTGAAACTCGGGCTCGGTGCAAAATGCCAACAATCTCGACCTAAGTATAATACTGGAAATGAAGGCGGCGAGAAGCGCCAGCACTAACCTTGAAATATTTGAATACAATTTGTCAAATTTAATAATACCTAACTCGCAAGTTAATCCCTTCCATATCTGCATGCGCTTTCCCCCGTTGACTTTTGGGAGCATTTGGAAGCTATTTAGGCCTCCAGGAAATAATTGAAAGAGAACAAAAGTAATATCGATATTGGGGGAGGCTCCAACAACCATTTCGATTTATCCTCGACGACTATTAAGACGAACCTTTTTGTTCACCCAGAGAGAGAGAGAGAGAGCCAAGAAAAGAAACTTATTTCGTCTCAATCATTACTTAAGGACGAAGGGGACGACAAGTCGCCACCAACTTCGGAACAAAAAAAAAAAAAATCAGTCTAATCGTTTTCCATTTCGTCGCCAGATCTTTCTTCCTTACTTACGCTCAAAGCCCGACTAAAATAGTTTGACACCGAGATGCTATTGCCATGCTTTCCTCGTTTTTACCAAGAAGCGAAAATCGAGAAGGAACAGAAAATCCCGCAACTTCAATTGGTTTTTTTTTTAAATTTTATTACCGAGAAGAGGGATATAAGGATCTCGAGCTATACTTAGCACCACCGGCTTCCGCGTTAAGACAGTCGCAACCCGAACCCAACACTCCCTCAAAGTCAGAGTGAAACTTAACAATAAATAGGTTCATCCCACCTTGAATGCACACGTAGACGCGCTACGCTATTTAAATCGACGGATCATTTTATATCGCCTAGAATTGAGCGGTTTTAATTACCCTATCGCCGAAGGTCCCACCAAACATTGCATATCGATGGTGAAAATGTTTATCATATGCGGCCGCTTTTCGCATGCAGTGACTTTAAAATATCTTAGTCTGAATTTGCAGGATCTTGTTGTTGTAGACTGCAATTACTAGCTAGACCAGTTATTTTTTGCAGTACGCGGCAAACGGAGGATAAAAGAGGTGGCGGCAATTGCGATGGTTTGCTCTGGAATCCACAATTTTTACTTTTCGCTCCCATCCCAGCATCCCCGAGAAAAGAGGAAACAAAAAAAGGGGGAAGCTAAAAGAAAAACAAAGATAAAAACCTTTCACTCAATTAGCCGTTAAAAGACGCCTTTGACTCGAACGTGGCTCGCTCACTCTCAATGCGTGCGCGCACGGCCTTTTTACAAGCTATGCATGTAGTGTGTAGTGTACAGTAGTGTAGTGTAGAGCTAAGAGCATCTACAAGGAGCGAGCGAGGGAGCCAGATTTCCGAGCCTGGAGATTGATCGAGGCAGAGACAGACGAAGAAAAGTTTCTCGTCAATGTTTTCTAGCTTGGGCGGTGTGGGTGGGGGCGCCCCCATCTCGCTGTTATTTAGGAGGAACCGCCCCCCCTCCTAATATATCTTCCTTCCACAAATTATCTAATTGGCCCCGCGGATAACTGGGGCTGCAGTGGCGGTTAAGATAAAACGACGTCGCCTACCACGAGAGTGTGGTTTGTTTCCGAGCCAAAACCAAAAGAAAGTTTCGCTCAACGTTCATGTTAAATATCTATTAGGCCTTTTCTTCAATCCCACCCCCACCCCCCCCATCCTTGACCGTTCGCGTGTTATTTCGGGATTTTCTTTTGGCCTCGAGCATTAACCAAAGACGGGTTGGCACGATTCCGCGATACAACTTAATAATTACAAAGTTGGCGCGAAAGTTTTGGTCCTAAGATACGTTATAACCAATATGCCACCACCGACAACAATCTCTTTAACAGTTAGGGTAACGTGACTTGTCCGCGCAAATGCATGTTTCCAAATTCCAAGTTGGTGTAATATTTCATAAGCCTGATTACCTATCTCGTCTCTTCTTTATCTTTGCCAGCAAGCTTCCTTACGATTTATTCCCCCCGTAACATCTTGTAGGCGTCCGCGCGTTAACCCCGAATCTTCGAGTCACTCGAACTAGAGCCAATTGAGCCAAGGCTCTAAACCCTTCGTAAACCCTTTATGGCCCTTTCCCCGCCTCCCACTGATTCCCTACTAATTTTTCCCAACTGATTCCCTACTAATTTTTTCCCAACTGATTCCCTACTAATTTTTCCCAACTGATTCCCTACTAATTTTTTCCCAACTGATTCCCTACTAATTTTTTCCCAACTGATTCCCTACTAATTTTTTCCCAACTGATTCCCTACTAATTTTTCCCCAACTGATTCCCTACTAATTTTTCCCCAACTGATTCCCTACTAATTTTTCCCCAACTGATTCCCTACTAATTTTTTCCCAACTGATTCCCTACTAATTTTTTCCCAACTGATTCCCTACTAATTTTTCCCCAACTGATTCCCTACTAATTTTTTCCCAACTGATTCCCTACTAATTTTTTCCCAACTGATTCCCTACTAATTTTTCCCCAACTGATTCCCTACTAATTTTTCCCCAACTGATTCCCTACTAATTTTTCCCCAACTGATTCCCTACTAATTTTTTCCCAACTGATTCCCTACTAATTTTTTCCCAACTGATTCCCTACTAATTTTTCCCCAACTGATTCCCTACTAATTTTTTCCCAACTGATTCCCTACTAATTTTTTCCCAACTGATTCCCTACTAATTTTTCCCCAACTGATTCCCTACTAATTTTTTCCCAACTGATTCCCTACTAATTTTTTCCCAACTGATTCCCTACTAATTTTTTCCCAACTGATTCCCTACTAATTTTTCCCCAACTGATTCCCTACTAATTTTTCCCCAACTGATTCCCTACTAATTTTTTCCCAACTGATTCCCTACTAATTTTTTCCCAACTGATTCCCTACTAATTTTTTCCCAACTGATTCCCTACTAATTTTTCCCCAACTGATTCCCTACTAATTTTTTCCCAACTGATTCCCTACTAATTTTTTCCCAACTGATTCCCTACTAATTTTTCCCCAACTGATTCCCTACTAATTTTTTCCCAACTGATTCCCTACTAATTTTTCCCCAACTGATTCCCTACTAATTTTTTCCCAACTGATTCCCTACTAATTTTTTCCCAACTGATTCCCTACTAATTTTTCCCCAACTGATTCCCTACTAATTTTTCCCCAACTGATTCCCTACTAATTTTTTCCCAACTGATTCCCTACTAATTTTTTCCCAACTGATTCCCTACTAATTTTTCCCCAACTGATTCCCTACTAATTTTTTCCCAACTGATTCCCTACTAATTTTTTCCCAACTGATTCCCTACTAATTTTTTCCCAACTGATTCCCTACTAATTTTTTCCCAACTGATTCCCTACTAATTTTTTCCCAACTGATTCTCTCCTGATTTTTTCCCAACTGATTCCCTACTAATTTTTTCCCAACTGATTCCCTACTAATTTTTTCCCAACTGATTCCCTACTAATTTTTCCCCAACTGATTCCCTACTAATTTTTTCCCAACTGATTCCCTACTAATTTTTTCCCAACTGATTCCCTACTAATTTTTTCCCAACTGATTCCCTACTAATTTTTTCCCAACTGATTCCCTACTAATTTTTTCCCAACTGATTCCCTACTAATTTTTTCCCAACTGATTCTCTCCTGATTTTTTCCCAACTGATTCCCTACTAATTTTTTCCCAACTGATTCCCTACTAATTTTTCCCCAACTGATTCCCTACTAATTTTTTCCCAACTGATTCCCTACTAATTTTTTCCCAACTGATTCCCTACTAATTTTTCCCCAACTGATTCCCTACTAATTTTTCCCCAACTGATTCCCTACTAATTTTTTCCCAACTGATTCCCTACTAATTTTTTCCCAACTGATTCCCTACTAATTTTTCCCCAACTGATTCCCTACTAATTTTTTCCCAACTGATTCCCTACTAATTTTTCCCCAACTGATTCCCTACTAATTTTTTCCCAACTGATTCCCTACTAATTTTTTCCCAACTGATTCCCTACTAATTTTTTCCCAACTGATTCCCTACTAATTTTTTCCCAACTGATTCCCTACTAATTTTTTCCCAACTGATTCTCTCCTGATTTTTTCCCAACTGATTCCCTACTAATTTTTTCCCAACTGATTCCCTACTAATTTTTCCCCAACTGATTCCCTACTAATTTTTTCCCAACTGATTCCCTACTAATTTTTTCCCAACTGATTCCCTACTAATTTTTTCCCAACTGATTCCCTACTAATTTTTTCCCAACTGATTCCCTACTAATTTTTCCCCAACTGATTCCCTACTAATTTTTTCCCAACTGATTCCCTACTAATTTTTTCCCAACTGATTCCCTACTAATTTTTCCCCAACTGATTCCCTACTAATTTTTCCCCAACTGATTCCCTACTAATTTTTTCCCAACTGATTCCCTACTAATTTTTTCCCAACTGATTCCCTACTAATTTTTCCCCAACTGATTCCCTACTAATTTTTTCCCAACTGATTCCCTACTAATTTTTTCCCAACTGATTCCCTACTAATTTTTTCCCAACTGATTCCCTACTAATTTTTTCCCAACTGATTCCCTACTAATTTTTTCCCAACTGATTCTCTCCTGATTTTTTCCCAACTGATTCCCTACTAATTTTTTCCCAACTGATTCCCTACTAATTTTTCCCCAACTGATTCCCTACTAATTTTTTCCCAACTGATTCCCTACTAATTTTTTCCCAACTGATTCCCTACTAATTTTTTCCCAACTGATTCCCTACTAATTTTTTCCCAACTGATTCCCTACTAATTTTTTCCCAACTGATTCCCTACTAATTTTTTCCCAACTGATTCTCTCCTGATTTTTTCCCAACTGATTCCCTACTAATTTTTTCCCAACTGATTCCCTACTAATTTTTCCCCAACTGATTCCCTACTAATTTTTTCCCAACTGATTCCCTACTAATTTTTTCCCAACTGATTCCCTACTAATTTTTTCCCAACTGATTCCCTACTAATTTTTTCCCAACTGATTCCCTACTAATTTTTCCCAACTGATTCCCTACTAATTTTTTCCCACTGATTCAAAGCTGCTGGTAAAGCGAAAAGATGATGACGTCAACTCGAGAAAACTAGCTCGAAAACGTGAAAAGTTAAAAACGTGTTTAACTCGACCCCGTTTGCCTTCGAAAAGCATCGGTTCTTTTGTAATTTTACAATAAAGAAGTGTTTGCGTGTTTTTCAACAAGAACCTGCTTAGCCTTTTTTTGAAAGAATCGCGTGATAAAAATCGCTCAAACTTCCGCTTACCCCCCCCTCGACTACCCCCCCCCCGGGGGTCTATTTATTTTTTACCAAACATATCACTGCAAGATTTGAAATTTCTTTTTGCCTACATTAACGTTGTATCGGTCACGATATATATTTTCGAAGATGCCCTAACCCTTTCTTCCTAAAGCAGCCCTCGCCGCCGGATTGGTTTGAAATTAACGCGAACTGTCATCTCCTCTTGCGCTAATTTATTTATCCATAAAATCTCTCGGTCCTTTCATTTTTGCGTCGGAACAAGGCGTATTTTGAAGGAGAAATTTTCAAAATGAGCTTGATAAGGGGGGCAGGAACTTGACCTCTCTCTCTGCGAAGAGAGCAAATATGAAAGGGGGGGGCGAGAGAGAGAGAGAAGCTTCTAAGGTAAAAGGGAATATTCCGTCGAGACGAATTACCTTAATGAGAGCGTCTAGTTCTCAAAACTCGCTCTGTTTAAATATATATATAGAAATTAGCTGCGTAATTTCGAGCTAATTAAGAGAAAAGAGAGTGAAATATGAATTAACCAAAAAGTGGAAAGTGGAAAGTTTTCATCCTTAATAAATTAATCAAAAATGTCTTGATTAGAATCAAGTCCTAAAAAGTATCGATAAGACTGAGGTTATCACTTGTCTGAAGGATCAGATATTAATTTTTCTTTTTAATTGAAACTTAAAGGCATGCTTAAGAAAAAAACAACGTTCCATTACCGTTTTCCGTTGAAATAACTTATTTTACAGGTAATCAATTTCAAAAATTTACTTATCTCGGGTTTTCGGGCACAATTCCATTCCCCCAAAACATTTTATCATTACATTAATTACTTTTGAGAGAGTACGTGTATGACATTGAGTTTTAAAAGGTTCCCTCATTTGTGCCCGGTATGCTTCGCAGTGGATACGTTTTAAAACAATGGCGGAAAATTAAGTAGGGACAGTTAGATTTTTACTCGTGGTTATGCAAAATGATGTAATGTCTAGTGTACTTCAGTCAACAGTCATACTGTTCATTCTCATAGCTCAGGACATGATTAATGCTGCTCACTATTTCTCTCTCTAGTTTCAAACAATGGTTAGAGACCATTCAGTGCCACAGGTCGCACATGAATATATTTCAACTACAGTTTACATCAATTCTCCGTGGTCGTACTATTAGAGGGTTAAGCACTAATTTGTTCAGAACATGTCTCGAAAGTGTGCTTGTTGTAAGTTTTTAAAGCAGTGTTGCCAATGTGTGGGTAATTTCCCACATCGTGGGAGATTTAGGTTTGGTTTTAGGCTCTGTGGGGAAAAAGTAATATTTTTCCGAAATCAATCAAATGTCGGAATTTTCCTGTTCAAGGGTTAATAGTGCAAAATTTTCAAAAATGCACTAATTTTAACTGCACAGTTAAAATTAGTGCATTTTCGAAAATTTTATCCGGTTTAATAATTTCAAGCGACATTTTGAAATAAATTCGGTGATTTTAAGTTTGGCACTGAAAAAAAAGAAAGCATATTTTGAGAATTTTAAAGCTTTATAGCATTTGTACATATTGTCAAAGCCATGCGGAGTGATATTCCATATTAAACTTAGTATGATAAAATAGTCCAGATAAATATGACTGTAAAAAAGGGGGTGTGGGAAATGCGGCAAATTTTTAAAATGGAAGTGGGAACATCCACTTTCTAACATTAGCAACACTGATTTGAAGGTTTTGGTCATGGCTAAACAGACCGCTCATTCAGTTTTTTATTGTTTTAAAGCTTATTTTGACACGTTATCTCTCAAAAGTAATTAATGTAATGATAAAATGTTTTGGGGGAATGGAATTGTGCCCGAAAACCCGAGATAAGTAAATTTTTGAAATTGATTACCTGTAAAATAAGTTATTTCAACGGAAAACGGTAATGGAACGTTGTTTTTTTCTTAAGCATGCCTTTAAGTTTCAATTAAAAAGAAAAATTAATATCTGATCCTTCAGACAAGTGATAACCTCAGTCTTATCGATACTTTTTAGGACTTGATTCTAATCAAGACATTTTTGATTAATATCTGCTCCTTCAGTCTTCATTTTAATTAAGATTGTTAAGAAACTGTTTTACATTTTCAAAATCTACACTAAGCAGAAACATATAAAAAGGGGACCGTAACTTTAGCTCAATCAGTCATTTATTTATAATGATACTCCAAAAAATAAAAACGTAACTCATTGAAAGTTTGTATTCTTATTGTAATTAACATAATACAATTTTTTACAACCCTTTATTGAAACGCGAGGCGCTCCCCTAAAAATTCCACAAATAGGACCAAATTGACAGTTTTACACAATTTTTTAAAACGCTGATTTATGTCTGTTTAACCTTTAGCTCAAACTTTTCATAAGCCCAATATGAAATTCGGATATCCTTAAAACTTCTCAAAGACGATCCGAGATTATCAATTTCGAACTTTTTTTGTAGCATTAACTAACGTCTGTTTGATATTAAGCTTATAAACCTTAAACACAAAATAGTCAGGGCAATGCCGACTCAGTTTATAAGGGCTACCCTAAAAGTCCACAAAGGTGATCCAAGATTGTTAATAAATACGCCTAAAAAGTGCCCTCTTCAAAATATGTAGCCGGGGAAAAGAGAGCGTGATCGAGTGGGCTATGCTAGTGGGTATTTTGGTAGTAAGTAACGGGGGTTGGGACTCCAGGCATAGCCCGCTCCATCACGCACTCGACAACGCAAAGCAACTCGCGCCAGCGTGGGAAATAAGGCGGTAACACAGGGCAAATGACGAGTTTAAAAATTGCCTGGTACAGTTCAAAAATTAAATCGGAGGGGGGTCAGTGGTCCACGAGACTACTAAAAAATTCAAGGGTAACCAGAGTCCACACATTAAAATTCTAATATTTTAATTATCCACTTCCTTAGCTTAGCAGACGACGTGCTCTGGCCAATTAGCCTATTCACTTTAAGGGCCGCGCATGAGAAGTTGCAATGTTTGGGGGCATGAGTTATAGCGCTTCTATGGAGTTAAACGTGTAAACTAAACTACGATGGACGTATGGGAGACCTTTTGAAATTCAATATTAAAATAAAATGCCTAGTATTTAAAACTGAGATAGTACAATTAAAACCATGTTAAGAAATAAAGTGTTTAAGTTCTAATGGAAACGGTGCATTGATACTAGTAGGTTAAACTCACTAAGCCTCGGCGACGGTATGGGATCATCGGCGATGACCGCCGATGCCGTGCCGAAAGTGCTGCGTATAACACGCTCGTAAGCCTTGGCGCCCAATTTAGTGAGTAGAATTTCATTAAATTCCCTAATTTTACGTCTATCAATTGAATTCGATAAAATTTCACCTCGGAAGTTCAATTAATACTTTTACAACAAGTAATAAAACACTGTTTTATAAAAATAAACTCGAATGCGTAGCAAATAAGGCAAAAGGAATGGTTAAAAGTACTGCACTGCACCCAAACATTCTTTCTACGCATGCTCACCTCTCGAAATTTCCCCCCCTGTTCACCCCCGCTCTACCGGTGAAAAGGTCTATTGTCACGGACTAGTTTATTTATTCCAAGTCAGGAGGGCTCTGGCCTAATGTCCAGTTTAAAAAAATCCTTATTTCCCACCCTGACTCGCGCTATAGCGCAAGCAGCTTGCGACATGGATATATGTTCTGAACTCAATGCTTGCGACGTGTTGCGCGTGATCGAGTAGGCTATGGTCCGGTCAAAAGAAATCTTCAGTTCAGCGTTGCAAATAAGGCGGTGGCACAGGGAAAATGACCAGTTTAAAAATTAAATCGAAGGGTGAGCAGTGGTCCACAGGACCACTAAGGAAATTCTAGGGTAACCAGGGTCCAGACATTATCTCAACTATTTTAATTACCCACTTCTTTAGTTTAGCAGACGCCGCGCCCTGGTCAATGGTCATGGACCAGTTCATTTATTCCTGGGCAGGGGGTCGCTGGCCCAATGTCTAGTTTTAAAAAAATCCCTATTTCCCACCCTGATTCAGTTGGGAGTCCTGGAGCTCCTAAAGTCCAGAGATGCATATGACAAGGATTCATTTCTCATAAGCGAGAATGGCCAACTCTGTTGTGTAAAGAGACAGCCTGGCAGCCTGGTATTTTTTTACTTCTAAGTCAGCTGGGTTTTCACCTTTAAAAGTTAATACAGCCCTTTGAATTTAAATAATTAGAAATGAGAAATGTTATTAAATGAATAAATCTATACGGTTGCAGTTGTGTCGAAATGAGAGCAATTAAATATGTGTCTTTCATATTTAGCTCTGATAATTTCAGAAAATTAATAAAAAGTAGTGTTATGTATTTAACCAGAATTTATTTTATTGAAATTTATTAATAATTATTTAATTAAAAAAAATTGTAATACTATTTTATGTTTTAAATTTTACAAATAAAATTCAAAACAGTAAACATAGGGCAAAGGTTATATTGTAATATAATTAGCCCGTGGGATTGATTTTAGCTATATCGCAATTAGAGCTCGACATTTTCTATCCATTATCCACAAATTAGTAATTAATTTGAATGAAAATAGGTGGATATCTTTTATTAATCGGGAAATAATGCACACACTTTACATTTAAATTTTAGAAGTTAATTTATTATTTACTTTGTGTATATAATATTCAGCATTAATTTCACTAAGGAAATAAACTAATTACCTACGAGGAATTAACTAGTATATATGTTTAAAATTATAATTTAATCGTTTCAAAACTAATATGGTTTTGAACCGGTCTTTGTAATTTAGTTATTAAAATTTTTGATTGTCGATTGGTCAATATTGAAAATTAACCAATGGTGGAACTAATTTTTTTTAAACTCAATGAAACTGAAATATGAATGAATAATCTACTGAAAGAGGTATCAACCTATTATTTTTTTTCAAAAGAAGGCAAACAAGGATTAGATGGCTTGCTGCTTCAAACAAGATTTTTAACCATGAAGGGAATATTTTGTTAATTTTAGTCAAATTTAGATATTCGGTAATCGAGTTGATATGAATAAAGCCCTTTTTGCTCATGTCTATTTTAAACTTTAATCACAGATTTCGCTTACCATTTCACAAGCATAATAAACACTACTGAAGGGCGCAAATCTATCTGCGATCGGTAATGGTGACCAATATAGCAATTTGCCCAATTAATCAGTTAGAACTTCATTTGCACATTTCTATTCGTTAATTTGAAATGTTGCGAGAAATTTGAATGGAATATAAGTAGATATCTCTTTCAGAAGATAATTTTTGATGTTGATATTTAAGATTCATTGAGTTAAAAAAATTGGTATTGGTATTTCAAGTAAGCTTAGATATCAACATCGGTGAATTTACGATATGGGCTTATGATGTTAGTCTGTTTATAAGATTAAGTCGTTACTTTAAGTGTCACTAGACAGTATCTACCTCCAAAATCGAGAGTTAGTAACTTTATAACCATCTCCTAGTCAGAGGATATCCGAGGGTCAATTTCTTATATCATTGACTGACAAGGCTCACTATAGCTTGGTCAACTTTTGGCAAGGCCTAATACCGTTTTTGCATGACTGTCGCCGTCAAATTCCTTTTAAAGCATAGATCATTAGATCATATAGTATCCACCCTTGATTTTCATTACGCAACACACGTTGGATTCGTAAACCTCGACGTGCACCACGATTAGAAGCATTAAAATGCAAAAACAACACACTGACCGCATACATTTTTGGTAAATAACAGAGTCACTACAGCTGTTTTCGGGGGAATCGGGGCTGAACGAGCGACCGAGAGGGCGTAGAAGAAAAAGCCTCCGGCGGCCGGTCTCTTAAAGGGGGTAGTTTCGAGGGAACGAAATTCAAATGCAAGGCGCGTCCCTTCAACAAAAAACATTGAATTCGTTAATACGGACGTTTTAGGCAATTATAATATTGAAATTTTATACAATTAAGTAATATTTAAGAAAACTAAGCACTACTTTCAAAGTCTAAACTTTAAAAACACGACGATACGAGAAGGCGAAGTAACAACAAGAGGTAAACATTTTTATAAATGGCAAAAATTAAAGGTAAGCCAAGGCTTAGCGCAATTTCACCGCCTTAAAGAAAGTGCCAAGTTTAGAAATAGATTGTGGGACAATAAAAAGGTGGAAAACTATGAAATTAGGCTTATATTAAAGCTTGAAACCTACTTTATATTATATTTAAAATCCATCCATGAGCAAATCCTCAAAAAATATGAAAATGGCAACGAAAAAGGACCCACTCTCAAATTTTTTTCCCCTTAAAAAAATGGCGGCCACAAACGGGGTAATTTGTCACGGCGGCAATATTAAAGCAGTCTTATCTCACTATCGATAGGCCATTTCAACCAAAAGGCATTAAGAAAAAACAATCGGATTATTATGACGCAACTATACGTAAAAAAAGGCCAATATTGGTCGCGCTGATATTTACCAATGAAACAGCGTATCCATGCTAAAATATCGCAGATTGGGGTAGTTTTTAAAATTTAAAATTAAACATACTTAAAATTAATTTTTCTCAAAAACCTTAAAAATGGTCCTAGAAAAAGGTTTAAATTTTGATATAAAACCGTTCCCAAACGTAACAAACGAATATTTCATTTCAAAAGGGTGGCCACAAAATGGCTAAATTTGAAAAAAACTCCATGTTATTTCTATGGGAAAATTTAACTTTTTCACCAAAAGGGCTGATTAATTTTATGGAAATGAAAACCACCCTTAGCAACTTTATTTTTTATACAATAAACTAATGGGTGGATCTTCTTGAAATTTTAACCACATATTGAGGGCCCGAATTGTAGTTCTGTGGAATTTTTTCAAAGCAGTTAATACGATACAAAAAAAGTTATAACCAATCAAAAAACCATCCTTATACATTAAAGTCGGTATGAGGTCTTATCTAAGAGAGCTATCGCTCTCCTAGAATAACCCCTTGAGGGAACCAGCTAGCAGCCTTACGAACCTCGAGCTACGTGTTTAATATTCGACGTCATTTTCAAATTTATTTATCGATGTCTAAAGACTGTCGTTATTCGAGTTGGGCAAAAGAAAAAGTGAGTGAAAGAAAAAAAGAGGTTTCGTTTTGGTCGTTAGATAAAAGAAAGTACTTGGCAAACCTTAATAATAGAGCGAGAAATCTAGATAACGTCAATTCGATTGCAGGCCTCCTTTAGATTGTTTTATTATCATTAGGCCTATAGTCGAATCTTTGACGTATATACGACGCCTTCCTCCCAGAATGCATTCGCTCCTTCCTCGAGGGTTGAAATACCAATTTAGCATAAGAGCCCGCTTACCAAAGCGAATATTCAAGGAAAAATTGAAGAAACTCGCGTCGATTGGGATTTGCGTCATTGCAAAAATAAAAACGAACGAGGAAAATTCATTACAAAAAATCTATCGGAGGGGGTTTGAGGGTCAGTCGTTAAGGTAACTTGAGGACGGTGCGTGGAATGGCGCGATAGGGTTGGTCTAAACGTTACGCGTCATGTCCCGAGGCGAAATTGCATCATAAAGGTGTATAGTTAATCTTTCCATTATCAATTGTATCGCGTTACCAAAGTTTCTAACAAGATTTTATCACTCGAGATATTTCACGCCGACAGAAAGAAATTTCTGATTGACGTTGATTTGAAAAAATAATTAATAAACCAACTGTTAAGGATATGACGCGAGATAACTCCTTTCTGGTATTGATGTAATCCGAGAAATAGGAGGAAGAGCGAGGAAAGAAACGGGTTACGAGTTGCACTCCAGCTTAATTAACTCTCGATTTAAGACTTGGCTTCGAAATGCCTGGCTCCTTGTTACGAAGAAGAGCGCGGGACACGACATTCTTTCTTAAAAGCGGAAGTAACTATATATATGCGCCGTTGAAGTTTTATAACACGTCAGTACAAGTTTAAAGCGATAAAGGCAGCCCGAGTTAGCAGCAAAGAGGTAGAGGGATTAAAAACAACAAGGTGACGAGTTGCACCGACCACGCCAGCCCCTTTAATAAATTTGATATTCCACTAAGCGAGAGAGAGAGAGTGGTCAAGAGAGTACGTCCTTTTGAATATTCATAAGACCCGCTCTAATTTAAGAACGATGATGCGAAATTTATGTTTGTGCATGGAGCTCTCGGGCAACTAAAACGAGCAACTAGGCCCCCTCATTTACTTTGTTTTTCCGTTGATCGTATTAAGATTTTATATACGAAAACTTTTGAAACTTTAAAGTTTAAAAGCCACGTTTCTCTAGGAGCGGAGTATGGACGACTCAAATATAAAAGCATTAAGGATATTCATTTTTTAAATCGGAAGCTTTTCTAGCTTAAGTAATATAAATTCATAGAGAATAGGTAATTTTTACCTTTTAGTTGTAAAGAGATTGTAAGGTTTTATAATACACCTACATGATTATCAGTATACAATAAGAGAATGTACCTGAGAGGTCTATTTTGTAAGCGAATATAGGTCAAAGAAGGTATAGATATTTTCCCGTGTTTCGCTAAACATTTCCGTTTCTTTGAAAACGGGAAAAAGCTAGCATAGTCGGCGTGTTTCAAAATACGGCGAGGCCCTTCTTTTTCTCCAAGAAGCCAGGCACGCAATGTCTAAAAATAATCTTCGCGCCAGAAGTGAAAAAGTGTCAGTCAGACGAGAGTACAAGAAAAAAATATAGAAAAGATAGCGTCCTAAACGTTTCGAACAAAGGCTTAATTGTTGGCGATTAAACGATTGAAAGCCAGATTTCAAGTAATACACCGCGCCTAAGAAAAAACGAAGGAAGAAGGAAGATAATTTTTATCTCGAGCGAGTTAACGTTCCCTTTTCTTTCAAACCTACTAGAAAAATCTGGAAAGATTTCTTCTCTAGTTTCCCATCTCTAATGCAATTTCTTTCACGTACGCCCACCACTTTCTTTCTCTCTTTCTTTCTTTCTTTCGACGGGGTCTCTAGACTCGTAAAATTCTTCCTACAGATTTCGTTGCTTTTTAAAAAGAGAGTACGTGGGGAATCTTTGTGTTTTAACTTAGAAAGGGGGGGGGGGTAAATTCCTTTTTCGTTTGGCGCCGCCCGCCATTGCAACATACATCTTCCGGAACTATTTATTTTCTTATCTATTCTTATTTTCTTTATGGCATTTAAGCTAGGAGCCTTACCGGCTGTGCCCGAGCAAACTATAGAGTCCGTCACAACTTCTCCCCCCCCCTATGGGAGAGATTATTACATTGTTTAGTAACTAAATCCTAAAATACAATGGTTAAGAGAGAGAGAGAGAGAGAGGGTAAATTGGTGGCGTGAATTTCGTATCGATTGACAGACAAACTAGCAAATTCAAAGTGGCTCCTTTGCTTTCCCCGTGAAAATCGAATAAGTTCCTCAGTCTTTATACTGTCGAGTTCCTTTTCTTAAATAAGCAATTTAAAATCAGAATTTAATATTTGAAAGCTTGTCAAACGTTAAAAGGCAGAGTATAACACGCGGCTAAAATTATAATAATACGAAAATTCGCTAAAAAGGCTTTTTGGACGTCGTGTTTTTCGCGAGGACACCGATCAAATAGAGTGACACTGTTGCGACAGGGTTCAGGCAGGACCCTGATGGGAATAAGGGCCACGCAGGATGGTGTGCGCGCATTGATACAAGCTAAAAGAACCGCCTCCCTTCCCTCCCTCCGGAACATCGATAAGCCGACGCGGCACTTTTAAAAAAACTAATATCAATCTTAGTCAATCATATAACTTTTAATGCAAGTTTCGATCGAAAGCTAACCCTAAGCCTCGGTCAGCTAAGCAACCGGCTCGTACGTAAGAGAGAGTGGGGAAAAAAGCTTTCTTTTGACCCCCCCGTTATATATTGGCAAGATACGATCGACGTTTTCTTTCATAGGGGCTGGGGGGCATACCCCCGTAACTTGGATAAGATGGCGACTTTACTCAAAACGAGCTATAACTAGGAATCTTTACAAGCTCTACAATTCAAAAAGTCATAGGCTAAAAGGTGCTAAGAAAGTCTCGGGCATTCATCCCCTGAAACATCGGATCGATTTATCGCGACAGACGCAACAATCCGGGCAATAGGTGGTGGCGCCCACCATAACCCCCCCCCCTATCTTCCGCAGCCTCTTTCTATTATTGGGCGGAATTCCCTCCCCCTCCCCCCAAACCCCGTTTCCTCGACGAGAAGTAAAAAAAAAAAAATCGAAAAAAATATAAAAATTTGCATCCGGAGAAACGAATTCTGATTTTTTCCTGTTCCTTGCGGAAATTCCGCTCTTCTTTGACCCCTTCGGAGACATTCGGGGATAGCCGTCGTGGTATACGTCGCCCAGGGGGGACACCGTGCATGCCTAAAGTTTCTTCCGATATTTTTCCTTCGATTTCTGACATAAGTTTATGCCGGGATTACAAAGTCCCATCACTTTGGATGATCCCGCGGATAGAAGTCGAAGCTCGTGGCAAAATATTTATCCGGGTTGTTTAGACTTATAGTTACAAACTTATACTAAAAATATCACCGCCACGGCTTACCAAAATAAGAGAGAGACTTTCTTTTTCGGGCCTGATTCCTTGGTATTGTAGGTATATAGGGGGCTTTTAGGGGGGTGGGGAGAGCCTTAAAAGTTTACATAAGCGATCTTTTAAATTTCAAAACGCGGTGGTCTATCTTTGGCTGGCTTTAGGACCACGCGTGGATGCCGCCGATCGCTATTCAAAGCTTAAATAAACAAGAATATTGCCTTTTCCAAAAACCCTAATACATGTATTATTCAGCTCTATCTTCCCTCCCGCATTTTTTACCAGAAATATTCAATAGGGCTGACTTTCATTTCCAAGAAATAATAAAATTCCAACAAGACCGACGAAACCCAACTGAAAACCCCCCACTATTTTGCAGAAAGCCCCTCGGAAAGTGGGCATTGCTTAGTCCGTTCGTTGCCTTATCTCTTACCGAGGGGGTAGACACTTGAGAACTCAGGTGTACAATATGTCTTGAACTCAATGTACTGTCAAAGCTGAACTGTAAGTTCCGAAGGCTTTCAACTCTGAACTCTTTTGAACTCAGGTGTACACAGAGATCCAGAGCGTCTACCCCCTCGCCACTAACGTCAAACACACTTAATGTTTGTAAACGGGCAAAGCCAGCCGAATTGGTGGGGGTGAAAAAGGACTAACCCGAAAACCTTGGACTTCCCAAAAAGGTTAAAACAATATTTTGCGTGGCGAAATAAAAATCATAGGGATTTCTTATTTACATTGGTAAAGACTAGTCAAAGAGCTCTCGGGCCTTGCTTGATTTCTGGCTTCTCGACGACGACCTATCGTCAAAAAGGAGCTAAGACCCGCGGGCCCAAAGTCGGGGGAGTGGGGGGCGTGAAGAAAAGCCTGGGAACTTCCTAGCAAGCAGCGATGATATAAGGACTGCATGGTTCTAGTCCAAACATCAAGCCTGCAATAAGGCTGGGAGCCAGCTTCGAAATTGTCGTCTGAGAGAGGCGAAGGAGAAGTTTGTATTTGCGGTTGCAAAACTATCCTCGGCCAAGAGGGGGGGAGGGAAGGGTGGTTGGGGCCAAAAGGAAGTTAAAGACGGCGAGGGCGAGAAAGGGTGCCCGGCGTCAAAGGGTGTTTGCTCAGAAACGCAATCTAGGCGCCAGAGTCTGATTTTTCAGAAGCGATTGAAAATAGAATGGCGCCATTTTTCAAAAAGGGGTAAAAAGGAGAATCTATCCACTATCCAGAAAGCATTCCATCCCAGCAGCCAGCCAGCGAGCAAAAACCAAGTATATTTCATCTTTTAAAAGGCCAAACAGATAAGGTGTTTTTGATCTATACATCGAGGAGAATATTGGAGAGAAAACTTCAAAGAGCGCTTTTCTGTTATTATTAGAGGTTTATAGCAATATTTGCTTTTCCAAAGAGAGAGGAAGAGAGAGAGAGATGCTATAAAGGAAAGGTTAGAGCCATGAAGGTCCATGGCTCACACACACAAACACGTACTTTTCGGACTCTGGGAGTTCTAGCTGTTCAGATTGATAGAGCCGTCAAACTGCAGCCTAGGCCTTTCAATAGTTTGTTTATTTTTCTTAAACCCCGACCAATATGTTCCCCCCGGGCGAAAAGTCAACTACACTGACGTTTTTAACTGATTTTGAAAAAGTTTCATTAACCCTTGATGGAAGGACGCGACTCGGAAATGTCAAAGTTTCAATTATACCCTTCTGACATTTAATAAATGTTTGAAGGCTTTTAGTTTCACTAGGACATTTACGCCAAATAAGATTGGTATTGGGTTTCTACAGCGCTAATATCTTCGGAAATAAGTTTGAACGAAACCCTAATTATTCTTAATTCTTTATAAAACAGATTGAACGAATTCATTTTATTCTTAATCAATTGTCGAGATCACGAAAGGCATCCTTGCCATTTCTCTTAGAGCCTACACACGGAGCTGCGGTGGTGGTACTCTAAAAAACCCCCCGATAATAAGAGATAGTACACACTTCCGACGCCCACCTAACAAGCAAACGGAGAGAGGTTGACCTTCGAACTATCGTTAGGAACACGAAATTGCTTCGGACTTGGCGTTTCTAAACAGATAAGAAGGCGCGCTATCTAACTGCTATATAGAGCGCCCACACTGCATGGGCCCAACAAAAATCTTCAGCGCCCCCAGGATAAGGACACACGCATTCAACAAGAGACCCACGAAATAGTTGTCGGGACATATTTATCTTTTCGTTGCCAATGGGGAAATCTCCAAGCAAGTTTTGGCGCGGCGCGCGATTAGATTGTATATATGGAATGAATGGGCCCATTTTGGGCCCCCTTTCTTTATGTAATGGGCCTTTCCATTTAGATAAACACTCTTTCGAGTAACGGCGTCTTATTGTTGATTTTCAGGGCGAATAAAAAATGTTAAAGTACCGCGGAGCATTCTTTCAAATCTCCCCCCCTCTCTCCCCCCCGAGAGACGTAATAGAGCTAGAATAATTGGCAAATAACTCGTTAAAGGTCGAAACTGCCAGCTCTAGAGCCTTATTGATTTCGAATCGATGGCCTTATGACCCGTGTCTTTCTAACGGAGATATACATTCATCGATTTTTACGCGGTAAAATCGCGATTGAAACTTCAGTCTACGAATAGGCGAGTTTATAAATTACGTGCATAATTTCTCTTAATTACCATAATGTTTGAACGGGGAAAGAAATCATCATTTGAAAGGGTTTTTCGGTAGAAACATTTTTTTTTCAAACCGCTCAAACGTTATAGGGTAATAAAAGGCCTGATTTATATCAGCAGTATATTTATCAGGGCTAGGCCGTTTTCGAGAGATGTCTTATTTATTCGGAATACTAGGGCTATAGGTTACTGGCTCGAAGCCAAGTCTTTTCGTCCAGACCACACTGGGTCCGTCCGGGCCTGCATGGGAAGAGAGAGAGTGGGGCCCGAGAGGAAGGCTGGCCTCGTAAGCAATGGTGATAGATGACGCGAAAACAAATTGTTATGACGTCTCTCGGAATTCTGCTGGCCGATAGCGCCGACTAGTGGCCCGTGAAACGAAAAATGTCTACTTTTTGTCATCATCATCTTTCGGCCGACACGAACCTCTCTCTTTCCTTATCCCGTCCTTCCTCGCTCTCTCTCTCTCTCTCTCTCTAGCCAGAGAGAAAAAGAGAAAGAGAAAGAGAGAGAGAGGGAGAGAGAAACATCGGATCCTTTTAGTATCGACGACTTATATATCGAACTCGGTTCGCGACACAGATGCCAAAAAAGTGGTAATTCGATAGTTAGCGCGGTGATATTTTATACCTAGTGTCGCCGTTCATCCCGAAGAATTAATTTTTCTTCTCAGATAAACGCTATCCACGAGTGAGTGACCCCTCCGCTTATCTAAGTTACGTAAGGAAAATCGCAATCAGCTATAGAAAGGCCTGCAAATTTCCAAAGATACCCGACCCTTCTTAAAACATATATATTTAGCGGAAGCTGCGTTTCAACAAATACTTTGAAAAATGTGATCTCTGGCCAACAAATTGTCGCGCCGCTTCATCGAGGCTCTTTCCGCAGCTAACAATAAATCTACGGATTACCAGGGATCTTTTTTCTGGTCGGCAAGGGCCGTCCGTTTCAGGGCCGGGAACGTAAAAAGCCCGGGCAGCTTGTAGGTCGCCAAAGAAAGAAAAGGAGGAGGCTCTATCACGTGTCGTGGTGGCGTTAACGTGTCTTTAGGGTTAGATTCGCGTGCGCCACGCTCTAATAAAGACTGATCGATCCTTGATCACGTGATTCTTACGGCCGATCGACCAAAAACCGGGCCCCGGGGGGGGGGGGTGAGTTGGAAGGCTTTGTCGCCGGGATAAAATTTTGTCGACACCTCTCTTTCAAAGTCCGTTTGCCCCCCCCCCCACCAAATATAACGGTATAAAATGCCTCCCCCCACGCTGCACGCAAATACGTCTTTAGACATTTTTCCCGCAGTTGTAACCGAATTACGGAGGGAAAAAGTGATTTTTAGGACTATTTTAGGTTTCAGGAGCGTCTTTGCCCCTACCCAATATAGCTAACATTCCCGGATGGTAACCTATAACCTTGTCGACAAAATGCTGAAGAATTAAGTAAGCGCCTCTCAAAGTTTGTCCTCGCTATTAGAATAAAACCAAAAGATGAGAAAAATTGTTCTCTTGAGCACCGAACGTATCTCGTATCTCGCCACGGGGCAAGATCCACTTTTTTTATTGCCTCCTTCATTCCCCGACATAAGTTAATCCTCCCGACATCATGATCGGAATTAACCAAAGAAATACGTTTTTTTTTTCAGCCTTTTTTTGGTATAAAGAAATAAATTTTCCTTGACGTAAGCTTTATTTTCTTTATATTAAATTTAATCGTTGGATTTATAGCGTCTCTAAATACTCGAAATTCCGAACCCGTCTCCTCAACTCTTCTCGTCGGTGACGAGCCCGAAAATTAATTGATTTCTAGAGCTTGAAAAGATAAAAATAACAAAAGCCTTCAAGTACTAGACGCGGCTCTGTGTCTATGACGTTAAAATATTGTCAAAATAGGGATAAAATCTTATATAACCCCGACCTTCAGGGGTTATCCAAAGAAAGCGCGCGGCGCCTCTTACCATAGAGTTTCGCGCAAAATTTGGCATTTTATGAGAGGTCCCAAAAATATTTTCATTTCGTTGGGGCCCCCAAATATGGTATAGCGTTAATGCCCTTCGTTTTAACACATTCCATCAGCCCTTGCGCGATTCCCGCGGCTGAAATGGTTCGGGCCTGAAAAATATCCTCGTTTCTGGCTGCGGCGTAGCTAAGAATTAACCGATACAATCCTGAGCTTTAACCATATCGTCTAGTAGCTCTGACATCCCTGTTTTAAAAACCAAAAGCTGCGAGTTTTGAAGCTAAACATACGATAGGGGCTGTTTTGACAGAAGAGTCGCGCCCGATAAGATCGAGAAAAGAAATATTTGCCCCCCGGAATTAAAATCAAAGCTATATGGGGCTATAGAAGGGCAGGCCGCGGAAACAAGATTTGCCTCCTTAAATGGCAATTCTGAATCACGGGATTTTAAAAAAGAGGTCACTTCTATTCTATTCGTATTACGCGAAAGATGAAACACCATAGAATAACCTTTTTCTTACCTACCTACCCACCAGCATATCCGATTCAAACCAATCAACCCAAAGTTATTAGAAAACCACCAACAATCCCTTAATCGCGCCCTTAATAAAACCTATAGAAGCAAATTTTCAAACTCGTTCTCAAATTTGGTTCGTTCGTTTGACAGTACAAAGTTAATCGAGTTCCAATGTCAAGCTATAAAACATTTCTTAAACAGGGCCTTTTACAACTTCACCAACTCCGTGTAACGGCCGGCGCCAAAGAACCTGATACGATTTTTTAGTACATAAAAGTACAGTCTGGCGCGTTACTTGTCACGCTGTTTGAAGGTTTTCTTCCCAAAGCCCCAACCCACAACGATGCCGGAATATATCCATTGACGGTGTATACTAAAGGTTACCGTGGGGGGGGGGGGAGATTACGCGTGGTGTCATCCCGGCTTTAGAGGGAATCCTACGCGAGCCTGTCCGCTATACGGGTGACGTCACTTCCTCCATTATTAAATGGAAATCGTTTTAAAGCTACCCACACTAACTTACAATTTTTTACTATCTTCCTACTACGGTGGGTGTCAGAATTCTTTTTTATTTGAAAAATATAGCGAAAGTCTTTCAACTGAAATAAAATGAAGTAACTTCAATTGATGGACTTTGGGTCGTATCTATAAAGTCTTTACTTTGTTGGGTCTGTGTGTTTGAGAACAATATGGTCGAGTGTTGGTTAAGTAAACCGTTTTGGCAGTACTGGGAATTTTTATTTTACGATTGACGGGACGTGATCAGGATTTGAGAAAACTCATTTGAGCAACTCGAACCCCCGCGCCTTACAGCAGATCATCGAAGGCAGCGAGCTTTTTACCATCTGCCTGCAGAAACAGATTGATCGACGGCCCGCTATACAACTAGAGACTTAATTTATTAAACTAGGCCAAGTATATTTGCATAATGTACGTGAAAGGCGCGCGCGTGGGTAGACATTATACGCTAATTAGCAGCAACTGCATTTTTAAAAGCGTCTTAGGCCTTGGCTCGTAAAATTGAGAATCAAAATCAAAGAATATGTTTTAGAGTAAAAACGGAAAATCCAAAGTTTAGCTTTCTTCGCTTTGAATTAGGGCCATAGAAAGCGTATACTCGCGTTTACTTTATCAAAAGAGGAACAACTTTAATAAATAATTACCGAGTACTCTAAAAATTGATTAAGGGATAAAAGCCGACGTATCACGTTCCAAAATAAATATCAAACTCCCCCGAGGGGAAGGGACTCGGGGAGGGGGGTGGGGGTTACGCGTAGGAAAAATATTGGGGGAATAAATAAGCCAATGGAGACGCGTACTTTAAACAATATAATTAAGTAGCCTAATATCAAAGCAGGCCTCCCCATGTCTAATTAGAGCATTTTTACCCCTTCCCTATGTAGGTATAAGGCGTCCCCCCCCCCGTTCCCCATCGCCCGTTGATTGCGTGATAAATTATTTAAGCGCGCCCGTTCATTCCCGGGTGCTTTTAATTCTGGCACGCCACCACACCAACTGATACTCTTGAATTATTAAAAAGCCCGGCCGGCGTCTAAAGCTATCCTAGCACGACGGATATGCGGTCAAATTCGAAGGGGAAGTGGGGTCCGAAAACGGCCGGACTGGAAATGTCATTGTAAACATTTGTGGTTCGTTTCGCGGTGGGGTGCAAAGTGCCACAAAAGGGTGGTGCTCCAAAGAGAAGGAGGGAGAGAGTTGAAAAACAAAAAGCCAGGGGAAAGTTAACGCGTTATAGATTGCTCCATTATTAAACCATCCTAATTATTTTTTTAATCCCTGGCAAAGAGAAGAGTTCGCGGTTGTGTCGCCTTAACCCCAAGGAAACCCTGAAAGCTTTCTTGGGACAAAAAGCTGGCCAGGGTGCACGGTCCCTCTAAATTTAATTTCAGAAATCAGCCCCGTAATGTAATTAATTAAACGATGAATTTAAGGAGATTCGATTTTAGAAATGAAATAAATGGGCAAATAGGAGAATTTCGAGACTTATAAATTAGCATTTCTCATCTTGTTAGTTCTGGGGGATCTATCGGGGGGGGGGGGGGCTTTTGGCGACTCCTCTTCCATTTCATTTCCAGCACCAGCACACAACCCTTTTGGAAAAGGAGTATAATAACGTTCGGAAATATTTTACGAGATTTCGGGTTCTTCGGCCGTTTTATGGTAATGACTCTTCGGCACCCCCTTGCCTCCCCCCTGTCGGTGGGTGCCGTCGTCGATCTCGGTCGGTGGTGGCAGTGTTGGTGGTACATTCCGAGTCCTCCCGTCCAATTTCCATATTAATGTCTCGACGACACGTAAATGAGCTACACGCGGCGATGCTCGGGATATACCGAGGATAGTTTTAAAATATTTTTATAGCCGCATCTTCGGCCTCAGACTGAAAGCTGGCGATTCCTTTCGGATCGCGGCGGCGGTAAATATTAATAGCGAGTTAAGGACATTAAAGTTAAATGACTGAAAATGGATGGAGGAACGAACGAAAGGACCAGGCCCGACACCAAACTTAATTAAAAAGCACTTTGGGGCAGAAAATGTTACTAGATAACATCGTCGTAATATTCGTAATGAGATTTAATTGGTTGGGAAATTTACAGCCAGCCAAGGACGTGGACGCCGAAAATTGGGTTAAAGGAGGCGAGCGCGTCTTTACGCTATATAGTTATAAATTACATTTTAAGTACGCCTATAATATATAGTCGCTCAAAATGATCCCCTCCCTCGAATATTAGACTCGAAATACCTTTCAAAATAGGTCAAACAATAGTAAGCTTCGAGTGGCAGTCTTCGCTTAACCATCCCGTCTACCTTTTTATAAGCTCGCTACAGGAGTAGCTAGAGAGGAGAGAGAGGTAGCCGAGAGACAGTACTGTCCAAGTTGGTAGGGGACCAGAGAAGGATGCTGTGCTGCTGTTTTCCTGGCAAGAGGAAGAAGGAAGAAGAATATATATTTTTTTCCTTCTCTCTCTCTCTCTCTCTTTCTGGCGCTTCTTTTTGGCCGTCTTAATGAAGTCGGCGAGCGAAGCGAACCAAACCAAACCAAGCTTTATACCTTTAGTAAAGAAGAGGAGCCTTATCAGAAGGTGGAGGGGGGAGGGGTGACTTCGGTCCCCGCTCGCTCCGCGCATCTCCGTTTGGAGGCCTTCGGCCCCCGCCGGTCGGCAACGAAAACGAGATGACTTCTGCTTCGCTGACCAAATCGGTAAGCAGCGGACCGTAAATGATTCCTTCTTCCCCCACCCATCTCGGCCGAGTTCTTCCTAGCCTTCGGGACGTATTAGATCAACTCCCCCGCCTTATATACCACCTCTTTCGATATTTTACTCGGCGCTTTCTTAAACCACCGCCACGTACGGCCCCACCTGGGTAACGAAGACAACCCTAAAGACGGCGGCTGGAAACTGATCTCGAAATGCCTCCAACAATATTCCACGGTTTACATCGGATATCCCAGCCCGTCCCATTCTTTCGCCTTTAGCCTCGGCACCCTTCCCTTTTCCTTCGCGGGTTTTACCTTTTACGAAAAAGGGGGTCTCACCCCCCCCAGACACCCCCTCTTCCTTGCAGCCGTCACCTCCTTCCTTTTGGTCTTTCGACAACTCTAACAAGTACGTACGGATGGCCATGCAAGAAACTAAAAACTTTACACCCCCGTTTATCGGGCCGTTCTAGTTGACCGTGACTACTTTAATTCCCCAAAGATATTTTCATTACTTATTAATCCGCCGTAATATCATCTCCAAGGTCAGCTAGTATTGTCGTATCTGCACGAGCGCCAATATGAAATGGCAACAGTATCTCACGTGGAAAAGCGAGAGATGTATCGAGTTATTATTTGTACGAAATGAACTGCCTGCCCGAGCCTTGTCATTGCGAGGGCCCGGGCGTCCAAGTGGTAAAGTTAAGGAAGGCCCCAAAGGGAATCTGCATTGTTAAACGATGGTCCCCCCTCCACACCACCTCCCCTTATAAATGAATGCCTACGTAAGAAGTTGTTCCCGCAGAGTCAAGGCGAGTGCAGCGTAAAGTCCAATTTACTTTGAGCTTTGCCTTGATGAGAGAAGCGGCGGAAAAAAAATTGGGAGTCGAGGTGGAAAGCAAAAAAAACACCCAAAGTGAGAAAAAGATTCTCTGGCTCAGCAATACGCTTGGCTAATTGCGACTCACCCATTAGTCACCTAAGGACTAAGTCACCTTCACGTCGAATTAATTTTCTCCGAGAACGAATAGTAACTAGCTAGTTTTTTTAAGCCTTATCCCTACGCTACCAGTCCATCACGCCGAAGTACACAGCACCGCCTGAATTATAGAAGAGGTTATTATAACCACCGAATTTAAGGATGAGAATGGCTTGGTGGTTTTCTTCAGTCAATGAACTTCCGGTTATATGTGGGGCTTCTAAATCCTCCGGAGCTTAGATGTTTTAATTTATTAAAGCAGAGAATGTTGAGGGGGCTTTTTACTCACAAGAACTATTTTATTATAAACTCGATTCTAATTAAATGAAAGGATAAAAAACCCACCAGGTTGGAATGTTGAAGGAATTAGGTCGTAGGTTTTTATTTTGGAAAGAGAATTTGAATAATTAAGGAGTCGATCGAGTTATCCGAAAAGTCTCGTTAATTTCAAGAATTAAACAGTCGTGATGTGATATTTTAAAATTTTGGGCCGTCAAAACCGTCACTAAAATGGGAGGCCAATTAAACAAGCCCCTGAAAATTAAATATGCCAACTGAAATGAGAAGACACCCGCCTCGCAATGGATCTCCTGCAGCAATGGGCAGGCACCAGATTTTAAATCCAGATTCATTATAAGGATCGAGGATATCGATTGGTGGCGGTGCATGTGGCCAAATTATGGAACTGTCAAATATCGAGAGAGTAGAGTAGAAGCGGGGGCAGGGGCAGGTAGGACTTGGGCAGAAAGGTAATCATCTAAGATAGCCGAGAAAGCGGGCGGCGGCGGCTCGGCCTAAATTTAATATTCTTCCCATTCGGGGGTTCCCCCCCCCTTCATTTTACTTAATATATCAACGCCGTAGAGGCCTAAAAATACATCGATCGGTGGTGGGGGGGGGGGGTGGATGTCGAATATTCAACGCCGGTTGTTGTAGGCGAGATAGTATATATAGAGAAGGCCTCATTCACTCTCGAAAATGACGACCTAATATTCCATACGAAACCGAAAGCGTAAAGTCTCAAAACCGATAAGGATGTTTCGAGAATTGATTCAAATTTAGGGGGAATTTTAAGGCGGAAGAGAATCGCCGGGAACTTTCCTTAAAAGCATTGATTGGCCTTGGAATGGCCAGAAGACTTTGATGATGATATTCGTGGGAGAATGAATCAATTCTCGTCTTTATTTGGCGCGTGGGGGTTCGAGCTCTCCGTCCCTTTCCAAGTCCCAAGGCCCCCAGGGGGGGAGCGGGGGTGGCTTCAGACGGAAGGAAGGCGGGGGAGGGGGAGCGGCCATTACTCGAAGCGTAACGAGTATAGGACTTAATTGGCTAATATCTTAACTTACGTCTAATCCATAAATTTTAAAACCCTAAAATTCCAATCCATATATCCATTACCCCGGAAAAGCCTTCCTTACCTATAACCTATTCGGGGATTTCTAAACTAGGCTTATACTCCCCCCCCCCCCTCGTTCCTCGTTTAAGTCCACTGCACGCGGGCAAAAAGGACGTATCGTACGCTTAGGACGTCATGACCTTTTCAAAGGTTCAAATTTGATTTTCATTCCGAGTTCGTCCCTTGTTTAATAAATTAATATATTACCGTTTTTAATTTCTACTGGGATCTAATAACGAGGTACCGGAAATGGAATTTCATCTAAGGTCGTTGCTCCCACCACCAAGCTATAAAATACGTCAAAGTCCATTTTGATTTCAAGCTATTACGATGGATCATTGTCCAATAGATATAAATTTTAATTAAAGTAATTAGAGTCGGTGTTGGAATTAAGGCATTATCAACTTATCTAGCAGTTAATATCTTTTTACACTGAGTAGGCCTGGCGTGGCACGCGGGGGTTAGCGACTCTAGAATTTGGCGATGTTAAGCCAAATTGACGAGGCGTATATTAGATGGATCCCCAAACGTTCGCTGAAGCGTCTTGGCCCGGGTATCTATCCACTTGCCCGGGTTTTCCTCTGGAATCCAGGCGGAACCGCGTTTCCTCTCCGCAAAACCCCCTCCACCCCCTACCCCGAAGGGACTCCTTGTGTCCGCGCTCCGGAAACCCCCCCCTTCCCCAGCCTCTTCCATTATTATGGACCAACGTCGCCACCCCCAGACCGGACGGACGGACCCTCCCTGGAAAAGGCTGGAAGCAGCGTCTCAATGTTGACAATCTCGGACACCCTCAGGGTTAACTTTGTTTCTCCGCGCGCCATTCTTTAACGGATGACGAAATTGCTTTCCACGTGAAACCAGAGACATTCGGACCAGGGCTCGAAGACTTATTATAACGCAGCTGGCAAAATAGGCTTAGCTTGCGCCTGTAGAAATGTTTCGACGGCTGCGCACCGGTGTTCTCGGAAAAACAGTCTTACAGGGGTAATCATAGATGAGTCTTACAGGGGTAATCATAGATGAGTCTTACAGGGGTAATCATAGATGAGTCTTACAGGGGTAATCATAGATGAGTCTTACAGGGGTAATCATAGATGAAGGTTATTTTAGTTGCCATTCGATGATATCGAAGTTTTAAATAATAATAGCGCCTTGTTCCTTGTTGCGTAAATACATTGAGCGAAAGGTAAACTTTGCTTTCCGTCATCGAACAGTTCGTTATAATGGAGGAAAAGAACAAAGTCAATTTTTCATTTCCGTTTCCGAGAACTATTAGTCAACGCGCGAGGACGAGGCTTAATGATTTGCTGGATAAACAACGTCAAAAAAAGGTTTAATAAAGTAGGTACCACAAAGAGGGAGTTATTACGATAGTCGTTATTATTAGAGAGAGAAAAAAAGTCCCCGTTAATATCTCCGTCATGATCGACCAGCGTCCGACGCTGACTCTCGATCCTAATTGGTCAGTTTCCGCTTTCTTTTAACAACACTTCGTAACGTCAAATAACGGTGGGTCAGAAGTCTACGAAGTGAAGTAAATCCAACGCGCAAAATGTTGTATTCATTGTCTCTCAATATAAAACTGAATTATGTCAAACTCTACAAGTCAACGTATTACGTCGACGGTTATGGGGAGAATAAAATAATAATAATAATAATCTAAGCTTTGTCTACGAAGGGATTTCCACACTAAGCCTGTGGCTTATTTACAGGTGGGTCCCTTTACAATGCATAGAGGGGTGGTGGCTAGCCCCTATGCCACAGCTAACCTACAGCGCCCTATACTAACTATTACCGTTAACCTCTGCAAGTTTTGATGGAAAGGAGAAACCGGGTTAGACCGCGGAGGAAAACTCCTTCAACAAGCGGGGAGAGAACTTGCAAACTCTACGCAGAAGGATTTGTTCCCAGATTTTCACCCGGTGCCACAGTGCGGGATCGAACCCGGGATCCTCTTGCTGCGAGGCGAAAGCGCTAACCGCTACGCCACCCCACCAAAGGGGGGGGTTCAAATCCCAATAGGGACAAGGAGTGACGCGAAACGATAGTGTCCTGGCCTTTTTTTCTGCCGGCGTGAAAGCTATAGGGACCAAAGGTCAGCTTCATCGAATAATTCGTCACGTCGAACATCGCCGAGGGGTCGCGAGCGCTAGATACTATAGTACGAAAGGTTTGTTGGGAAGGGAAGAGAGGGGGGCTGGCCTTGATTTGACAAAGTCGTTAGTCTTACTTTGGACACCTGAAAAAGGCCAGCGTCCAAACATTAGCCGCCCTAGGAGAAGAGGAACTCTGACTGTACAACGCGTATCATTCTCTCTTCTCAGTCGGACTGGCGTTTGACCATTTATAATAGACACTGAGAACAGGCTTGGAAAATGTGGTGCAAGTCTTAAAGCTAGTAGGACACACGAGGGCAAAGCGACTAGTTTTCTCATACGGTGTTTAACTATTGGAATTTAGCAGCTTGTTTTGCCACGCAATATTCCCATTTGATTGGAAATAAATTCAACCATTATTCGGTGGGCGAGGAAGAAAAAGCAGCGCGATACCGTCTTCCTGGTTCGGGGCATCCTATGGGTCATTCTTCCCCAATAAAAATCGGGGATTACGTAAGAGAGGGGAGGGGCGGGATATAGATAGCCCGCGTTACTCTTATGCCCCAGAAATTAAGACGGATGAGTTTGGTGGGTTGGGGGAGGAAAGAAGAAAAGTAGTCCCATTGAGTGACCCTGAAGACACGTTACGGAGGAGGATATAGTATAGAAGGGAAAGGTCATCTTTCTTTTTGGGCTCCATCTAGCGAGGGAGGGCGCCTTAATGTCTCGTTTCTAACCCATTTCTCCAACGCCTCTTAACCACGCCCCTGGGAGCTCCCCCGAGTTGCGTTTAGCAGCGCCATCAATAGGAAGAAGAAGGTCCATGCCAGCTCACGCACGATTAAAGCCACCAAAGACCTTTCTGATAAATATTACGACCTTTACGAGAATAGAGGTTGAACCTAACCAGCCTCTAAACGTATATAATGGCACCTCCCTACCTTTGGCTACGTTACGCTCTATGAGAAATTAACATGGAGTGCCACTACTCTATTATAAACTGGCAAAAACGAGATAGGTCGCGGTGGGAAAGTCGAATTTTCCATTTATACTTTAACAACAATCACAAACAATAACAAAGAATGCTTTTGCCATCATCAAGAAATATATTTCTATTCATTTATAAAGAAAATATTAAAAGTCTCCTTTAGAACACTCTAGTGGATTTTTTAACTTCTTTTAATTTTAGTCTGGCACAGTTTTAGTTTGCCTGCCGGTAGTTGGGGTCCCCTCCCAATGGAGAAAATGGGGGGGGGGCGTGACCCGATAGGGGAAATAATAGATGGAAAAGGTTTTCATTTCCTTTTTACCTCTTTTACTTTCAAGATCGGAATATATTGGCTATCCATTTTCGGTAGCTTTGGCTGCTGGACCTTTACGGTAGTATACACACTAAGAGTACATAGACTAAGGAGCGGAGTGCGGGGGAGGGGGTTGTCTGAAATTGATGAATTCCACAAAGTGTAACAGTTTCCCTGCATGGCCCTCTTTGGCGGGGGACTCCCATTCCTGGCATATTGAGATCGATAATAATACTTCCTTTTTCTCTAGATTTTTTTTATCCTACGTCAAATGGAGGCCGGTGGGGGGGGGACAAGGGGGGCGTAGATGGCATAGTTGGTTCTAGTGATCTAATCCCCTTTCTCCGTTTTTCTTTCTCTTTATTTTTTATATTACACGCGCGGGGGTGTGTACAGTACGAGTGGAATGAACGAACGAACGAAATGAAAAGATAGAAGCGGTTTAGGGTTCCATTTTCAAGTGCCATTGACACGAGCTAGAGTGTCGCTTCGAATAGTCATTTCAGAGACGCGATGAAGGATATTTATAGCTTCTTTGACCTTAACAAGGGCAATGAGTCGCTTAAACCAGTGTCAGTGACGCGTCTAACCAACGAAATATCAGATACAAATTAAGAGACCTCTCATGACCTATTTTAGTTAAAAATTCGGTTAAAAATGAATATTTTCGCCGGTGTGATCCCAAGGGTGGAGTCAGGGCGTCTTAAGATATTCATCCCTGGTTTAAATCCATTCGCTTCATTCCACATTTCTTCGCGGATGATGGGTCTCTCCCCACTTTCCTTATAAGACATCTCCATCCCTTTCCCTATCTCTCCTCTTTTTCGGTTCTAAACGCCAACTAGCATTAGGCATTCGGCAAAATCGAATCGTCATCGTCGCTCTGCGGAGTTAAGGTTTTTTTAGGGTAGATGAAGGGGGAAGCCGGGGGCTAACCCCCCACCCCCGTTCGCTTTCTCTAATGCGCCGAGCCGACGTCAGCTCAAATTTTCTTCCCCAAAGAAAAGTCCACCAGAAGAGATTTTTTTCTTCCTATTTCCTCAAAATGGGGTAAACGCTAGCTAGGATTCGGGGTAGAAGTATTTATAAAAGGGTGGGGGGGGGGGCGGATGATTTTTCAGCTATGACTTTCTAAAAAGAAGCCTAAACCAACAGAGAATTTGCCTACTTTAAGCCTCGGTTGGAATTATTTTAAGAATTCGCTTATTTTTACGCTAAAAAGCAGCTTCAAAGGCGACCAATGAATTTTTTAGGGCGCCTGTAGAAATGTTTCACCCGCAGCACACTCGTGTTCAGGGAGAAGCCACCGCGCAGGGGCTAAAAATATAGATTTGTTTAAACGCGCAGAAATGAAATAAAATCACGATAATTAAATAATATATAGGTAAATTCGAACCCTAGACTGTTCTCATATAGAACCCCCAGACTAAAAAAACCCGAAATATTTAAAATAGTCCCTGGTCTGCGCAAATTCTCGGTTTCACGCGAGTAATTTCCGTTTTACACGCCACGCAGGCTCAAACTTTTAAAACCATTTTTTTATTCCCTCTATAATCCAGTAAATGTAGGATGGGGATTCCGTTTTAGTATGTTCGTTGCAAGAACATTTTCATGGCGGTTTTAAAAAGAAAGGAAGGAGAGGGGAAAGGGAAAGGGATCGGAAGAAGATTTAATGTAATTCCGAGCGAGTTTTCCTTACGAAAAGTAGGCTACGAAAGAAAGAATTTTTTTTAAAAAAAATCCATCTCTTTTTTTTTATTCTTAACTCTTTGGTACGAGACTGCGTCGCTTTGGAGAAAGTGGGGGGACGGGGGGAGGAACTGTCAAAAATGGGACGCCTACAGATTTTTTTCTCAACTCTAAAAATCTCCCCGACTTTTTTATTTTCGGACGCCTTGAAAAATTTCATCTTAGAAACGTTTTGAGACGTATAGGGGACTGCGATGGGGGTCGGACGGACGGGGGGGAAACAAGGCGGTCCGAGATGATCTACCCATCAGCACCCATTTTTCCAAATAATTCAATCCGAACCCGTTAGAGAGGAAATATAATTTTGACCCGGCTCTAGTATTTAAATTTCCAAATTCATCGAGGGGTTCTCTAATTAGGATAATTTCCGGAGAACCACGTTTGAAATTTGAAGAAGCGAATTTGCTCAACACTACGAAGGAGATATAAATAGTCGCGGCATTTTTGGTGGTGGGGGCGAATCTAAATGAAAGGCTTACATATCTGTCGGTGGAAACAGGCTGGGCGGCCCCCCTATAATATGGAAACTATTCTACACGGTTAGCTGAATGAAAAGGCCATTTATTGGGAATGATTCATGGTTTGAGTGCGCTAGGGGCCTTCCCCCTCCCCCCACTTCCAAGGAGTTTAGAAGCCTTTGAGAAGAACCCGCTGGGTTTAGGGGCTCCAAAAACGAAATTTGCGCTTTTTGACTTGATCCGGACGAAACGAGCCTGAATATATATTTCTTCTTTCCCATTTCTTACATTACGTTCCTTCTTTTTCTTTTTCTCAAAAAACTTTTTCCTCTCAACTCCCAAAAAATATCACATTTTTCGATACAACGTATAAAGAAAACCTTCTCTCTCTCCTTTCGGGGTGTAGCTTATATTCGGGCCTAAAGCCAGCGAGACGTATACTAAACGTTTACAAAAATTCGGGCCGCGAAAAATAAAAAAGTGTATTTTAAAGTTTTGACCGAAACCCTCCCTATTTATTTTATAGACGGTTATTTCCATTTGTATAAATTTTACAGATGTAAATACGTATATTAGACTTTGGGGGTTAGGAAAATATATTAGACCATAAACAGAACCCCCCCCCCCCCCACACCGCGGTCGGAGAAAACTCGGGAAATTTGAAACCGACTCTAAAAGGTCAGGGAATATCGCAAGGTATAGAAGTACTGACGTAAAACCCGGGTTTTTACTTCCAACTGTCCGTATCAACAAACAAACTATCATTACGTCAACGAATTTCACCCAAAGAGAAACTATATCTAGAGTAGAGAAAGCGTCGAAATCTACTGGCATTTGTTTGCAGAGAGAGAGAGTAAGAGAAAGAAAGAGTAAGAGAAAGAGAGAGAGAGTAAGAGAGAGAGAGTAAGAGAGAGAGAGTAAGAGAGAGAGAAAGAGAGAGAGTAAGAGAGAGAGTAAGAGAGGAAGAGAGAGAGAAAGAGAGTAAGAGAAAGAAAGAGAGAAGAAAGAGAGAGAACTGAAATTATAATATCGCGATGTCTAACCATTGAAAATGATGGTAACAATATCCAAGGGCTACGATATAGGACCGCGAAAGGATTTAATCTTCCATAATCAAAACGCTGGTAACAAATCTAGCGTGAAAGAAGCCTTGTTAGAACAGCAGCCCAGCTAAGCGCCGGGGGTTAGATATACAAATTTTATGGTAATAAGCGAGTGGTGCAGTCTCTGAACTCTATTATAATGCCCGTGAACAAAAAAATGGTGGAAAGAAGAAGAAAAGCAAGCGCGGGGCAGCTAGGGTTAAGATCATTAAAGATCAGTTGCCTTCCTTTACACCTCATCTGATCTTTAAAGAAGATCGCCTAGAATAGGGAAAAGAAGGCGGGCGGAGAGAGAGAGAGAAAACATTATCTAGGCCTGTTTCCAAAGTACCCCCCTCCCCCCTCAGTCATGGCTCAACCGAGATAATACATTAATAATCACTAAAAAGGGAAGTAGATTCCTTAGAAGTGCATGGTCAAACGAGAGAGAGAGAAAGGGGGCTTCTTATACAAAGGGTAATTTCTTAACCGATTATAACATTGAGCTAATATATTTCGGATGCAGAAGGAAGAGACTAGAGAGAGATAGCGAGGAAAAAGAACTAATCTGAAGAGACTGAAGCCCGATTTTGTAAAGAATGGTTTTCTCGAGACCAGCGATAAATTCGTCATCCTTCCAAATTTAATTTCTCTTATCGAAAAGAAAAAAAATCATCCCAGAACTACTTTGATTCTTTAGTAAAAGTACATGTCGGTATATCTCCGCGTACTACCTTTCTCTTCTATAGTCAAACTGGTAAATGTATTTGTACCCCTACGTAATATTACATTAGGGGAGGAGGAGGGAGAGGGGTCAACCGCGTTCGGGTGGGGTCACTATAGAAAGATCCCCCACTTTTTTTTTCTTTCAAAAAAAATTTCCAGGGTTAAGCTTTCTTTCAGGGCGGAGAGAAAGATAGAATAAGCTGGTGGGAGCTAAACTCATTTCTGGTATTCATTAATATACGAGAGAGAAATTGCGTAATTATACAATATTCGAGGCCAGGAATAGCGAAAGAAGAAATCATTAAAGACGGCAAAGAACAAATTCGGATGTTCAAATCATCCGAGGTACAATGGCGCGAGATCAGAAGCGTCTTACGCCAAGTTGCCCTTGAATTTGCGTCATCTTTGAAACTAATTCTAAATATCCAAATTTAAAAGAGTCGTTGATGCCTTTTTAGGTCCTTCCTCAAATAGGAGTCAATATTTAGAGACTGCCATAAGAGAAGTCGGCGTCGCGCGTCTATATCTTCCTCGGGGCTTTCACGGTGAAAAATTACTTCCATTTTTCTATTTCCTATCTCCCCCCCTACGCATTTTCTTCCTTTGTCGATGGAACCTTTTCAGTTCCGATGTTAATGGGTTTTCATTGTAAGCAATGTTTTATTTGTCAGGGCGTAGACTCTTATTTTCCCTTTTTTTACTTCCTCGACTAGGTTTTTTTCCTTTTCCCAATTTATTTCCGTATATAGTGACGCGAGGCGAGAGCTTAGAGCTTTTGTTTGGACAGCTACAGTATAGTTCGTAGCCAGTGTGTTTATTTCAATATATCAGCTGCGAAAGCTATTGGTTAATTTGTAGAAACGCTTAATATTCGAAATAATAGACGTAATTACACCCGGGATTGGGAAAGGGTTAAGGAGAACCTACTTAATTCTACGTTACGTTCCGCTTCTATAACTAAAGTGTTAAACCATACAAATTCTTTAATTTAGCTCCTATATGCATTTCTATTAGCGCATTTTGGGAAATAAATTTATACAGCTTCTATAGGCGAAAGAGGAAGCCAAACGCGTTACGTAAGAACAACAATGTACAATAGAAAATAATATTCGCGTGTCCGGTTGCGTAGAGAACGTTTCCTCCTCCCTTGGTCCCTCAAAACGTGTCCCTCCCTTCCCCAAGCGTGACGGTTCATGGACCCTAATATTATTCCACAAAGGTGTACCACCAAAGCCTAACGAAGCCACCACACGCGCTCCGCAGAGTCGCGGGCTTCGCTTTTTAATATATTATTCAGGCAGGGGCGTGTGTGTGGAAAAAGAGAGAATGTTTACCAGGCATTTTTCTCGCCCTGAGAGAGAGCGTGTCCGTTCGTTATTCGAACCCACAAAAAAAGAACCCCCTTCCTGGCCCATGGCCGCGTGTTAGGACGATACTTTGTTGTAAATGGCGATTGTGTATGGTGTTCCAATTCGTAATAAAGAGGATATGTCTTATTGTAAAAACTAGAGTGGCCCAAGTACTAATTCCAGAACGTGGGAAAAATAAATAAGAGAGACTAACCTCTGGTCAAAGAGATGCTGGTCTTGCCGGGTTGAATCTAGTTGACTTTATTTTAAGTTGGATGAGAGGGTTCCAATTGATTGCTGCGGTCAGCCTTCGGACACTGTTCTGTAAATAAAAAGAAATTCCAAGTTATTGTCACTGGTTCTGCTAGGTCAAGTAACGACATTTTCAACATTATTATAAAGAGACGTATCATAGAGTAATGGCACCTACTTGCCTTTGACTGCATTAAGCTCTATGGGTACTTAACATGGAGTGCCCCTACTCTATAGGCCTAGGTAAAAGTTCAGTCGGTTCAATCTGATCCGGCCGAGTGGCGCTGACAAATTCGCGGTTAGGGATCGGGGGAAATACAACCCCCAAACCCAAACCCCCCAAAAAAATCTGAAGGTTTGAAACCTAATCCCCGTGGAGGCTTTAAACGTAATACAATACGAAAACCTAGCAAATCTTTGGTAGGAAAAGTACGGAAAAGACATTTGAGAGTGGGCCGCGACTGCAGCTGGATTATTCACGCGAGACATCATCCCAGCTCCTCTCCGCTCAGCTCCTCAAACGAACGGAGGGAGCAAAAGCAAAAAACCCCTGACATTCTGTTTCCCTAGAAAAACGCACGTACAAACCTTACGCGTAATTTTCATTAGATTAGCGACGAGGCCCGCCAAAAGCCTTAAATACCCCCCCCCCCCCAAAAAGAAAGGCAAATTTCGGGAGCTCCTCCCTGGTCCAGTCCTACTGCGACAGAAATCGAAAAAACCGAGCGAACACGTGACATTGGCGCTTTTCCCGCCTTTTCTCGCGCTGAACAAGATTACATAAAAAAAAGAACGCGTTCATTCGTTTTCTATTTCGGAAGTCATTAACGAAATTAAAACTTTCCTGGAGAAATAAAAAGGCAGCCCCCGACAAGAAAAATACAGATGACATAAGAGAGTAATTAGTTTTTTAATATTTCTTCCGAGTTGGTATAGGCGCGCATGCGCTGGATGGAGAAGGGAAGGGGGGAGAAGACCCAGGAATGCAAATTAATGAATGCTTAAAAATATAGAATAAAGATTTACAAGGTTTAACCCGCTGCTAGGCGTTTTTGGATTCATTTCCGAATTATATTGAATTTTATCGATTAGCTCCTCTCTTAAAATTTTGGCTTTAGAAATGCTGAGAAATGGTCTATTGATTCTAGTCTAAAAATTTTAAATTAAAGACGTTGAATCCGAGGAAGGAAATTTTTAGCTCGAAAAATTTAGCGTTGTTGTAATTAGACTCGGGTTTTGTCGGATTTGTGTCAGTGAATATTAAATTTATTCCCATATAAGGCTTTTTAAAAGCTTACCAAAGGGCAATAAACATATTTAAAATATTCAAAACCATAAATAACGTAATTTCCCTTCAGGCTATTTACTCACATACGAGAGAGAAAAAGAAAATCTCGTAAATATGCTAATTTTTCTGGTGAAAAGTCAGACAGGGATAGAAAAACAAATACCTAATCCAACTTGGTTGCGAAAAATACCGAATGTAAGACTGTTCAAATCATGGACTAAAGGGAAAGTTCCTCCCGCCATCCTAAAAGTCAAAACTATATAGACAGTTAATTTCTGTAATTAACCGTAGCACGAGATTAGATTTAATAAAATACCCACAAAGTCATTATTCTCCAAGAGCTAAGCCTTATACTCGCTTTAAAACTATAGGCAAAAAAAACTGAATCTTTTTGAATTTTAAAAGCAGTCTTTCGCCGGCAAAAAACTACCGTATTAAACGAATCATCCAAAGCCGACAGACAGAGTGAATACAAACAGAGTGGAGAAGACACTCCCGGCTAACAGGGTGATACGAGAGCGAGATCCCCTCTTAACTCGGTTTATATTAGCTCAAGGCAAAGTATGTTTTATTATCAGCCCTTGTTTAAAGTCTTAAAAATCCGTTTATAAAAAAATGCGAGTACATAATCCCGAAATTTACAGGAAGGAGGCAGACGACTTTTGGGGGGGGGGGGGGTAAACAGCGCCGACTATAAAATCCTTTTAACAAATAAAGGGGATTATATTTTGGGTGCAAAAAACGTAAAATTAAAGACGCTTGAAAATTTCGCGCCTAAGAAAAAGAATCGAGATCCGGATTTACGATGACCCCCGAGAATGTATTACACCGCGTCCAAAGCGGAAATAAGAAATTTGGAGGGGGGGGGGAATGACTTGGCTTGTAAATAAACAGCTGCGGGCAATTAATTCTGGGCTCTTCCGTTTTAACAAGTTCCGGCCCAAGAACAAGTCGCATTGCTGCGATCGCCTTGGACCTATAACTAAACTACTCCCACTGCTATAATCTCTTTGTTTACAAAAACAATTTTTCAAGCCGATATTGTAGAGCAAATTCCCCGTAGCTATGTACTACGTATCAATACGCGGGTGTATTGGGGAGTGAAAGAAAGAAAGGCAAACCAATAAAAGCGGCATTTGAAAAAACCACTCGAATTATTATTATTTGAAATATAATAAAAATCTGGAGTCTCTTTCTGGAGCATTTTGGTGTACTTCTTCTAATCCTTAAGATTTCCTCCTCGGGCTTTGGCAAACTTTAAGAGAGGACACAGTAAAGGGAACTAGAGGGAGAAGGAAAAAGCCAAGGTCCGGAGAGTGTATAGCTAAAGTACGACGAAGAAGCGGAGCAAATATTTGAGTAACCCTAGGAATACGTCTCTATCTTCGAGTTCCTCGACCTCCTCTATTTCCAAAGAGCCTCTCTACCTCTACACGCCGCTTCTCCCGCATGCACCTTCAAAAAGAGAGAGCGAGAGAGAGAGAGAGAGAGAGAGAGAGAGAGAACCTTTTTAGCAGTATCCCAGAATGTATAAAATTCCCTCATGAGAAAAAGATTAATATCGGATATCTCCCATCGCTTTAAATTTAGTTAAAATCAGGGAAAATGGCGGCGAATGTCCACAGCATCGGGGTTGTTTATTCCGCCTTTAAAGGCCGCGTCGTGCAAATCAATTTCTGGCAAAGAGAACCATTAGCTTCCCTTTAAAGTGGGGGGCTACGATTGTAACGCAATCACGACCGGAGATTTTACACGTATAATATAGTTGTTCCCCTAATTGGCGCAGTAATGTTCGTTACGCTACAAAGAGCGCCCGCGCCACCGCGTTTAGATTGTAAAACGATGGAAGTTTGTGGGTTAATAATGAAGTAGATCCCTTCCGCTGTCGAAGCATCGATCGCCACTCAGCCAGAGCCCAGAGAGAGAGAGAGAGAGAAGGAAAGCCACAACGTTTTCGTCAATCGGCAAGGCCCTTTAAGCCGGAAAGAGCGAGTCGGGAAGGGTTCCATTCAAACACGACTTGGCGCCAACCTTAGATACCTCTAGATGTCCAAATCATAAACGTGATCTCGCCAATTAAAAGAAGAAACAATGTTCTTTGGTACCTTAATAGCGAACGGAGCACAATTAACGATGCTTATTATTAGCAACACGGGGCCAGATATCACGTTACCCGTCTCTATCGCGCCCCTGCCCGCGCTCGCCTTTTTATTAACTTTACTAACTAAAAGAAGTCAAACTTGGTCCGGGCGAACCAACTATACCAGCACGCGTTTGTTGACTTAGGAGGAAAGGTAGGGTGGGCGGAGGAATTGGGCAGCAAAGTAAATGGGGCCAAAACTCTCTGTTCAATCAGTTTGGACGAGTGAGAGAAGCAAAAGAAGAAGAGGAAGAAGGGGGGTTTGGGGGATTAGGTCCCAGGGAGAGAGAGGTCGAGGGAAGCTGCGGCCATCCTTGGTTGGGAGCAAACATCAAACATTTCCGTCTCGGTTCCCCCCGTCCCTAGTTAGTATCACGGCGCCCTACAACACGAATCGCTAGAATTTAATATCCTGAGTCCAGACCATAAGCGAGCGAACGGCGAATTGTTAGAAGCGAGTGAGAGATGGACAGAGAGACCGACGGCAACGCTTCCGAGGATATATGCTCGTCGGACTAAAAGATTGGACGAATTATCCCGGACTGATAACGCCAATCTTCTATACGAAACTGTGTGGAGTCCAGCACGCACCGAGTTACAATATTACTACGGTATTCCGCATTCGGGTCCATAATATTTCGTCCTAGATGGGAGAGAGTAGGTTATAGGATCTTTACTATAGTGGATAGTAGTAAAGTATCTTCGGTATTTCTATCTACGTCGTTCCCCCCTTCTCCTCCCTCTTCCCCCTTTTATCCTACAAAGGAATGCTTGACCACGTCCGTCCGTCCATCTCTTGGTGCTACGGACACGAACGGATTTCGCTTTACTTTAAAAGATGGCCACCAACGACTCTCCATAGTTTCGGGGAAATGAGAAGCCAGACCCCACCCAGGAAACACGGGGATACCAACGAATATAACAACGGTATAGGTGCATACGCCGCGCCAGCTACAAGAGCAATATCTAGGATTAGAGCGTGATTTGTATCGCGTTTGTCCCATTGTCAGATTTCCGCGCGTCACTAAAGATAAGCGCGCCCAAGTGGATGCGGTAAAACGAGAACTATGAAGCGTAAAAATTGTAAGGCGAGGATTAGTACCTTCAGCCTTTATTAGCACTGCAGTTTCTTAAACGGACACCATCGGGCGTTCGTCGTAAGCGATGGCCAAATAAGTAATGGATATTATTGGTAACTCCTCCTCCTTTAATATACCACCACCATCAAGGAGGAGTACCGGGCAAAGGAATTAGATTTATAGTCGAAGGACGAGGTGCGGACTGCGGCAGGCAAGGGTCCTGCGTGGGAAAAGGGTGGGCAAGGGGGGGGGGTACGAAATTCGGGCCGCTTTCCTAATTGAAGTAGCCAGTTTAATAAGAGACGAGCCAAACTTGGAGCCCCCACATTATTGCTCACCCAAGCTAACTTAGCTACTACCGCAACATGGTTACTAGGTAACATGGTTCGGGCTCTATTGCGAAAGGGGCCAAACATAAACAAAGGTTGCGAAACCCAAAACTACTTGATTTCGATCAGACTACGCCATGTCGCGAATGCCGGTGGGCTAAAGTGTCCGAAGCGCTCGGCCATCATCTACTAACCCTGAGTCCAAAGCGGAAAAGTCTCTGGTGGAGAAAGGATGTTGGGGGAGATAGGGGGGCGGGAGAGCGTCTCGTACATCTATCAACGCTTGGAATCGCCAGTAATCTAATTCCTATTCGGCAACTGCGAAGAAAAGGCAAAAGGGAACGAAATTACGCGGTCAAGAGAAAAGATTTTCGATACCCGAGTTCCGGGATAGGAGAAGGATGGAGGGAGGGCATCAACGTAATGCCATTGTAATTATACGAAGTTTTAAACTTATATAACGGGAAACTTTGGCTTCGATAAAAGCCTCGATGTATACACGAAAATATTTCCTCCTCCTTTACATATAGAGGGGCTTTAAAGCCGTGGCAACTCGAAATGGGAGCGCGAGTAGGCGACCCCTCCCCTCGAAGAGCTTTGGCGGATGGCGTAACGCGTTTTGGGGAGAAAGAGGAAATTTTAGGCCTGCAGTAGTAGCGCGGTCCCGTTTATTAGATCAAGCAGCGAAATCCAGCTAAGGGAAAAACCCAATGAGAGTTATCTCTACTACGTTACCCTTATTGACTCCTGCACCATGGAAAGTAACCTATCAAGTCTTCCCTCTAGGTGTACATTCCATACTACCCACCCCCTTACCTCCATCACCTCGCCCCAGAGAACAGAGAAGAGAAGAGAGAGAGGAAAAAATAAGTTTATTCCATCCACTCTTCTCCTCTTCCAAGTCTCTCGCTATCTTTTTCTGAAAAAAAAAAGAGAGAGAGAGAAAAGTTTGGAAGGACTAGTTCACACACGAACACGAATCTTAGATGACGCGAGAGAGAATTTGGGCGCGGGGGAAAGCTTTAGAATATTTTATGGGCGTTCGATGCCCGTCGTCGTTCCAGTATATTTATGAAATATTCTTTCTTTTCGATTTCAGGTACGACTACAAAGTTCTAATGCAGAACTCGACATTCTGTTTGGTTCCTCGCGGGCGTCGTTTGGGTTCTTTCCGTTTTTTGGAAGCGCTACAGGCCAGTTGCATTCCGGTCATTCTGAGTAACGGCTGGGAACTTCCTTTCGCCGAAGTCATCCAGTGGGACCAGGCTACCATTTGGGCCGACGAAAGACTACTACTACAGGTTGCTAAAACTTTTTTTTTTATCTATACCAATAGAGAGAGAGAGGCTTACTCTCCTAACTCTTCCCGTATCGGCTACGTACACCGAGGTCGTAAAGATAAAGCTACCAGATACGGCTGACGAGCCAAACTTTGGAGAGCGGATTCAGCCAAAGATTATTGAAATATTAGTAGCTATCCCCTCGTCTCGTCTTAGCCGTCAAAAGCCATTTTTAAATAAAATCTAATAAAGCGTAAAAATGTCAAATATCTTTGAGAAAATGTCCATCTATTCTCCAATAAGAGAGTTATAGCCACGAAAAAGAGTTGAGACAAGGAGGCCCAGCTTTTCCATTTTAAGAATAATACATTTTGACACTTCACTATAAATTTCTCTCTCTCTTGTTTTTTCTCTCTGTCAGGTTTCGGACATTCTTCGTTCCATTCCTCCCACGCGCGTCCACGTGCTTCGCCAACAGACTCAGGTGCTCTACGACACTTACTTCGCTTCGGTTGAGAAAATAGTCTACACTACCCTAGAGGTAAGCTCGCCAAACCCTTTTTTACTTTTTACTTGTTTTCTGTTTAGGGGGTTACAACGCGGAAAAATGAATTTATACAATTCTTTCTGGAATTTTGAATTCTCGCGACTGACTAATTTAAGCCATAAAAAAATCCAACAAATTTAATTCCAACTTAAGAGGCGAAGTTTAATTAAACTCGTAGGATTAGCGCTTGGAAAAGAATCTGGTAAAATAAATATATCACTAAGCCTAAACGTCCCTTCTCATTTGAATACAGACGGGCGAGCGAATCTCTTTCTACTTTTAGCTCGGCTTTTTTTACCGTTAGAAACTATAACATTAGTTCTTGGGCGGTCCCTGGATGGCCCCTTTTTCACCTCGAAACGGTACCATAGATTTTCCTAGGACACCTGACCCGGGAGGCGGGGGGGGCTTAGGAAGGAAGGAAGGCCGGTGACTTTCTTAGTCAATGCTTAAGCCTTATTTATGGTCTCCAATTTGTAGTCCGGAAATTTCCTCTCGTTCTCTTTGGAAAAAGCTAAAATTGTCTTTGTTTAAGAGCTATGAGGCAGCCAGCGCCGTGAATATTAGATCAAGTCCTTTTTCCGAGCCTGCAACCCCGGAAGTAGATCAACTCGGGAGTTATCAACGACTTCTATCGCTACCTAAGAGAGAGTCAATAAGGGAACTCGCGGGAGACAACTCTTTAATAGAGATTTCCTTTCCTTAAAAAGTGTCTAAACTTCGCGTTGATCAGGTTCGGCATGCACTCGAGCTATTTGGCCGATGCCTTTTCAGCCGAGTCTTTTTTATAGTCTTATTGGACGACTTTTATGAACTCTTTACGAGAGTTCGGGCTTCGATCGGGTCCTAGTATAAACTAAAAGGGTTGCGAGACCAAAAAGGGATGGATATTCAAGCCGGGCTTTATTTAGGCGACTTCTTCCTTCTCTCGAGTCCAGTCCAGAGTTAAACCCCAATTTATTTCCTTCCTGTTCTCTCTCTCACACACTTATCCGATCTTAGCGGGGGCGGAAATGTTCCTTAGACACAGTTTGTTTCTGTGCCCTCATAAATAAAACGGAAGATCTATTATTACGCGAGAAACGACACCATTTAAGGAAGCAAAGAAAAAAAGGGGCTAATTGACGATGGCAGTTATGGGACCATTCTAATAAATAAATAAAACAACTTAAATTGACTCCGGATGATAGTCATTCATTTATAGTAACGTGTACGCTTACATAATTCGATGTTCACCGTTTTCGGTAAATATTACAAAATCGATGTCTAAACGTACATTAGTTCCGCGAACCAAGAAAAGAAAGAAAAAACGTCATCGAGTGTGTGTAGGGGGGGGGGAAGACCCCCGATCATTTTTCCAATTTCTTATTACAATATTCATCTCGTCAAGGGGGTTTCCAGGGGGGGCTAAGGGGGTAAAGAGCAGAAAAAATAGAATAGAAGCAACCTCGAATAAAATGCCAGCCCCCCCCTTGCTTTTCCACTTATATTCCATATATATTTTTTTTTGCGTTCGCGTCGTATGTCTCTTGGCGTTGCCCATTTTGAGTACAATCGCTAGCTTTCCTCGGGGGCTTGTCCCTCGTAATAACTGTAGCTACATAATACAAGGTAGCTCTTTTTCTTCTTTCCCCGTTCCCTCTATTTTTTCCAATAAGTGTCTTTCGTGATTTTTGGGAGCTAGACGACTCTAAGCCTGATTGTCAGCGACCTTTTCTCCTATTTTCTGTCCTCTACTTCTTTCTCCCTCTCTCTACCCCGCTCCCCCTTCTCCCTCTCTGGAGAAAAAGGGGAAAAAGCATTTTTGCTAATGGCACTAGCGACTTTCTGGGCATAGCCTAAAACAATAGCAGCGGTCTTAGCTTCTCGACTCTTATACCGTAACCAGAAGGTTTTCTATTTGAAGTAGACCTGTTTTTTCATAATAGAGTGCTGTCAGAAGCGCCGGTGTGACGTCACCCATGCTGTTTTCCCATAAAGAAAAAACGGTAACTGTCATGGCCGCCCATTGCTAAAGGCAGACTCGTGACGTTTAACCTTGGATCTGACGTCACAACTGACAGCACTCTATAATGAATTATCCAATCGGCGTTCACAATTCGTCATTTAACTATCTCCTATCCGTTAATGGTGTTGGGTTAGAATATCGACTATTACCACGAAGATTATCTAATTCCCCATGCACTTGCCCATAATACATAAACGTGTATTATTAGATGGAGAAATAAAAGTGCTCGTCGTTTTTAACTAATACGTATAACAAGGGAAGATATCGTCCCGTTTCTTTTTCTCTCCCTCTCTCTTCTTCTCTCTTTCTCTTTCCCCGAGGAGTAAAGCTCATCCCATCTTCCCGATCACCGAAGAAGCAAGCAAGCAACCACCTTGTAGAATGTAGGATGGCTAGAGGAAACCGCGCGCGCGAACGAGGAGGGGAGGGGTGGGCCACAAATTGATTACCAATGCGAAAATCAATCATCTTGAAAATTATACCCGAGATCGGAAGAAGGTTTCGTGAGAATTCGAGATCTCATTTTTAGACGTCGTAATTCCGTTAAACATTCGTGTAAAACTCAGCTCCCCACTCCTTGTCGATATTACGATTATTTTGTCGTTGGCTGTGGCTGTTCCGTGCCGTGTCCAACCCCTCTTGGAAGGAATATACTGGGGGATATGTTGGGTATATGGCGCCGGAGTCGTTGCCCTCATCTTTGGATCAAAAGAGGGAGCGAGATTGGGGTGGGAGGAAGAGAGAGAGACGGAAGCGGCGGAACACGTCGCGGGGGAAGAGCCCCAACTGCGTCCGTCGAAATGGAGCCAATGAGCACAAAGACTGAGAGGATATCTTTTCCGGGGAAAGAATACGGCAGTGTGCCTTTTCCTTTTTACTACTACTTCCAGTTAAGGAGATGAAACGCGTGGAGAGAAGGGATTTAGGAGAACGATGAAGAGTTCCTAACGAAACAAAGAAGATCCTCTCTCGTATTTGTCGCTTCCTCCTCATCTTCCTTATATTGGCGTCGAGCATCTATAGCTAGTAAGCTTTCGATCCCCTTGATTCATCGCTTCTAATTTTTTTGTCTACCCTTTTCTCCAGCTCTACCCTTCCCTCCCTTCTTTCGTTGTTGATAAAGAAACTGATTTTGTTGTGGGAGGTTTCGCTGTTTGGAAGGGGGGGGGGTGGAGGACAACAAACCGGAGAATGCAGTTTTCTTCATCTCCGAATTCGGCTAGAGGCATATCCCCCAACCCAAGTTTCATCCGCCGATTTTTAGGCACGCCTAAAGCGCTTGGTTACAAACTAAAGTTATTAGCCTATATATTTCGAGGCAGAAAATGAATGGCCGTTTGATTCTCCCGAGATGAGGGCAAAGGTCACGACCCTTTTTTCAACTATATCAAGGCGTTAAAAATCAAAAATTTCAAACCCATGCATGCAGACTATTCTCATGCCCAGACAGAACATAGTATCTTCCTTAATATTGCCCCGCACGTCTTGTTTCTACCCATCCATGGACTCGAGAAGGGACAATTCTCTCTCTAGCTCTCCTTGGTGGCATTATCTAACGGGCACTTGTCCGATTAAGATTTCTTCGCCGTCTTTTCATCTCCCAAAAGATAAGTGCATGAGGAAGAGAATGCTTAGGCCTAGTTCTTATATAAGGAACTTTTTTATTCAAAATAAAAAAAATCTTAAGGAGGAAACTGTTAGCGGGAAAGCGGTTGGGGGGAGATGTTAATTGAAATTTGATGCGGGATTGAACTCTAGTGGCTACGAAGAAGAGATAGAGAACCTTTTTTTAATCCGTCAGTCCCCAGAAAAGAACCCCTACCTTGTCAAGAAATTCACGATTCAGTGGTTTCTCAAAGGATGATAAAAGTATTTAGCCCCCCCCCCGGCCCTCATTTATTATTCATCGGAAATGCTTTTTTCAATTCGCTCTTAGTAATTTACAGCGTAGAGTTTTCCCGGCGTTATTTTGTCAGACTCAAGGTTGTTAACTAAAATATCTTCACGATAAGAATTTCTGTCGATTGACCAACGTCCAGCGTAAGCACGCGCGCTAACGAGTAATCAAAACATTAACATTACCGCGGATATAATTGATAGTAAGTCGGCAATATTGGGTGTATCGGGGTTAGGGCGTTTTACCACTCAAAGATATAATAACATTTGGATATCAAGTAAAATAAAAAGACAGGGATAATTCTATAGCGAGCACGCTATAGTTATAGCTATAGGGCCGTTACTAAAAAAGTCATTAAGAGAGTAAGTTTGTTGAACAGCAAATAACGAGAGCAGTTCGACGACCAAAGTAAACTTGGCTCGATCAACAAACAAAACAAGAAGTAAGTAAAGAGTCAACAAACTTGACCGCCAAGGAAGCCTAATTTATACGTCTTGTTTGATACTAATATAAACGTTAAATGGGAAAAGCATAGGAATTAATTATCATGTTAAGAATATACTTTCTCTCTCAGTTTAACGAGGAATGCTAATGCGCCTGCGCGATCCTCTTCCGCGCCCCGCTTTCTCTATCTCCCTAAATTTATTAAGATAATTTTTAAGAAAACGCGGGCCAAATTATTCAAATTGTATAATTTCAAGTTACAGCTAGATTTCCGTTTCCAGAGACTGCAGGTTTTAAATAATTTTGAGTTGGCGTTGAAAATGATTAAATATACGGAATATCAAATAGCGTGTTTATTCCGTACGGTTATTTTATATTTATTTTGAGGAAATTTCGCTTTCCATTCTATGATCTGTTTCTCCTTCTCTAAAAATATAAATATTTCTTGATCGATTTCCCTAAACCTCTACGATTCTGTTTTCTAAAATGGTTTTAGAAGCTTTTCCGATATTATACGCGGAATAAAAGATTTCTCTCCATTAAGAGAAAACGTGAGAAGAATTTAAAAGGATTACAAATTTCTCTCCTTGGTTACGAACTAGAAATTAAGATTTTAATATTAATCAGTTATCGATGGTCACCAGCCTGACATTTAACTATTTCTTTCCCCGAGTAAAGGGGGCGGGGTCTCTCTGGCGGACTGTTATTGCGAGGAGCAAGAAACGTTTATATTTTCCTATTTCTTAAATATCCGAGTTAAAGATCTTCGAGGCATCCAGTCGGCCGTGAAATTGAAAGTTTGAAAATCGCGAAACCCAAATACTGCCACGCCGGCTTTCCTATCAAAATATAAACGTATAGACTAGTGGCAGCCCATGTTATTTCTCTATTGAGTTTAATACTGTCAAAGGTGGAATGCTGCCATTACTCTATATCACTGGAATAGCGCGCCCAAAGGGAGCGTGAACTACCTCCCAACAGATCGATCCATTCATTCACTCGGCCTTTTTCACTCTAGCGCCTGTAGAAATGTTTCACCCGCGACACACCGGTGTCCGGGGATAAGTTTTCTACCAGGGTTGAAAAAGTCCCAGTTGAGATTGAATACTCTTATTCAATAAGTACAATTAAATAATATATAGCTATCTACCGCGAGTCTAATTATAAATTTTCTCGTAATGAATTTTTGTGGCTTCCCGCAAAACGGTTTAATCGTGCACGAGGAAACCTCGTAAATGTTTTAAAAATGTAACCAATCAAAGCGAGACTCTGCCTTAACCACAGTCTCTCGCCACGCTACTACTTAAATCGGATGAAGGAAGGTTGGTTTAATTTCGTTTCACCATCCCTTGGACGTGTTACACAGAAGCGAACGAAGCCAACAAATTTATTCAACCCAAAATTCGCGGCACCCTAAACCTAAATATAGCGGGGATGGGTGGTGGGGGGGGGGAGCGGGGGCGTGAGAAAAACTAAATTTTCCATTGATCCCCGCGCCTAACCCGAGAGAGAGATGAAAAAACCGGGCAATCTCACTGTAAAGTCGGGTAGGCAGACCCCATTTTGGTCCATCAGCACCGAGTTTTTATAACTTTCCTTCCATAGAAAATAGAATAGACTTTATCGATACTCGCTCCAAAAAAAAGGAAAGGAAAAAGGAAAATCTTCCGCAAACTTCTTTATCACCATACACTAAAAATTTCCTAAAAAGATGTAGTTTCGGATAACATTTTTCTTTACCCCCCCCCCCCCTTAGTAAATCCCGGCGAAGGCGCGTTACTCGAAGTGTTATCCTTAATTACGGCTCGTATATCCTCGCAATTCGTACGTTTTTAATTTTTAAAATAGACTGAGTTATATGTATAGATTAGATAAATTAAATATTTAAATTGCAGACTGTGAAAAAAATCCTAATTTTATTAAGTAGATTTTGGTAAATGAGGGCCGATTCGAATTGTCTTCGAGTAAGGTACTTCTGGAACGAAGGAAGGCAGGGTTTTGCGGTGAAAAGCATTGATTTTTGGGGGAAGAGAGTCCTTTTCTTCGTCAAATTCTAGGTAAAGACGGCTTGTTTTTTAAGGAGAAAGGGGTAGAAGAAGGGTTATTTGCGTATCGAGTCTTTTTTCTCTCCTTATTTTTTTTGGGGCCCTGGTATCTCAATGTCCCCCTGGTTAGTAAAAGAATCGATGGGTGCACCGTAGGGGGGGGGGTCTTCAAAATCCGAGTATAATGGAGCTCTCCTCTTCCCACCCCCACTCCCGCTATTTAACGATCTCCTATATCGGGTTACGACTTAACCTTTTAGCGAGGTTAGGCTTAGGCTAAATTGCTTTTTCTTTTAAAATTCTTTCCTCGATACAATGACACGCGGCGGGGAAACGAGTCATTTGCCGAATCAAGTGGATGAGACCATCCCCTACACTTTTATTAACCCCCCCCCCAACCCCGGCCCCTTGTTTTTAAGCGAATATAACCGAAGTAGATTAACAATATCTTAATAAGGGTTCATTTTGTTAATTATAAATTAAAGGCGGATTACTTTCTCAGCAATTTAAACAGATTTTTCTAAACATTTTGACAGAAAATAGGGGTATGGGTTTCTTCGAAACCTTCGGCGTAATTAACTTTTTAAATGTGGAAGGGGAAGGGGAAGGGGTTAAATTTAATAACGTCATCAAGTCGCGCACACGGAGCTGCTCTAGAGAAGGATGGACAACCTTTCTAAATTAATCTCCCTCGTCTATTATGAATTTTTTAAAGCCCAAGATGAAATTATAATTTTACAAAGTACGAGAGACCGAATTTCGCCAAAAAAAAAAAAATAAACCCCATTGTCTACCGACTTTGCTCGTTACCACCTACAGTTTAATCAGCTTCGTCAAATCGCGGTCAAAAATACGCGATCGTATTTAAAAGGACCCATCCCCGCCTAAAAATACCGTTTGAATTAATTAGAGAAAGAAAAAGCGCGAGTATTATAAAAAAAGTTGTCTGGTAACGAGTCATTAGCCAGAGTATCGGATATTCACGATGAGTCTCCTAGAGCTCGCTCGCAAATGACAGTGGCGATTAATAAGCGAAAATTACGTTTTAATTCCGCGACGGCAGCAGCCGATGTTAAAATAAAATATTACCTAGAATATCGCCGAGGGAAACGCCGCGAAAAAAATAAGGCGAAAAAACTAACATTGTTAAAAAAAATATATAGGAACGAACAAGCTAAAGTAAACAGTGAACAAATCCGTAGAAACTATATAACAACAACAACATATATATATATATATTGAATAAAAGAATTGTTATGAAAAGGAAGAGCGTACACTGTTATACCGTAGCTTGTCTGTTTCTTTGGTTTGCGTGGGCGACCAGGCGTTCACAAACAGGGTTCCTACAACTTTGGGAAAACTGATTTACCCGAGTTTTTCCCAAATATGGAGTAAGACCGATCTATGTTTTGAATTCCTCGACGCGTGCTTTGATAAACGCAATGAAATCATAGTAAAACGGGTACTTACATTTTGACGACGATCGAATCCAACGATGGTTGAAAATGTCACACAGAGACAAAAAGGGGCACAAAGACGATGCCAAACTATGACGCGAAAAGTTCACAAAGCTAAACTTGCTTTTAAAAACTAACCCGCGACGCGACTATTTTCAAATGTCTATGATTTTAACACTTTGAGAAACTGGTTGACGAATTTTGACGTTCAATGTCGTCACGGAGTCGTAGTAAGTTCACGATCGACAGTTTGTCCTCCAGGTAGGAACGTAATGAACTTGATCCCCCGTTGGTCGGCCTCCATTTATTCACGTCAAAGTGTTTCCAGGTGACATGAGCAGATGTGCGCGTTGTAGGGAAAGGGTCTAAGGGACGCTGCGCTTTGCCCTGAAAGTTTGTTATGCGCTCGCAACATTTTGGCCTAACAGCTGGGAAAAGGGTCTATGGGTCGCGGCGCTCTGACCTTGAAGTTTGCTTATTCGCGCGCCATTTTACGTACTCACCCAGTATCTTCGGCATCCCGATGAACTGGTAGATAACCGTAGTTCGCGTCCAGTTCAAGTGTAATCGCACCACAAAAGTCAAAGTTCAAGCAAAGTTCACGCAACCCGATTTAAAAATACCGCGAAACACAAACGCGTTCGGGAACCACACTGTGACGTCATTTTATATCTTTAGAACAGTACTGTTTGGTTCCCGCGATCCTCCGTGCAGCTCGGTTGTGCACTGGACCGCCCAAATCTTGATCCCTCGCTGATGGCCAAACGTGGCCCTTCCAAGAAATGTCCATCCTGACGTCACTCAGTCCAAAAAAAGGACCTGAAATTAAAATAAATTCCTTAACTTTAGCTAAACATCAGAATACATATTCGGGATTCATACAACTTTTGGATAACCGATTTCCCCGAGCTTTCCCCGTGTTGAGTTTACAGGTTTTCTCCCATATTCGAGGCATTTTTCCAAAATATGGAGTAATAACAACGGGAGTGGTTTTGTTTATATAGTTGAAGCAACCCCTTTCGAGCAAACTTACTCGAACCTCACAAATTTTCCTGATTTCCCTGAATTGGACTAAATTTTAAAAATCCCTGAATTTTTGTCAACGCCCTTAATTATCCCTGAAAAACTTGACTCGTTAAAAGTTTAAAATGCCCAAGCCGAATCCAATTTCTCCGGGAAGCGGCTTGCAGTTAAATCGTTTTCGCAATCAATCAAAATATATATTGGTCTTTGGATGGGGCGGCGTAAAAAATAACAAGAAGAGTACTCGCTTGTAGAGAAACTGTTTACCGTTATAGATAGTCCTTGTTATAGAGGCTGTTTTTTGTGTCTTCGGGGGTGGAAAGAGCCATCGAGCGCCGCACCGAATACGGAAACGGAATATAAAAAGCCCATAGCCCTAAGAATAAAGGGTGGGGAGGGGGGGGCGGAATAGGGCTCTTTAAGACCAACTCCGGCCCACCCCTGCCCCCCCCCGGCGCCCCGAGACCCCTTATGGCTGGCGCTGGGGCGAAGGCCCAAGCTTCGTCTAACGAATGGAAATTGGCTTCTAGGGACGCGAATAAAAGAAACTCCGCTTCTCCATTCCGGGCGATACGAGCGGGAGGGGGGGGGGGAGAAATGGCACTCCACCTGACCGTTCCATAGACATTGGGCAAGGGAGGCCTAGATTACTCCCGGAATCGAGAGGAGGAGAATACGGCCAAATAAATAGAATGGAATGTTGTCCCATTCCCTTCTCGAATCGTCTCCAAATTCTAAAAGATCACTACGAGAGAAGCTGATAAAACCGAAGTTATCACAACCCCCACCCTTTCATTCGTCTAATTGTTGTCTACCCTAGATCTAAAGGGGGGACCTAAGGGTACCGAAAACAAATTAATTTGGAAAATAGGTGTTTTTGGCAAAGATAGTGGCGTTACTTCGGGTTAGTTAGTCTTTGTTGTTCCATCGTCTACTTGGGGAAATACACAAAGGTAAGAGGTAGGTGGAGGGAGGGGTGGAAAAGAAAATGGTAGCTCGCGCGGCAAAAACAGATCGATTCCTCCGCGGTTGTTTCGTTAAAAGCATCTAAGAAGAGTGCGGAAGGGGGGAAGGGTGGGAGGAAGGGGGAGTGTGTTCGAGGGACGGGTAAATGAAACACTATTTAATTAATCGAGACAGCAATGAAAGAATAAATAAATAAATACGGGCCTGCCTGGGTTCGTTCTCGGTCTGCGCCCGCCAAGAAGGGATGGATTTATTGACGTTAATTAAGATTAACTTTAACGCAATCCGCACCACCCCCCCCCCCGCCTTGTAGAGCGGTAAACATCAAAAGAAGTCTCGGTCGACCTTTAATAACAAACATTTTTTAGCTTGGCCAGAAATTCCGCTTAGGAGTTGCTGCGGTTGACGCAGAAAACTCTTATTTCTTCTTCGTAATTATTTACTTGGGCAGACCCTCTTGTTAGACGCTGGCTGTTTAATATTAGACATTTCTCCGAAATTTTATCGTCGAAACTTATTAATTTTGTCACTGTGTATACTTTGCCAGGGTTCATACAACTTTTGGAAAACTAACTTCCCCGAGATTTCCAGGTTTTTCCCCATATACTTCCCTAAATTTTTCAGGTTTTTCCCGTATGGAGCAAATGTTAACCAAGGAGGGGGGGGGGCAAATATGACTATTACATAATCAAAGGACATCCCCGTATCTCTAATATAACCAGAGTTATGAGCCTCCAAAGTTAATCCTATTTTTTACTAAAAATTCTAAATTTCCATGAGGTTTTTGTCAACTATTTATTTCCCTGATTTTTCCAGATTTTCCATGTTTGTACGAACCCTGTTTGCCGTATTCGCGAGCGGAGTATTAAAGTCGAGTTTATAGTTAGGGACGGAAAAATGCAATTTCCATTCGTATTAGAAATTCCTCCCCTAATGGCAAAGTTACGTTTTAATATAGAGCAGACGGAAATAGATTCTTCGTTAATAAAGTCAAAGGTCAGTAACGAACGAGAGAGAGAGAGACTGTCCAATCGATAATAATACTTCCCAATAATCTCGAAATACTGTTTCGAATAAAACTGATACTCGATAATTTAAGATTGGGAGAGCGTAGGTCTAGGAAACAAATAAAGTCCGCCACCGCGTTCTATAATTATTCTTTAAAAATATTTCCATCCGAAAGATTGACAATATTGTTGTTTATAGTATAGACTAGTGGCACCCCACGTTATTTGCCCATAGACTTTAATACAGTCAAAGCTGGGAGACTGCCATTACACTATAATATAATAAATAGATCGGGGGTTAGATCGGAATAGAGTTTCCCAAAGATGAAAAAAAAACAGAATATATTGAAAATGGATTATTTTTTGGGGGAAAAATAGATTTGTTTTTTTTTTTTTATACTCCCAGCGTTTTCTCGATATAAATTTCAAATAGAAGATTTTATTATATTGTTTTTTAGATTTCAAAATATGGCCAGATCCTGGGAATAATATAGGGTATTCGATTGTACTAAAGTTTTCAAACCGTACGCCTATTTTATAATACAACCTTGACTTCTTCGGCTCCTTGAAAAAATATTTCGAATTAAACGAAACACTTTTACCAGCAAATATTAGTACCAACTTCCGGTCAGTCGTAACTTAATTAACGAGAAATACTTGAAAGGAGGAATCGCTAATATATCAAAAGAAATGGCCAGAAAGAAAGAAGAAAGGGAAAATAGGTTTCCTTCTTCCTCTCCTGGGTTTCTATATAGATTGGGGGAAAATGGCTGAATTCGAAATCATAACACGGTCAAATAGGTTTGGGGGTGGGACCCATACCACGTGATCCTTACGTTCAACCAGACTATCTTCCCCGGACAAGCTTGATCGAGACTAAAATTTATGGGTTCGTTGGCCCCGCCATCAAATTGTCCAATTGCGAAAGGAATGGCCCAAAAAGCGTTTCTCTTTATATCAAGGAAGAAATTATTATTTGGACTTTTCTCCAGACTAAATCCTACGCTCCAATATTCGTTTAAAAATTGAGAGAGAGAGAAAAAGAGAGAGAGAGAGAGAGGGGGGGGGAGGGGGAGTAAAGCGCAGCTGGTAGCGATTCGTATTAATGGAAAACATATCAAAATAGTTTCTCCTACGCCTTCAATCCCCCCCCCCCCAAATACTAACAAATAAGATGGTTGAGAATTAAGGTTGAAAATAAAAACGGGATAAAACACGGATTTAGAGAACCGCAGTCAAGCCGAACAATCTCATCTACACTCCGCGAGTGGCTCCTTTCGAAATTTGGCAGTTACATATTTTGAAATACGAGTTTTGATATTGAAATGACTCCCCGCGGTTCAATAAGTGATTATTTACGACCTATAGGCAGGCAGGCAGGCGCGGCCGCGGGTCCTATAGCTATAGCTATAGCTATACTAATTTGAAAATAATTTATCCGAATACTTTCACGCTAGATCTAATATTAATCTGTCATTAAAGATTGGGGCCGCCGTCGCCGCCACGGAACGCGAGTATTCCTTAATTACAGCCTAGCAAATATCTCGACGCCTTTTTACCCGCCGCGAGGTGTTAATCGGCGGACTTGTTCTCCGGGTTAATGTTAAAGTAGTCCCCCCCCTAAGGCTCTATTACACCACGGAGCTCAAGGTGTACAGTATGGTCTGTTCAATGACATTTTGATGAGGCGATTCAGAACCAGTCGCTACGTTTAGTTTAGTTTCTTAAGAAAGAAAAGTATCAGAGCGGCGGATTTTAATCAAAGAAATATATAACTTCGGTTTCGCCTACTTCCGATTTTCTTTCTTTTATTTTTTAAAATGAGTAAGAAAAATTTTGGACTAATTATTTTAGGATTAGCCCTGAAGGTTTCTGGAAAATTTAATCTTCGCTATAGGATGGACATCGCCTGCGACATCAGCAAGCCCCCCCCCCCCCATCTTGGGGACTAAAATATACTTTTGTGTTTAACTTCCCGTCAAAGGGTTAGGAGGAGATTTTTGTTCCTAATTAGAAAGTTTCAACTTTTTCTTATTCCACCGTGTTTAACTTTTTTTTAATGATAATTAATTGTTCCCGGGCTAAATATTTGGTTGCGTTTTTCTCGATTTCGCTTCTCAGAGCGGGAGGAAATTTGAGCGAATCAACGCTCTTAGATCATATTAACATTATTACGCGTGTCCTCGTTGTCCGAGCTTGACCCTCGTGATCGAGAAGTTTCGCTTCGAGGTATGTACGAAAGACAAAAAAGAAAAGGGTTAAAAATTCCGTCGCGGAATTATAAATTTGGGAAAAGGTTAAAAGGCGAAATTCCTGCATGGAGAGGACGGTACAAACCGATGATTACGAGTTTGAAAAATGACTTTGCCAAGCCGTTTCGACGTACCAAGCACCCACTCATTTGGAGCGGCGTGACGTCACCGGAGAAGCAAGCGTGTCCTCGCTAGAAATTACAAGGGACGACGCCCTAACTCGAACCCCCACCCACCCACCCCCGGGGGAACCAGCCCGACGAATTTTCACTTTCGCGTTCCTTTTCGCTTTGAAAATGGGAAAAGTTAAGCCGTAAAAATAAGCAATTTGAAAAACTACAGCCAAATGAGATAAAACTCAAAACGGGGTGGGGGGGGGACAAGAGCTCCAATTAAACAACATCTAAATTCTCTCAAAATTAATTTGAGAGAGAGAGAGAGAGAGAGGAGGCTCGACTTTAAAATTAAAAATAACGTTTTTATTTGAAGAAAAGCTGAACAAGGTCTAACGTCGGGGGTATTTCAAGTAGCATTCCTTTCGGTTCCGATCGCTTATCTGCCCCCCCCCATCCCCTCTACTCCTGGTCCCGTAAAAAAGTGCATTATTTTATTATTTCATTTTGTTCCGGCCCAAAAAAAGAAGAGAAAGAGAAAATCGTTTCACTTAACAGATATATATATATACGCGTTATAGTTGTAAGAGTTGTTGCCCACTCGAGTCTCTACTAGGGATAAGGGGCAGAAACAGAGCGTCATAAAAGTACCTCGATAAATAATAGTCCCTGTCTTTAACAGCGGTAAATTCTCACGGCGAAAAAATATTACGAGGAAAAAATGCCCGTCATCCCAGCCGCGGTGTTCGCTACATTTTAAGGTAAACGGCGAAATGAAGGCGTTTGATGGCTAGTGGCGTCTTTGGGGTGAGACGGACTAGTAGAAAAGGTATATATAGGATTTTTTGGCAGCCTTACCGGTCCATTTTATTTACTAGGTGGTTTGGCCAGTCACGTTTTCGCGTCTAGGGCGAAAAATAATATAAAAATGGGTCCTCTTCCCCAATTTTTTGTTCTTTTCCGAAACTCCCACACACCCCGAGCACGAGGGGAGAAACCAGCCTGTGATAAATGTACGTCTATTCCGCCAAAGACTAATAATATCGCCACCGGGACATCGCACTCGCCTAAAAATAGCGCTCCTATTCGCGAAATTATTACGAGAGAATCCCCGTTCCAATTCTCGCAATGTCTTCGTGAAAAGACATTTTTGCTAAAAAAGATTCGACAATCTTGTTCGTTCTAAGCAGGGGGGGGGGCTCCACCTCTCCAATGAAAATATGTATAAAAATGTTCTTCACCCCAAAATATATAGAGCTTTTGTGTAGAGAGAGAAGAGAAAGAAGTAGTGCGCGGCGCATCCCTACGCGCATCTCCCCCCCCCCTCATACACAGACACATACGGCGCACGCAAAAAATATATAAAATAAAGAACCTGATTTCTTTAGGATTTTTTTATTAAACCATATTTTTTTCGATTCCGCTTGGAACTTAAAGAGAAAACAAGCGATCCTAAAAGAAAAACAAAGAACAAAAGGTCGCGTTCACACCCTATAATAGAGAACTATATAGGGGGTCGACTAATCTGCAGGTACTCTGAATGTCTGAAATGCAGTCCACAGTAGGAAACCTACTATTTGTAGTGTGCAGGTTCGGTTCACATTTACAAATCTTAGAAAGCAATTCTAAAATTCATTGCCAAATATGCAGTTCTACGAAATACAGTCCAACAATATTAGAGTTTCAACTCTGAAATCGATTGACTAAAATGCAGTACTCTGAAATGCAGTTCTCAAAAATTATAAATTCAACTCTGAAATCGATTGACTAAAATGCAGTACTCTGAAATGTAGTCCTAAAAAATTATAATTTCTACTCTGAAATATTTTGACTAAAATGCAGTTCTCTGAAAAGCAGTCCACGAAAATACTAAATTTCAACTCTGAAATCGGTTGACTAAAATGCAGTACTCTGAAATGCAGTCCTAAAAAATTATAATTTCTACTCTGAAATCTTTTGACTAAAATGCAGTTCTCTGAAAAGCAGTCCACGAAAATAATAAATTTCAACTCTGAAATCGGTTGACTAAAATGCAGTACTCTGAAATGCAGTCCTAAAAAATTATAATTTCTACTCTGAAATCTTTTGACTAAAATGCAGTTCTCTGAAAAGCAGTCCACGAAAATAATAAATTTCAACTCTGAAATCGGTTGACTAAAATGCAGTACTCTGAAATGCAGTCCTAAAAAATTATAATTTCTACTCTGAAATCTTTTGACTAAAATGCAGTTCTCTGAAAAGCAGTCCACGAAAATAATAAATTTCAACTCTGAAATCGGTTGACTAAAGTGCAGTACTCTGAAATGCAGTCCTAAAAAATTATAATTTCTACTCTGAAATCTTTTGACTAAAATGCAGTTCTCTGAAAAGCAGTCCACGAAAATAATAAATTTCAACTCTGAAATCGGTTGACTAAAGTGCAGTACTCTGAAATGCAGTCCTAAAAAATTATAATTTCTACTCTGAAATCTTTTGACTAAAATGCAGTTCTCTGAAAAGCAGTCCACGAAAATAATAAATTTCAACTCTGAAATCGGTTGACTAAAATGCAGTACTCTGAAATGCAGTCCTAAAAAATTATAATTTCTACTCTGAAATATTTTGACTAAAATGCAGTACTCTGAAATGCAGTTCTCAAAAATTATAAATTTAACTCTGAAATCGATTGACTAAAATGCAGTACTCTGAAATGTAGTCCTAAAAAATTATAATTTCTACTCTGAAATATTTTGACTAAAATGCAGTTCTCTGAAAAGCAGTCCACGAAAATACTAAATTTCAACTCTGAAATCGGTTGACTAAAATGCAGTACTCTGAAATGCAGTCCTAAAAAATTATAATTTCTACTCTGAAATATTTTGACTAAAATGCAGTTCTCTGAAAAGCAGTCCACGAAAATAATAAATTTCAACTCTGAAATCGGTTGACTAAAATCAGTACTCTGAAATGCAGTCCTAAAAAATTATAATTTCTACTCTGAAATCTTTTGACTAAAATGCAGTTCTCTGAAAAGCAGTCCACGAAAATAATAAATTTCAACTCTGAAATCGGTTGACTAAAGTGCAGTACTCTGAAATGCAGTCCTAAAAAATTATAATTTCTACTCTGAAATCTTTTGACTAAAATGCAGTTCTCTGAAAAGCAGTCCACGAAAATAATAAATTTCAACTCTGAAATCGGTTGACTAAAATGCAGTACTCTGAAATGCAGTCCTAAAAAATTATAATTTCTACTCTGAAATATTTTGACTAAAATGCAGTACTCTGAAATGCAGTTCTCAAAAATTATAAATTTAACTCTGAAATCGATTGACTAAAATGCAGTACTCTGAAATGTAGTCCTAAAAAATTATAATTTCTACTCTGAAATATTTTGACTAAAATGCAGTTCTCTGAAAAGCAGTCCACGAAAATACTAAATTTCAACTCTGAAATCGGTTGACTAAAATGCAGTACTCTGAAATGCAGTCCTAAAAAATTATAATTTCTACTCTGAAATCTTTTGACTAAAATGCAGTTCTCTGAAAAGCAGTCCACGAAAATAATAAATTTCAACTCTGAAATCGGTTGACTAAAATGCAGTACTCTGAAATGCAGTCCTAAAAAATTATAATTTCTACTCTGAAATCTTTTGACTAAAATGCAGTTCTCTGAAAAGCAGTCCACGAAAATAATAAATTTCAACTCTGAAATCGGTTGACTAAAATGCAGTACTCTGAAATGCAGTCCTAAAAAATTATAATTTCTACTCTGAAATCTTTTGACTAAAATGCAGTTCTCTGAAAAGCAGTCCACGAAAATAATAAATTTCAACTCTGAAATCGGTTGACTAAAATGCAGTACTCTGAAATGCAGTCCTAAAAAATTATAATTTCTACTCTGAAATCTTTTGACTAAAATGCAGTTCTCTGAAAAGCAGTCCACGAAAATAATAAATTTCAACTCTGAAATCGGTTGACTAAAGTGCAGTACTCTGAAATGCAGTCCTAAAAAATTATAATTTCTACTCTGAAATCTTTTGACTAAAATGCAGTTCTCTGAAAAGCAGTCCACGAAAATAATAAATTTCAACTCTGAAATCGGTTGACTAAAGTGCAGTACTCTGAAATGCAGTCCTAAAAAATTATAATTTCTACTCTGAAATCTTTTGACTAAAATGCAGTTCTCTGAAAAGCAGTCCACGAAAATAATAAATTTCAACTCTGAAATCGGTTGACTAAAATGCAGTACTCTGAAATGCAGTCCTAAAAAATTATAATTTCTACTCTGAAATATTTTGACTAAAATGCAGTACTCTGAAATGCAGTTCTCAAAAATTATAAATTTAACTCTGAAATCGATTGACTAAAATGCAGTACTCTGAAATGTAGTCCTAAAAAATTATAATTTCTACTCTGAAATATTTTGACTAAAATGCAGTTCTCTGAAAAGCAGTCCACGAAAATACTAAATTTCAACTCTGAAATCGGTTGACTAAAATGCAGTACTCTGAAATGCAGTCCTAAAAAATTATAATTTCTACTCTGAAATATTTTGACTAAAATGCAGTTCTCTGAAAAGCAGTCCACGAAAATAATAAATTTCAACTCTGAAATCGGTTGACTAAAATCAGTACTCTGAAATGCAGTCCTAAAAAATTATAATTTCTACTCTGAAATCTTTTGACTAAAATGCAGTTCTCTGAAAAGCAGTCCACGAAAATAATAAATTTCAACTCTGAAATCGGTTGACTAAAGTGCAGTACTCTGAAATGCAGTCCTAAAAAATTATAATTTCTACTCTGAAATCTTTTGACTAAAATGCAGTTCTCTGAAAAGCAGTCCACGAAAATAATAAATTTCAACTCTGAAATCGGTTGACTAAAATGCAGTACTCTGAAATGCAGTCCTAAAAAATTATAATTTCTACTCTGAAATATTTTGACTAAAATGCAGTACTCTGAAATGCAGTTCTCAAAAATTATAAATTTAACTCTGAAATCGATTGACTAAAATGCAGTACTCTGAAATGTAGTCCTAAAAAATTATAATTTCTACTCTGAAATATTTTGACTAAAATGCAGTTCTCTGAAAAGCAGTCCACGAAAATACTAAATTTCAACTCTGAAATCGGTTGACTAAAATGCAGTACTCTGAAATGCAGTCCTAAAAAATTATAATTTCTACTCTGAAATCTTTTGACTAAAATGCAGTTCTCTGAAAAGCAGTCCACGAAAATAATAAATTTCAACTCTGAAATCGGTTGACTAAAATGCAGTACTCTGAAATGCAGTCCTAAAAAATTATAATTTCTACTCTGAAATCTTTTGACTAAAATGCAGTTCTCTGAAAAGCAGTCCACGAAAATAATAAATTTCAACTCTGAAATCGGTTGACTAAAATGCAGTACTCTGAAATGCAGTCCTAAAAAATTATAATTTCTACTCTGAAATCTTTTGACTAAAATGCAGTTCTCTGAAAAGCAGTCCACGAAAATAATAAATTTCAACTCTGAAATCGGTTGACTAAAATGCAGTACTCTGAAATGCAGTCCTAAAAAATTATAATTTCTACTCTGAAATCTTTTGACTAAAATGCAGTTCTCTGAAAAGCAGTCCACGAAAATAATAAATTTCAACTCTGAAATCGGTTGACTAAAGTGCAGTACTCTGAAATGCAGTCCTAAAAAATTATAATTTCTACTCTGAAATCTTTTGACTAAAATGCAGTTCTCTGAAAAGCAGTCCACGAAAATAATAAATTTCAACTCTGAAATCGGTTGACTAAAGTGCAGTACTCTGAAATGCAGTCCTAAAAAATTATAATTTCTACTCTGAAATCTTTTGACTAAAATGCAGTTCTCTGAAAAGCAGTCCACGAAAATAATAAATTTCAACTCTGAAATCGGTTGACTAAAATGCAGTACTCTGAAATGCAGTCCTAAAAAATTATAATTTCTACTCTGAAATATTTTGACTAAAATGCAGTACTCTGAAATGCAGTTCTCAAAAATTATAAATTTAACTCTGAAATCGATTGACTAAAATGCAGTACTCTGAAATGTAGTCCTAAAAAATTATAATTTCTACTCTGAAATATTTTGACTAAAATGCAGTTCTCTGAAAAGCAGTCCACGAAAATACTAAATTTCAACTCTGAAATCGGTTGACTAAAATGCAGTACTCTGAAATGCAGTCCTAAAAAATTATAATTTCTACTCTGAAATATTTTGACTAAAATGCAGTTCTCTGAAAAGCAGTCCACGAAAATAATAAATTTCAACTCTGAAATCGGTTGACTAAAATCAGTACTCTGAAATGCAGTCCTAAAAAATTATAATTTCTACTCTGAAATCTTTTGACTAAAATGCAGTTCTCTGAAAAGCAGTCCACGAAAATAATAAATTTCAACTCTGAAATCGGTTGACTAAAGTGCAGTACTCTGAAATGCAGTCCTAAAAAATTATAATTTCTACTCTGAAATCTTTTGACTAAAATGCAGTTCTCTGAAAAGCAGTCCACGAAAATAATAAATTTCAACTCTGAAATCGGTTGACTAAAATGCAGTACTCTGAAATGCAGTCCTAAAAAATTATAATTTCTACTCTGAAATATTTTGACTAAAATGCAGTACTCTGAAATGCAGTTCTCAAAAATTATAAATTTAACTCTGAAATCGATTGACTAAAATGCAGTACTCTGAAATGTAGTCCTAAAAAATTATAATTTCTACTCTGAAATATTTTGACTAAAATGCAGTTCTCTGAAAAGCAGTCCACGAAAATACTAAATTTCAACTCTGAAATCGGTTGACTAAAATGCAGTACTCTGAAATGCAGTCCTAAAAAATTATAATTTCTACTCTGAAATCTTTTGACTAAAATGCAGTTCTCTGAAAAGCAGTCCACGAAAATAATAAATTTCAACTCTGAAATCGGTTGACTAAAATGCAGTACTCTGAAATGCAGTCCTAAAAAATTATAATTTCTACTCTGAAATCTTTTGACTAAAATGCAGTTCTCTGAAAAGCAGTCCACGAAAATAATAAATTTCAACTCTGAAATCGGTTGACTAAAATGCAGTACTCTGAAATGCAGTCCTAAAAAATTATAATTTCTACTCTGAAATCTTTTGACTAAAATGCAGTTCTCTGAAAAGCAGTCCACGAAAATAATAAATTTCAACTCTGAAATCGGTTGACTAAAATGCAGTACTCTGAAATGCAGTCCTAAAAAATTATAATTTCTACTCTGAAATCTTTTGACTAAAATGCAGTTCTCTGAAAAGCAGTCCACGAAAATAATAAATTTCAACTCTGAAATCGGTTGACTAAAGTGCAGTACTCTGAAATGCAGTCCTAAAAAATTATAATTTCTACTCTGAAATCTTTTGACTAAAATGCAGTTCTCTGAAAAGCAGTCCACGAAAATAATAAATTTCAACTCTGAAATCGGTTGACTAAAGTGCAGTACTCTGAAATGCAGTCCTAAAAAATTATAATTTCTACTCTGAAATCTTTTGACTAAAATGCAGTTCTCTGAAAAGCAGTCCACGAAAATAATAAATTTCAACTCTGAAATCGGTTGACTAAAATGCAGTACTCTGAAATGCAGTCCTAAAAAATTATAATTTCTACTCTGAAATATTTTGACTAAAATGCAGTACTCTGAAATGCAGTTCTCAAAAATTATAAATTTAACTCTGAAATCGATTGACTAAAATGCAGTACTCTGAAATGTAGTCCTAAAAAATTATAATTTCTACTCTGAAATATTTTGACTAAAATGCAGTTCTCTGAAAAGCAGTCCACGAAAATAATAAATTTCAACTCTGAAATCGGTTGACTAAAATGCAGTACTCTGAAATGCAGTCCTAAAAAATTATAATTTCTACTCTGAAATCTTTTGACTAAAATGCAGTTCTCTGAAAAGCAGTCCACGAAAATAATAAATTTCAACTCTGAAATCGGTTGACTAAAATGCAGTACTCTGAAATGCAGTCCTAAAAAATTATAATTTCTACTCTGAAATATTTTGACTAAAATGCAGTACTCTGAAATGCAGTTCTCAAAAATTATAAATTTAACTCTGAAATCGATTGACTAAAATGCAGTACTCTGAAATGTAGTCCTAAAAAATTATAATTTCTACTCTGAAATATTTTGACTAAAATGCAGTTCTCTGAAAAGCAGTCCACGAAAATACTAAATTTCAACTCTGAAATCGGTTGACTAAAATGCAGTACTCTGAAATGCAGTCCTAAAAAATTATAATTTCTACTCTGAAATATTTTGACTAAAATGCAGTTCTCTGAAAAGCAGTCCACGAAAATAATAAATTTCAACTCTGAAATCGGTTGACTAAAATCAGTACTCTGAAATGCAGTCCTAAAAAATTATAATTTCTACTCTGAAATCTTTTGACTAAAATGCAGTTCTCTGAAAAGCAGTCCACGAAAATAATAAATTTCAACTCTGAAATCGGTTGACTAAAGTGCAGTACTCTGAAATGCAGTCCTAAAAAATTATAATTTCTACTCTGAAATCTTTTGACTAAAATGCAGTTCTCTGAAAAGCAGTCCACGAAAATAATAAATTTCAACTCTGAAATCGGTTGACTAAAATGCAGTACTCTGAAATGCAGTCCTAAAAAATTATAATTTCTACTCTGAAATATTTTGACTAAAATGCAGTACTCTGAAATGCAGTTCTCAAAAATTATAAATTTAACTCTGAAATCGATTGACTAAAATGCAGTACTCTGAAATGTAGTCCTAAAAAATTATAATTTCTACTCTGAAATATTTTGACTAAAATGCAGTTCTCTGAAAAGCAGTCCACGAAAATACTAAATTTCAACTCTGAAATCGGTTGACTAAAATGCAGTACTCTGAAATGCAGTCCTAAAAAATTATAATTTCTACTCTGAAATCTTTTGACTAAAATGCAGTTCTCTGAAAAGCAGTCCACGAAAATAATAAATTTCAACTCTGAAATCGGTTGACTAAAATGCAGTACTCTGAAATGCAGTCCTAAAAAATTATAATTTCTACTCTGAAATCTTTTGACTAAAATGCAGTTCTCTGAAAAGCAGTCCACGAAAATAATAAATTTCAACTCTGAAATCGGTTGACTAAAATGCAGTACTCTGAAATGCAGTCCTAAAAAATTATAATTTCTACTCTGAAATCTTTTGACTAAAATGCAGTTCTCTGAAAAGCAGTCCACGAAAATAATAAATTTCAACTCTGAAATCGGTTGACTAAAATGCAGTACTCTGAAATGCAGTCCTAAAAAATTATAATTTCTACTCTGAAATCTTTTGACTAAAATGCAGTTCTCTGAAAAGCAGTCCACGAAAATAATAAATTTCAACTCTGAAATCGGTTGACTAAAGTGCAGTACTCTGAAATGCAGTCCTAAAAAATTATAATTTCTACTCTGAAATCTTTTGACTAAAATGCAGTTCTCTGAAAAGCAGTCCACGAAAATAATAAATTTCAACTCTGAAATCGGTTGACTAAAGTGCAGTACTCTGAAATGCAGTCCTAAAAAATTATAATTTCTACTCTGAAATCTTTTGACTAAAATGCAGTTCTCTGAAAAGCAGTCCACGAAAATAATAAATTTCAACTCTGAAATCGGTTGACTAAAATGCAGTACTCTGAAATGCAGTCCTAAAAAATTATAATTTCTACTCTGAAATATTTTGACTAAAATGCAGTACTCTGAAATGCAGTTCTCAAAAATTATAAATTTAACTCTGAAATCGATTGACTAAAATGCAGTACTCTGAAATGTAGTCCTAAAAAATTATAATTTCTACTCTGAAATATTTTGACTAAAATGCAGTTCTCTGAAAAGCAGTCCACGAAAATAATAAATTTCAACTCTGAAATCGGTTGACTAAAATGCAGTACTCTGAAATGCAGTCCTAAAAAATTATAATTTCTACTCTGAAATCTTTTGACTAAAATGCAGTTCTCTGAAAAGCAGTCCACGAAAATAATAAATTTCAACTCTGAAATCGGTTGACTAAAATGCAGTACTCTGAAATGCAGTCCTAAAAAATTATAATTTCTACTCTGAAATCTTTTGACTAAAATGCAGTTCTCTGAAAAGCAGTCCACGAAAATAATAAATTTCAACTCTGAAATCGGTTGACTAAAATGCAGTACTCTATAATGCAGTCCTCCAAGATGTTAGAATGAGCTTTCCTTCCTCACACACATAGATACAGTACGTTTTGTTTAATCAGGGATAGATTTAATTTTAGAAGTAGTAATGGAGAACGGTTAATATTTACTTCAGTCCGACTCATAGCCCAGTATAGAGCCTCCTTCCTTCAACACGTGACGAAAAGTTTAAATTATCTTATTGGCTCACTTAAACTACGTTCTGATTACTTCAGTCCGACTCATAGCCCAGTATAGAGCCTCCTTCCTTCAACACGTAACGAAAAGTTTAAATTATCTTATTGGCTCACTTAAACTACGTTCTGATGACGTTGCTGACAGGGACGGTGAAAAATACCTAATTCCTTTTTACCTCTTTACCTAAACCCGCCCCTTCTTTCAGCTTTGGTCCCATTGAACCGCATTCCCATTCGACAGAAGGGGCTTTTTTTGGGGTCCCATTCGACCGAACGTAGCCAAAGGTGCGATTTTATTATAGTCCCATTGGACCGAAATTCTATTGAACTGGAAGAAGACATACTGTGTGGTTTTGCATTAAATATATTTTTAATTTCACAACTTACTATTGTTAAAATAAATGTGAGTTAAAAATGTATTACTGCACTCATTTTAACTACGTTTTAATTACGGCGAACCTCACCTACCCTAGCCTAACCTAACCTAACCTAACCAAACGTAACCTAACCTAACCTAACCTCACCCAACCTTGTTTGGAGGTAAAAAGATTATTTTTATGAGTATTAAAAGCCCGCCTCTTACCACGAACAATTTATTAGCAATAATAGAAATATTTTGGAAAAGATGTCAGATAATTAATTGGAGAATATTTTGGAAAAGGTGGCAGCTAATTAATAGCAGAATATTTTGGAAAAGGTGGCAGCTAATTAATAGGAAAATCTTTTGGAAAAGGTGGCAGCTAATTAATAGGAGAATATTTTAGAAAAGGTGGTAGCTAATTAAAAGGAGAATATTTTGGAAAAGGTTGCAGCTAATTAATAGGAGAATGTTTTGGAAAAGGTTGCAGCTAATTAATAGGAGAAGGTTTTGGAAAAGGTGGCAGCTAATTAATAGGAGAATATTTTGGAAAAGGTGGTAGCTAATTAAAAGGAGCATATTTTGGAAAAGGTGTCAACGAATTATTGGAACCAAATCAAACCAAACCTAAACTAACCTAAGCTAACCTAACCTAACCTGACCTAACCTAACCCACCCGAAACCAAAATATTAAAATTTTAATTTAAAATTTAAAGACATTGATGGAACTACCATTGAGACTGTACATCATTTAAGCACAATTTGTTTATTAATTCTATATATCTCTTGCCTTGAAAGGAATGAAAGTGAGCGTTTTAATTAGTATCACGAAACATTTAGTTTTAATATTGTTAACATACCTTTCGGAGATTCAAACCAACAACCTATCGCTTCGCAGTCCAACATCGTATCCACTACACCACCGAATCGCTGACGGCTACAGTGTTTCAAGTTATATTCATGTATTTTTTAGGGGCATATTCGGACGATTGGGATTTCGGTCCATCGGGAATATAGCCATTGGGCTGGAAATCTAAAAACATTGCGGGATATTCGGTCGAATGGGATTTCGGTCCATTGGGAATTCGGTTGAAAGGAACGATACCTTCTTGCTTACCCCTCCGTCCCGTGGAAGGGGGTCCGGAACTTTGACGCGCGCCCACAGTTCTCAGTTCACCATTCCTACTTCTAAAATTTTATCTATCCCTGGTTAAATTAAACTCTGTGAGTGATAGAATGAATAAAATTTAAAAGAAATAGCTTACTACTCCTATAGATCACTCGTTATATAAAATGGATTATTTATAGGCCTGATTAAAAAGTAGAGTAAGTTCAGCTAGCTAATTGGACCGAGTCATCTTGCGACTTATTGCCACTTCTGTAACGCCTTTACAATGCATAGAGGGGTGGTGGCTAGCCCCTATGCCACAGCTAACCGACAGCGCCCTATACTAACTATTACCGTTAACCTCTGCATGTTTTGATGGAAAGGAGAAACCGGGTTAGACCGCGGAGGAAAACTCCTTTAACAAGCGGGGAGAGAACTTGTAAACTCTACGCAGAAGGATTTCTTCCCAGATTTTTCACCCGAATTTAATGATATGTTTTTAGTTTTCGAAACATTTGTGAAAAAGGTTTACAATATGAACTCCTATACAGAGTAACCAAGAACATATAGCCATTTTAAATGACTCATTTGTAAAAGAAGTTTCAGTTATAAAATTGTACAAGAATATTTTTTAACTTCTTTTAACCTTTTTAGTTCTTTAATTTTTTATTTTTCAAATTTTTTTCTTAACATTATTTTTAAACATTGTTTTCAATTTTCTTTTTAACAACATATTTTTCGCACACTTCTGTACAGCTTTTTTAGGTTTTTAGTATTTATATTTTAAGCGTTGTAATAACTGCCAAAAATGTCGGAATTGTTGAAAATGATGATAATAATTATTAAGGCCATTTAAGATAGATGAACCAACAACCGCATTTGCATGAAGAAAAATGATGCAGAAGGTCAAGTGCAACTTCAAGTTGAGAACGGTTATCCATCCGTCTGTTGAGGACGGGATAACAGATTTAACTTTCTGCATCATTTTTTCGTCGTACATATTTAAAAAAATGTTCCTTTTGGATAAAGGATTGGAACTATTATATTAAATATGCTTCGCTAATAAACTTTAATAATGATTATTGTTATATTCAAAAAATGACGTCTTGAAAAAAAGACTAATAAAAATATAATAAAATTAAAAAAGCCCCGCAGAAGTGTTCGAAAGGTATTCTGTTATAAACATTTTAAAAATAAATAATAATAATCTGAAAAATTTTGAAATAGTTAAATAAAAGTAAAAAGTATAAAAAATGGTACAAAAATAATTTTGTAAATAATTTTCAAAAATGTTTCGAAGACTAAAAAAAGATTTCAGAGTTGAAATTAGTAATTTTAGAGGACTGCATTTCAGAGTACTGCGTTTTAGTCAATCGATTTCAGAGTTGAAATTATAATTTTTGTTGGACTGCATTTCAGAGTACTGCATTTTAGTCAATCGATTTCAGAGTTGAAATTAATAATTTTCGAGGACTGCGTTTCAGAGTACTGCGTTTTAGTCAACCGATTTCAGAGTTGAAATTATAATTTTTGTTGGACTGCATTTCAGAGTACTGCATTTTAGTCAATCGATTTCAGAGTTGAAATTATAATTTTTGAGGACTGCATTTCAGAGTACTGCGTTTTAGTCAATCGATTTCAGAGTTGAAATTATAATTTTTGTTGGACTGCATTTCAGAGTACTGCATTTTAGTCAATCGATTTCAGAGTTGAAATTAATAATTTTCGAGGACTGCGTTTCAGAGTACTGCGTTTTAGTCAACCGATTTCAGAGTTGAAATTATAATTTTTGTTGGACTGCATTTCAGAGTACTGCATTTTAGTCAACCGATTTCAGAGTTGAAATTATAATTTTTGAGGACCGCATTTCAGAGTACTGCGATTTAGTCAAAAGATTTCAGAGATGAAATTATAATTTTTGTTGGACTGCATTTCAGAGTACTGCATTTTTTTCAAAAGGTTTCAGAGTTGAAATTATAATTTTTGAGGACTGCATTTCAGAGTACTGCGTTTTAGTCAATCGATTTCAGAGTTGAAATTATAATTTTTGTTGGACTGCATTTCAGAGTACTGCATTTTAGTCAATCGATTTCAGAGTTGAAATTAATAATTTTCGAGGACTGCGTTTCAGAGTACTGCGTTTTAGTCAATCGATTTCAGAGTTGAAATTATAATTTTTGTTGGACTGCATTTCAGAGTACTGCATTTTAGTCAATCGATTTCAGAGTTGAAATTATAATTTTTGAGGACTGCATTTCAGAGTACTGCGTTTTAGTCAATCGATTCCAGAGTTGAAATTATAATTTTTGTTGGACTGCATTTCAGAGTACTGCGTTTAGTCAAAAGATTTCAGAGTTGAAATTAATAATTTTCGAGGACTGCATTTCAGAGTACTGCGTTTTAGTCAACCGATTTCAGAGTTGAAATTATAATTTTCGTGGACTGCATTTCAGAGTACTGCATTTTAGTCAACCGATTTCAGAGTTGAAAGTATAATTTTTGTTGGACTGCATTTCAGAGTACTGCATTTTAGTCAATCGATTTCAGAGTTGAAATTATAATTTTTGTTGGACTGCATTTCAGAGTACTGCGTTTTAGTCAAAAGATTTCAGAGTTGAAATTAATAATTTTCGAGGACTGCATTTCAGAGTACTGCAATTTAGTCAACCGATTTCAGAGTTGAAATTATAATTTTTGTTGGACTGCATTTCAGAGTACTGCATTTTAGTCAATCGATTTCAGAGTTGAAATTATAATTTTTGAGGACTGCATTTCAGAGTACTGCGTTTTAGTCAATCGATTTCAGAGTTAAAATTATAATTTTTGTTGGACTGCATTTCAGAGTACTGCGTTTTAGTCAAACGATTTCAGAGTTGAAATTATAGTTTTTGAGGACTGCATTTCAGAGTACTGCGTTTTAGTCAATCGATTTCAGAGTTGAAATTATAATTTTTGTTGGACTGCATTTCAGAGTACTGCATTTTAGTCAATCGATTTCAGAGTTGAAATTATAATTTTTGTTGGACTGCATTTCAGAGTACTGCATTTTAGTCAATCGATTTCAGAGTTGAAATTAATAATTTTCGAGGACTGCGTTTCAGAGTACTGCGTTTTAGTCAACCGATTTCAGAGTTGAAATTATAATTTTTGTTGGACTGCATTTCAGAGTACTGCATTTTAGTCAATCGATTTCAGAGTTGAAATTATAATTTTTGAGGACTGCATTTCAGAGTACTGCGTTTTAGTCAATCGATTTCAGAGTTGAAATTATAATTTTTGTTGGACTGCATTTCAGAGTACTGCATTTTAGTCAATCGATTTCAGAGTTGAAATTAATAATTTTCGAGGACTGCGTTTCAGAGTACTGCGTTTTAGTCAACCGATTTCAGAGTTGAAATTATAATTTTTGTTGGACTGCATTTCAGAGTACTGCATTTTAGTCAATCGATTTCAGAGTTGAAATTATAATTTTTGAGGACTGCATTTCAGAGTACTGCGTTTTAGTCAATCGATTTCAGAGTTGAAATTATAATTTTTGTTGGACTGCATTTCAGAGTACTGCATTTTAGTCAATCGATTTCAGAGTTGAAATTAATAATTTTCGAGGACTGCGTTTCAGAGTACTGCGTTTTAGTCAACCGATTTCAGAGTTGAAATTATAATTTTTGTTGGACTGCATTTCAGAGTACTGCATTTTAGTCAATCGATTTCAGAGTTGAAATTAATAATTTTCGAGGACTGCGTTTCAGAGTACTGCGTTTTAGTCAACCGATTTCAGAGTTGAAATTATAATTTTTGTTGGACTGCATTTCAGAGTACTGCATTTTAGTCAACCGATTTCAGAGTTGAAATTATAATTTTTGAGGACCGCATTTCAGAGTACTGCGATTTAGTCAAAAGATTTCAGAGATGAAATTATAATTTTTGTTGGACTGCATTTCAGAGTACTGCATTTTTTTCAAAAGGTTTCAGAGTTGAAATTATAATTTTTGAGGACTGCATTTCAGAGTACTGCGTTTTAGTCAATCGATTTCAGAGTTGAAATTATAATTTTTGTTGGACTGCATTTCAGAGTACTGCATTTTAGTCAATCGATTTCAGAGTTGAAATTATAATTTTTGAGGACTGCATTTCAGAGTACTGCGTTTTAGTCAATCGATTCCAGAGTTGAAATTATAATTTTTGTTGGACTGCATTTCAGAGTACTGCGTTTAGTCAAAAGATTTCAGAGTTGAAATTAATAATTTTCGAGGACTGCATTTCAGAGTACTGCGTTTTAGTCAACCGATTTCAGAGTTGAAATTATAATTTTCGTGGACTGCATTTCAGAGTACTGCATTTTAGTCAACCGATTTCAGAGTTGAAAGTATAATTTTTGTTGGACTGCATTTCAGAGTACTGCATTTTAGTCAATCGATTTCAGAGTTGAAATTATAATTTTTGTTGGACTGCATTTCAGAGTACTGCGTTTTAGTCAAAAGATTTCAGAGTTGAAATTAATAATTTTCGAGGACTGCATTTCAGAGTACTGCAATTTAGTCAACCGATTTCAGAGTTGAAATTATAATTTTTGTTGGACTGCATTTCAGAGTACTGCATTTTAGTCAATCGATTTCAGAGTTGAAATTATAATTTTTGAGGACTGCATTTCAGAGTACTGCGTTTTAGTCAATCGATTTCAGAGTTAAAATTATAATTTTTGTTGGACTGCATTTCAGAGTACTGCGTTTTAGTCAAACGATTTCAGAGTTGAAATTATAGTTTTTGAGGACTGCATTTCAGAGTACTGCGTTTTAGTCAATCGATTTCAGAGTTGAAATTATAATTTTTGTTGGACTGCATTTCAGACCACCGCATTTTAGTCAAAAGATTTCAGAGTTGAAATTAATAGTTTTCGAGGACTGCATTTCAGAGTACTGCATTTTAGTCAACCGATTTCAGAGTTGAAATTATAATTTTTGAGGACTGCATTTCAGAGTACTGCGTTTTAGTCAATCGATTTCAGAGTTGAAATTAATAATTTTCGAGGACTGCGTTTCAGAGTACTGCGTTTTAGTCAACCGATTTCAGAGTTGAAATTATAATTTTTGTTGGACTGCATTTCAGAGTACTGCATTTTAGTCAATCGATTTCAGAGTTGAAATTATAATTTTTGAGGACTGCATTTCAGAGTACTGCGTTTTAGTCAATCGATTTCAGAGTTGAAATTATAATTTTTGTTGGACTGCATTTCAGAGTACTGCATTTTAGTCAATCGATTTCAGAGTTGAAATTAATAATTTTCGAGGACTGCGTTTCAGAGTACTGCGTTTTAGTCAACCGATTTCAGAGTTGAAATTATAATTTTTGTTGGACTGCATTTCAGAGTACTGCATTTTAGTCAACCGATTTCAGAGTTGAAATTATAATTTTTGAGGACCGCATTTCAGAGTACTGCGATTTAGTCAAAAGATTTCAGAGATGAAATTATAATTTTTGTTGGACTGCATTTCAGAGTACTGCATTTTTTTCAAAAGGTTTCAGAGTTGAAATTATAATTTTTGAGGACTGCATTTCAGAGTACTGCGTTTTAGTCAATCGATTTCAGAGTTGAAATTATAATTTTTGTTGGACTGCATTTCAGAGTACTGCATTTTAGTCAATCGATTTCAGAGTTGAAATTATAATTTTTGAGGACTGCATTTCAGAGTACTGCGTTTTAGTCAATCGATTCCAGAGTTGAAATTATAATTTTTGTTGGACTGCATTTCAGAGTACTGCGTTTAGTCAAAAGATTTCAGAGTTGAAATTAATAATTTTCGAGGACTGCATTTCAGAGTACTGCGTTTTAGTCAACCGATTTCAGAGTTGAAATTATAATTTTCGTGGACTGCATTTCAGAGTACTGCATTTTAGTCAACCGATTTCAGAGTTGAAAGTATAATTTTTGTTGGACTGCATTTCAGAGTACTGCATTTTAGTCAATCGATTTCAGAGTTGAAATTATAATTTTTGTTGGACTGCATTTCAGAGTACTGCGTTTTAGTCAAAAGATTTCAGAGTTGAAATTAATAATTTTCGAGGACTGCATTTCAGAGTACTGCAATTTAGTCAACCGATTTCAGAGTTGAAATTATAATTTTTGTTGGACTGCATTTCAGAGTACTGCATTTTAGTCAATCGATTTCAGAGTTGAAATTATAATTTTTGAGGACTGCATTTCAGAGTACTGCGTTTTAGTCAATCGATTTCAGAGTTAAAATTATAATTTTTGTTGGACTGCATTTCAGAGTACTGCGTTTTAGTCAAACGATTTCAGAGTTGAAATTATAGTTTTTGAGGACTGCATTTCAGAGTACTGCGTTTTAGTCAATCGATTTCAGAGTTGAAATTATAATTTTTGTTGGACTGCATTTCAGACCACCGCATTTTAGTCAAAAGATTTCAGAGTTGAAATTAATAGTTTTCGAGGACTGCATTTCAGAGTACTGCATTTTAGTCAACCGATTTCAGAGTTGAAATTATAATTTTTGAGGACTGCATTTCAGAGTACTGCGTTTTAGTCAATCGATTTTAGAGTTGAAATTATAATTTTTGTTGGACTGCATTTCAGACCACTGCATTTTAGTCAAAATATTTCAGAGTTGAAATTGATAATTTTCGAGGACTGCATTTCAGAGTACTGCGTTTTAGTCAATCGATTTCAGAGTTGAAATTATAATTTTTGTTGGACTGCATTTCAGAGTACTGCGTTTTAGTCAAAAGATTTCAGAGTTGAAATTAATAGTTTACGTGGACTGCATTTCAGAGTACTGCGTTTTAGTCAAAAGATTTCAGAGTTGAAATTAATAATTTTCGAGGACTGTATTTTAGAGTACTGCATTTTAGTCAACCGATTTCAGAGTTGAAATTATAATTTTTGAGGACTGCATTTCAGAGTACTGCGTTTTAGTCAATCGATTTCAGAGTTGAAATTATAATTTTTGTTGGACTGCATTTCAGAGTACTGCGTTTTAGTCAAACGATTTCAGAGTTGAAATTATAATTTTTGAGGACTGCATTTCAGAGTACTGCGTTTTAGTCAATCGATTTCAGAGTTGAAATTATAATTTTTGTTGGACTGCATTTCAGACCACTGCATTTTAGTCAAAATATTTCAGAGTTGAAATTGATAATTTTCGAGGACTGCATTTCAGAGTACTGCGTTTTAGTCAATCGATTTCAGAGTTGAAATTATAATTTTTGTTGGACTGCATTTCAGAGTACTGCGTTTTAGTCAAACGATTTCAGAGTTGAAATTATAATTTTTGAGGACTGCATTTCAGAGTACTGCGTTTTAGTCAATCGATTTCAGAGTTGAAATTATAATTTTTGTTGGACTGCATTTCAGACCACCGCATTTTAGTCAAAAGATTTCAGAGTTGAAATTAATAGTTTTCGAGGACTGCATTTCAGAGTACTGCATTTTAGTCAACCGATTTCAGAGTTGAAATTATAATTTTTGAGGACTGCATTTCAGAGTACTGCGTTTTAGTCAATCGATTTCAGAGTTGAAATTATAATTTTTGTTGGACTGCATTTCAGACCACTGCATTTTAGTCAAAATATTTCAGAGTTGAAATTGATAATTTTCGAGGACTGCATTTCAGAGTACTGCGTTTTAGTCAATCGATTTCAGAGTTGAAATTATAATTTTTGTTGGACTGCATTTCAGAGTACTGCGTTTTAGTCAAAAGATTTCAGAGTTGAAATTAATAGTTTACGTGGACTGCATTTCAGAGTACTGCGTTTTAGTCAAAAGATTTCAGAGTTGAAATTAATAATTTTCGAGGACTGTATTTTAGAGTACTGCATTTTAGTCAACCGATTTCAGAGTTGAAATTATAATTTTTGAGGACTGCATTTCAGAGTACTGCGTTTTAGTCAATCGATTTCAGAGTTGAAATTATAATTTTTGTTGGACTGCATTTCAGAGTACTGCGTTTTAGTCAAACGATTTCAGAGTTGAAATTATAATTTTTGAGGACTGCATTTCAGAGTACTGCGTTTTAGTCAATCGATTTCAGAGTTGAAATTATAATTTTTGTTGGACTGCATTTCAGACCACTGCATTTTAGTCAAAATATTTCAGAGTTGAAATTGATAATTTTCGAGGACTGCATTTCAGAGTACTGCGTTTTAGTCAATCGATTTCAGAGTTGAAATTATAATTTTTGTTGGACTGCATTTCAGAGTACTGCGTTTTAGTCAAAAGATTTCAGAGTTGAAATTAATAATTTTCGAGGACTGTATTTCAGAGTACTGCATTTTAGTCAACCGATTTCAGAGTTAAAATTATAATTTTTGAGGACTGCATTTCAGAGTACTGCGTTTTAGTCAATAGAGTTCAGAGTTGAAATTATAATTTTTGAGTACTGCATTTCAGAGTACTGCGTTTTAGTCAATCGATTTCAGAGTTGAAATTTATTATTTTCGTGGACTGCTTTTCAGAGTACTGCATTTTAGTCAATTGGTTTCAGAGTTGAAAATAATAGATTTCGAGCACTGCACTTCAGAGTACTGCGTTTTAGTCAAAAGATTTCAGAGTTGAAACTCTAAATTTGTTGGACTGTATATTAGGCAATGAATTTTAGAATTGCTTTCCTATATTGAAAATGTGAACCGACCTGCATACTACAAATAGTAGGTTTCCTACCGTGGACTGCATTTCAGACATTCAGAGGACCTGCAGATTAGTCGACCCCCTATATAGTGTATACGGTAGACTCCTGCAGGGAGTTGGTTGAAAACGTTAAAATCGGCTTTAGGTGTATATAGAAGGGTATAGGGTGCAAGAGGCAAAATTGCGTTTTGATCAAATGGATTTTCTATTTTCGATTTTCGCGCCCCTTCTCAAAAGGTTCGAAGGCTTTAAACCCGCCTGCCACCGCACTACTTCCGGGGGTTACGATCATCTTTTATTAATCGTTAAGAGTTTCCCAGGGGGGGGGGCTTCCATTCTGTTAAACGCCAGGCTTTGTCCTAAACCCGTCCCTGCTACCAATTTTATTATTTTCACAAAATCCAAGATAAAAAGTCGCTTATTTTTAATTTTGAGGCAAATATAATTAATAATTCTGTATTAAAGAGGAATTTTGTGTGATGTTTGTTTAAAGTGAAACACGGAGAGATCCTTCTAAATGACCCAATTACCCTTTTAACACTTAATCGAAAAATTCGAGCCGGGAGCGACGCCTGTGCTGTAACAATTTATTCGTCAGTTCGTGAAGGGAAAATAAAATAAAGCTGGGCCCAGTCTTAAAAACAGAAAGAAACAATCTAGAATGTCGAAAAATAGCCAAGATTTAAATCCGGCGGCAGGAAAAGAGAGCGAGTAGAAAAAAGTGTGTGAGCGTGATCGAATGAACTGGGAATTCCGTGAAAGTGTCGAAGCGTGGAATTTCCGTATTACTGGAGGGGTCTCCCCCCCTCCTCGACTTGTGTATATTGTTTGGGGGGCGCGCGACTATTTTAACTTCGTTTTCGACAATATACGGAGTTCATAGACGCAAGAAGAAGAAAGTCTCTCGTATATATCTACTTAGAGTTGGGAAGAAGAGAGAAATATATCTCGGAGGTGTTTAGAACTTTTTATAATATATTTTTTTATTCTCCCAAGCTCTTTCTCTCTTTCGACCTCTCTCTCTCTCTCTCTCTCTCTCTCTCTCTCTTTCGCGAATCGTAACTGAAATACCTCGGAGCTCAAAACAACACGGGGGATCCATTCGCATCTGAAAGGAGGTGAAGCGGCGATATAGGGGCAACGCTCGCCATGTATTTTGTACCAGCGCCTGTAGAAATGTTTCACCCGCGGCACACCAATGTTCGGGGAGAAGCCTCCCACCGGGCTGAGCGCGCAGAATTACTCCGTAAACAATTCTACTTTGCAAATTTGGCGGTAGACAGAGTCAATCAAAGCATTGTTTATTTATACTAATCAAAGAATAAATACGGTTTAAACGATTATTTTTCTCTTAGCAAGTAGAAATAAACAAAACGAAAGGCCGAGTCCGAATAAAACCCATTTGACAAAAGTTCTATCTTTAAAATGAAAATGGGAAACTTTCCGCTCGAGAAACGGTATTGACTCTAACATACTTTTCTTCTTCTTCTTCTTCTCCTTCTTCCGTTTCGAGCTTTGCAGAGAATGGACAACATTTCTTTTATTTTTTGTTTTCGCGTCGTACCCCCCCCCCCGTTCCTATGGCGCTAGCTACCAAGCAAGCCGCCACTGTGAATTGAAAATAATACACTCACGAACATATCAAAACATTCAATGTTGAAAAACATTTTAAATCGTATCGTATTTGATCGTGAAAGGGATGGGGTCGAAGTCGGGACGGATTTCTGATTGGTTGAAGATTCTTGGTGGAATTGAATGAATTCGGTTTTTGGGACGCAGTCAGTTTGGGTTCTCCCCATCCATTCCATATAGATATATATAGTCTTGGGCTAGTTCCATCTCGAACGTATCAACTGTCGATATTACTCTATATAACGTCGTTTCCGAGTCTGGGGAATAGTCCATCTCGAACCCCCAACCCCATCCCCTCTCCCATCTCCCCAGCCCGGAGTTCTTCATCCACAATTTTTTCTCCTTTTCCTAAATCTCATCCTAGTACATTTGACGCCCTGGTTATTGCTTTTTTTTTCTTTCCTGGTCCCTCCCGACTAAAAGAGTAAGAATCCGGAGAAGAGGTAGCGAGGAGGAGTAAAACTTGTTTGAGGTCCTTCATAGAGATTTAGCCCAGAAGTATCGCGCCGCCGCCAAGAAGGGAGTGAGGGAGTTATACGATTCTATGGACCACCTTTATTGACCATTTTCCACCAAAGAATTTTCTACAAAATCTCCTATGATATATTAAGGCCTATTTTTTTATAGACTTTCGTTAAATCCCCGGGAAGGCATTTCCAAGTTTTAACGGCCAATATTTTAGTACGCTAGATTTTCAAGAGTTTGATTTCGTAAATCGAGATAAAATTAAAGTTAAAAGACATTTGAAGTTTTGAGACTCAATCGGGATTAATATTAAACAGAGAAAAGATTCACTCGTCTAGTGAGACGAGAGATTTTGGAGAAAATCTGGCTAAGCCAATTAATCGCGTTCGAGTGTCCACTTTGCGAGGGACGAGTATAGTCGCTTGGCGCTCGAAGATAGAGGGATGACGTCATTTAGTGGGGGAGGGGTCAGAGGTCGGAAGAAGCTAAAAGGGAAAGGCGGCAGTGTCCGACAGAGCGAGAGCTACTTGACTCGCGGCAAGCTGCGCGGCAGATGGATAATGGAGTGACGCGAAAAACACTCTCAAGCGAGCGCCAAAGCTCCTTCAACCCTTTACTCCCAAAAACTCCCCAAACTTCTAAGCTAGGTTTCGTCCCAAAATGGAAGAACAACAACGCTGTGTAAAAAGTGGGCCGCCTTGGTGGAGAAGTACTTCCCGCAAGGAATATTTGTCTAATACGAAATCTTGGTTGATAATTCAAATAAGCGGCGCACACCTGGGCTTGGACAATTAATTAACGAGCTTCTAATTTAATTCTTATCTAATTGAGATAGCGCGTCCTCCTAAAATCTAGCCAAGAAAACGATAGAGCTGGAAAACCCTTTTGTTTACGAGCAAGCGGGACGCAAGTACACTAGCCTACTTCGAGTCGGGGGCGATTTCCTCGGGGGTATGCCCCCCCCCCCAAAGACTTCCAAATATTGAACACACGCGAATGGGGAAAAATATACCCCTCGAGCTAGAACCGCGTGAAAATAAAAAAAGGGAAAATTTTCCAACGCCGAAAGGAGGAGAAGCGGGGGAGGCTGCACTGCATGGCCAGAGATGCACTCTCTCTCCAAAACTCTTTCCAACTGAGAGTTGATGGATGATATTAGGGCCGATTTTGGCATTCGCTGTACTTTTCTTCTTTACAGAGTTAGTCTAGGGGAAACGGGGGGAAAGAGAGAGAGAGAGAAAAGTTTCTCTCTTCCTCCTCGCTTTCATTTCGAGTACGTGTTTTTTAGGGCTCTATGTAGATCCCCAGAAAGTCCCGTTTACATTATGCATCCGATAGAAATACATCTCAAACCCCCCCCCCCACCCCATTTTTTTAAAGTGAAACTGAAACTAATATCTCGCGGAGGTGGCTTGTCTCCTAGATCTAAGCCTTACTAGGTGACGACGTATTATCAAAGAGGATGAAGTACGGAGTTGGGATAATTATTCATAGTCTAGAGGTAAAGATTACGCGTAAAATTATTTGCAAACAGTCTAGTTACGTAAGGTTATATGTACAGTTTCACTTTAACGATTTCTATGGCGGAGAGACGAAATCCATTGGATTTGTACGTACCTATATATATGAGGAGAAAAGAGATTCCATCTGCCTAACGCGTGTTTACCAAATTCGTTTTTTAGATACACCGAGAGAGAGAGAGAAAGAGGGGGAGGAAGAGAGAAAGAGAGAGAGAGGGGGGGAATAGAAAAATTTGATCATTAGTAAAAGATCCATTTTGTTTTTTTCATGTCTGACATATTTGTAATGGATAACGAAACGAGATCATTACGTTCTTTCCCCTCCAGTTACATTATGTCTCCTTCTACTTTAGTCTTTACCTTCTCTTATTTTGAATTTCTTTTCCCTGCGCCGCCCGTTTCTCTTGACGTCGGATCTTTCCAACGTAATAAAAAGAGTAATGACGCTTATAAAGAAGGAGGAAAAGGCTTAGACCGGCTTTTGTTTCTACACCCGAATTTATTCCATTTCCCCAAGAAAAAAGGGCAAACTTTAGCGCCAAGGTGATATAGATAAGCCAAACAAAGAGCGAAATATATTAATACACTTTGAAAAATATTCGAGGTAGAATTATTTCGTTTCCAGATGCGGATTTATTTGGCATTCTATTTATTTATTTATTTTGGCAAAGGGTTGTGTGTGTATTTTTTTTTGTAAAGAAATTACGCGTTTAAAATGTAGGTTTGGGCTCCAAATATTTACTTTGAATCAATCATAGTTACTAGCCAATTTCTTTGAAAGAGCAGAGAAAGTACATTTTCGTGGGGGCGTACTGGAACCATTTATTAAGTTTAATGGAAATTTAACGACTATTTAAAAGGGGGGGGGGAAGATTCAAGGTCTTATTCTAAGGAATAGTATTCAAAGGGGTACCTATATTTATCCCAAATTATTTACCCGAAAAATAACTCATCCATATTTACAATATATTTCGCTCTCTTAGTAACTCGTCAACTTATTTTTCTAACCCGAATTAATTCCTTGAAAATGCATTCGGGCTTTCAACGCCGCCCTGGTGATGGTGGATACCTTACAGGAATAGGAATCTAAGCTAGAGAGGGTTGTCCTTGGGAGAGGAATATTAGGGAGGGAGGAGGAGGCGCGGCCATGGGCCATCAATTCGCGTTATTATAAGACGCCGCGCGTCCCGAGGAAGGAAGACAGGCATGCAGGTGTTATAGCGTTGCTCGAAAATGATAGATTGGCTTCTAGTGTCAAATATATAGATCCAATATCATTCTCGGGGCTACAATGTACGCTCTCACTCCCGCTCCCCTATAAGAACAAGGGAATTTTTAGCGAGAAAGATGTAGCGAGCGACGTTCCAACATTTATTTATAAGGCTGCTGCCGCCGGATTATTACTACGTTACCTTCAACCGTGTCCAAAGTAAAGGAAAGGTGAATTGAATCGAATTGAACCAGTTTGACTTAAGCTGCAGGGAACTATCTCGTATATTAATAAAATAATTGATAGACTGCGTTGTGGTAATATTCACTTCCGGTCAGTTTTTCACGTCTTCCCTTAAAGAGGGATTAATCTACCTGAAGGCTGAACGCGCATTTTTAAAAGGTAACTCCCAAAAATCGTGATATAGGCCTAGGCGTAAAATGTAAACGAGCTATAAAATATTTAAAAGTGGAGCGGCGGCAACTATAATATTCCTCCCAGGTTTGAAATTAAACAAATGATAAAATATCAAATATTCATTTGGTACTATAAGCGTGGCGCGGTCAAAACACGAAGAACGAGATGAGCTATGAATGTTTTCCATGCCTTTTAAAAAGGCAGGCACAATTTTATCTTTTCCGTGTGTACTTTTTATATAGTTGGTCGTTGTTAGCGAGGAAGGACAATTCGTAGCTTGTTTTAATGGGGGGGGGGAGAAAGAGGGCGCTTTTATAAAAGCCATTCTAAGAGGATTTACCGAGAGGATTTAAACGTAATCCAAGTCGTTCGACCAACTTAAGTCTTTTCTTTCGTACCCCCCTCCTCCCACAACCCCCGACAATTTTTCTCTTTAAACTTTACCTCTTGTATGTACAACCAACGTTTCTCAGAGACGAGCAAAACGCCAAGTCCTAAGAAAGAGGAAAGAGAGACAGAAAAAAAAACAAGACGTTTCGGAAGCTTTGTTTTAGAAATTTTCGTATCGAAGACGATTGTCTTCGTTTCATTTTGTCGTAATGACAATTTAATGAACTAAATATTCCGATTGTGTCCGATGTGACGCGATCAAGTTTCTCAAATTTTAATTCTAATTTTGATTCTCCGTTGTCAGATAATTAAAGAGAGAGTGGAGCGTCATTTGAGCCGCAGCGGCTTCGTCTGGAACTCGTATCCGGGGGCCCTGGCCACGCTTCCTCGTTTCTCGGACAACTTGCGCGACTTCCCGTTCCATTGGCGCCACCTGGCCCTTTCCCCGACCAAGAAGTTCACGGCCGTCATCTACGCCACTCTTCCTTCCGTTTCGCTCTCCTCGCCTCTCTTCCGTCTACTTAAAAACGTCGCCAAATCCACCTTCGTTGCCAGAGTAAGTACTTCCTCTTTATTCCTATACTGTACACTGTATACTACACTTTCGGCTAAGCTTATACTATAGTCAAATTGTCGAGACGCTCTAACGCGGATAGGCTATAGTCTTTCGAGGAGGACATATGGGCTATTTCAATAGACTATCAACTAGCGTTATCGCAATGGGTCTCGGGTATCTCGTCTACTTGGGTCGGTTTTGGACCTCGAGCCCCCCTTAACTCGTCTTCCATTTGACCGTGTTCACTCTACGCGTGGGCGATGATAATATAGCAGCCGTCATTTAAATAATGCAAATAGGACCAGGAGAGTCCAAAGAGTCGCGCTTCTTCGGGGCTGAATTTTTATCGAGGCTGAATTTCCTTAAGAGCGTTTTAATACCGAGGGAACTTTGCTTTTAAAAAGGGTTGAGTGGGGGGCGAGGGGGGCGGTAGCGGAACGAACGTTTCGCCGGAAGTACTTTAGAACACGCTTTCAAAACGGGCCTCGACTCAATGGGGGGAAGATGATGTAAGTTGCGAGACTCTTTAACCCTTTGGAGAAAAAGGAGCAGCTCGGAAAAGTCCTTTAAATTAAAAGTCGAGCGACTATTAGCGAGACTGAATCACGATGGGAAATGGATAGTTTAATCCGAGAGACGCTTTTACACACCACTCTCTCTTTACGAAGGCCCAAGTCTTAAAATGGTGTCTTAAAGAGGGCGAATATTATGATTGGTCAAAGCGGCGGCGGCACGCGTGAATATGAATGCGAGTGGCGAGTCTAAAAATAATAACTCTAGAAAATAAAATAACCCTTTCGCCAGAATGAATTCTATTACGTAAGAGAGACGAAGAAGAGTGAAGAAAATTCGGGCTAAAGGCGCTCTTCAACTTGTTCAAATCCCGAGAGAGAAACGAAATTCCTATTATAATTGGGTTGAAAAGAGAAGAAGAAACGCGCACGCGTCTCTACAGTTCAAAGTTCCTTTTTTTCCACCCCTTTTCCCGTATATATAGAGTGAAAAGACGCGAGGTCGGCCGTCTAAAGGAGGCCACTCTTAATGCCCCTTTTAACCAGAGCTCTGGTCTTAAAAATTAATCCACCACCACCGCAAAACCCACTGGAGAAAAATAAAAATTGCGAATTTCTTATTCCGAGTCAAAAGCGGCAACGGGCCGGTGGCTATACAATCTTAATCAGAACCTTAATTGGAGGAGGGCGCTAACAATTAGACACGCGTGGCATGGCCAACTAAGCTAGCTGCCCTAATAATAATAATAGTGCAGTTTGCGCGAGTGCATAAATGTCTTCTCTTCTTTAAAACTCAAAATTGGGGGGGCAAACTTTTAAAAGAAAAGAGGACTTTCACAGTCACTCTGGGAGAAGAAGAAGAAGAAGAAGCTCTAGAGCTCGACAAAATGTATCTCCTTCTTCCTCTTTCCCAGTCCATCGGTTTGCCAAAGATTTACTCTTAAGACCAAGACGAACCACGGCGTGGTCTAGCTTTTTTATACCGCCAAATCTTTTTGAAAACCTCGGGGATATCGTGCATTTTTTGCCGCCGTTGCGACCATCTTATGGGGGGGGAAGTATAGGGCTACGGGAAAGAAGAAAAAAACGGGGAGGATTATCGGTTGGGTGGGGGGGGCGTGGGTGGTTCTTCGCGGAGTTTATCCCTTTTTTCCAGTCGAAATAAAAACGATCTGGCGGTGGTGGACGCGTTCGTCCGAAAGATATAAAAACCCCGACGACGTCAAAGGGACTTCTTTTTCTGCCACCAAAAACGAACGAACGCCAAGAAGGGAAATATATTAAAAATTTAACTTTCTTCAGCGCTCTAACCTATCCTATCCTATCCTTGGGACTCGTACCAGAATAAAACCAGCGGCGTTATTGCCAGGGTCTGAAAGTTTTAAATCGAGTGTTTTTATATCGTTTCAGATTATAGTCATCTGGTGTAGCGATACGCCACCTCCCAGCTCTACTAGATGGCCTTCCACTTTAGTGCCAGTTAACGTTATCCAACCTCAACAGAAGGTAAATACCACCACCAACTCCCCCAGAATTCGGGCTCTTAAAAACAATCGTTGCGTTGCCACCATAATTCGAGCAACGCCTTGTTAAGGTTAGCCGTCCTAAAACTATAGCTGATCTGCTAGATGGTCAAGCATAGCAGAAATAAAATAAGGAACTAGAAGTAAAGTGCTCTAGCATTGGGTAATAGATCCTGGCAGTAGTGAACAAATTTGAGGACTTTATGCCACTTCCATCGCGCCTACACTTGCGAGCGTCTCAGGTTTTGTAGGGAAAATTCACGAACCGCTACCAGAGGGCCAACTGTTGGTGTCTTATCAAGAATATTCACTTTCGCCGAGTAAGGTATTTGGTTAGCTCGATACTTCTAATCCCTTATCTTACTTCTGAGCATAGGTATAGTTGTAGGCCGACGACTAATTTAGGCAAACGAGCTGAGCCAAGTATCATTTTTCTCGGACTATGCAGGAGCAGGCAGCCGAGCGCGTTTTCCATTATTTCTTTTCTTAATAGACAATCAACGCGAGGTTCCAACCGCATCCTCTCATTCAAACGGACGCCATCCTCAGTTTAGACGAGGACGCCGTCTTAACGACGGAAGAGGTAACATTTTCCCCCTAATCATAATAATAATAACGAGGAGCTCTTTTGGGAGAAGGAGGGGGGTGTTTACCAGGAGAGAGAGAGAGAGCTCTTTCCCTTTTAATGGAGTCCGGGGTTTCCTCTTTCGTTGAAATAGAAATTTCATACGCGGTGCTTGGTGTCGTTTATCCCCCCACTTTAGGTAGACTTTGCTTTCAAAGTTTGGCTCTCGTTTCCCGAGAGGATCGTCGGTTACCCAGCCAGGTCGCATTTTTGGGACGATAGCAAGTCTTGTTGGGGTTACACGTCAAAATGGACCAACGATTACTCCTTGGTTCTAACGGGAGCCGCCTTCATTCATAGGTAAGTACCACCCCCGGTTTAAAGGCTCCATTTTCAGTTAACGTATCTTCGCGTCATAAACTGATTGTACCGTTGGTTAACGCGCTTAGTGACTAAGACTTAATTCCTTGGTATATCCCATAATGTTTGGCAGGTATTACAGCTACCTGTACACCCACTACCTAAACGAATTAGTGCGCAAAACGGTGGAGCAAAGCCAGAACTGCGAAGATATCCTGATGAATTTTCTAGTCAGTCACGTGACGAAATTACCGCCAATCAAAGTGACGCAGCGCAAGCAATACAAAGAGAGTATGTTGCCGGGGGGCAAGACGTACCCCAGCCCCTGGAACGACCCCGACCACTTCGCGCAGCGACAACAGTGCGTGAACATTTTCGCCAACGCGTTCGGCTACATGCCCTTACTAAGGTCCAACATGAGGTTGGATCCCGTACTATTTAAAGACCCCGTTTCCAATTTCCGCAAAAGGTACCGGAAGTTAGAACTCGTGGGCGGAGGAAGATAGTGATTAAACGAAAGAATTTTCAAAACGAAAAAAAAAAAAATATATCAATTACCAATTCAAAAGGTCAAAGTTCGCGCTGAAGAATTTTTTCGGAAAAAAATAAGAAGTTATCGAGCTACTAAGAAACTAAAAACTAAATATAATTATTGAAATTTTGCGAAGGGTGCTGACGATGGAGCCGTGTACAGTGTATATTTTGATGACAAAAATGTTTTAATAATAATAATCATATATTAAATACTATATAAAAAAACGTGTCGCGTTAAGTTATATATACATAATATACTTTCGATTCAAAGACGCCAAAAAAGACGCGTCTCGGAGAAGAAAAAACAAAAGGTAATTTTTTTTTGATAGGGGTCATTTTTTTTTCCAATTTCAAAGTCTACTACATTCCCCCCCCCCCCCTTTAACGAGCGTTATTAATTGAACTGCCAGTTAATTAAATTATCCGTGGCTTATTTATTACGATGGCTAAAATACGCCCCCAACCCAAATATTAAGATTTGTCAAAAATTAAACGTTTCAGGTTAATTTGCATTTAGTTCAAATCGGCTGACTGATGAGTGGAATTACGAAATTCTGGCGAGCTGAATCGATTAATTGCAAATTAACTGGAAAATTGAATATATTTCAACAGCCATAATAGATTATTTGAAAACTACGGTCAGTCATTTTCCACGGTAAATTAAATTTCCCATAATTCCGCTTATTTTTATTCGCCCGTTCATCTAGCCCAATTTACTACAACTACGACATAGGCGGAAATTAAAAACACTAAATCTTCTTAATTTTTAACGACTCTAAAACGCGTCCATTAATAGGCCTAAAACGATTAACTAGTCTATTATAATTAAAAAACAGCCTTTCCTCCTCCTAATCCCAAATTTTCGAGACATCTTCCGCATCTTTCGAATTACACCCAATCACGTGGCGCGCTTTTTAAACCCCGATATACCCAACACAGACAAATTCGCGTTTTAATATATATACATACATATATATGCTAAGAAAAAATATATACGAAAGAAGAAAAGGCTAATCGCTCATTTTATAGGCATTGTAATACAACTAATTAAAAAAGTCTTAATTATTATAATTATTTCCCCAAATTTAATAATAATTTAAAAAAAAAGCTATAAGCCAAAGTATAGAGAGAGAAAGAAAGAGAGAGGGCGATTGATGTCCTAATTTAAATATCTCCTTTATTATCTTATTCGATTTAGTTTAATTAATATTAATTTTGAAATAAAAAATTTAAGCACTTCAGGCGAGTAAACATGACCCCCGAATAGCCACGCTACAAACCAACCAGCGATAGTCTACCTGCCCTCTAATTACGTCTAAAAATTGGCCAACTAAACAGTAAAACAGGCAGCTAATGGTGGACTTGTACGACAAACGAGGCCGAAATACCCGAAACAATTTGATTCCTTTCTTTTATATCTGGGAAGAATAGCGAACGGGTTAAAGGTCAGAGAGAGAGAGAGAGAGAGAGAGAGAGAGAGAGAGAGAGAGAGAGAGAGAGAGAGAGAGAGAGAGAGAGAGAGAGAGAGAGAGAGAGAGAGAGAGAGAGAGACGGCCGAAATAAATACGCTCTTCATCCCATTCTCCGAATTCAACGCTTTCAAATCTACGTTAAACGCTCGGGAGTTTAAACTAATTCCGAGTCTGATACGAAAGGGACTTTTGAGAGCGTGGCCGGGTCTCTTAATCATTGGCCAAGCTATACCAGGACGCGCGTCGCGTCGCGTCGCGGTGGTAAATCCCTCAGGACAGTGCAGCTACCCAAATAAATGAAGCAAGCAAAACTCTCGGACTCGGATTTAATTGTTTGTTTACTTAATTAGAGGGGTGTTTGGGAAAGCGCGACTGGCAATAGATAAGGGGCAATACCCCTTTTTCAAAAAAGACACCGTTTATTCTGGCAGTTATCGGGCCTGTCGAAATTAAACCGACATCCAGAGCCGCCCTAATAGAGAGACTAGGCGGAGGTGGACATTTTGTCGGACGAGTGAGTGGTCACGCTGGTTGGTATAGTGTTAGAGTGCCTGGCTACTAGCGCCACCCCTTAATGGCGGCCAAAGCAAAGACTGCCAAAGAGTGGCTTCCTTCAAAGTTGGACGCCATTAAATTGTGCCCCTTCACTTCATAGAGCCAAGATGTTAAAGATTCAAAAACTAAAAGTCAATAAATATTTACGTCAAGCAAAGCTAAATCCCTTAAACAGAAAGATTAAATAGAGGCAATAAATATCGAGAAAACATTTTCCGTCCCTCTAAGAAGCTACCTTTAAAAGGCGTCTTATAATTTCCTTTTAATCTATTTCTGGCTTTTAGGCGCGAAGACACCTTAACTTTTTTGCCAATCCCTAATTCCCTACACGTAAATATACGGAATAATAATAAATTTTAAAAGTTTAGTTGTGCCATAAAATTCAACTGGTTCCAATAGTCGTCGTTCCTCAAAGAAAAAAAATCACACTAATTAAAATGGAAAAATATATTAATTGGGGATAATTTCCTTATAAGAGAGAAAACAATTTATTATAATATTTAAATGTTAAAAGGTTTATAACTAAATGAAGGTGGGCTCGATTGAAATAATTTCGCGTAACGCGGCGGCTTAATACGTGAACACGTTGGTTACTAAAACGAGAAAACATTTTGAGTGTTTTTTCCATTTTTTTAACTTGATTGCCTGTGATATTTCTTTTTCTAGAGTTTATAGGGGAAATTGAGCGGATACATATAATTTATAATTAGCGCTATCATTCATTAAGTAATTAATTAATTATCGTATAATACCCAATCGCGTTGAAATTCCTAAAATCCCCTTAATTAAACGTGGTAGAACTAATTATTAATTCGTAACATTTTAAATTCTCAAAGCAATACGGTTACAATTCAAAACGTCAAAAAAAGTAAGAGAATAATTATTATCATATTAACAACCAATTATATAACCCCCCCCCCCAACCTAACCCCCAACCCCCCTTGGACGAGAAGAGAGAGAGAGAAAAAAATACATTCTTTGTGATACCGTAATTAAAAAAAAAAATAAATATATAGGAAAAATATTGTAAAATGAGCTTGATCATATTTGCATATCAAGACGATTCGGTTTCAATATATGGTAATACGTTTTATAATGTTCGAGAATAAAAAATGTATAATTATATTTTATATTGGTAAGAGCTGGGAGTTTGGTGGCTAATTATCATTTATAATTACTCTCCTTTCAAAATTTGGGTTTTTCAGTTTAGGGGCGGGGCTTTGGGGTTTAAAACCCCACTTCTATAGCGTCATACTTTAAATTAAAAAGACTTCAACGTATTCAAACTCCCGGCTCTTGTCTTACGTAAGTAAGTAAGTGGTGGCCACGATTCTCATCCAGTTATATAATTTGATCCCCGAGTTTTAATTACTTTCTCTTCCACAAAAATAGAAACGATATTGAACAATCGATTTTATAAAATAATAAAATGAAAAATAACAAAAAAAAATTAATAAATATAAAGAAAAATCACGGAAAAAATAATAATTATTAGCGAACCTATTATATAAGCGTCAAATTTTTTATCGAATCCGTTTGTAAGTTAAATTGAAAAAAAAAGGCCCTCTGGTGTATAAACAAAACTAACAAATATTATTCCAAACTAGTTGATTGAAAAAAAAAATGAATAATATTACAGAGCTCTTGATCATTGTCCATGTACAGTTGTTATCTTGCTGATGAAAAGTGGTAATACAAAATGTTATTTTTATAGACTTCTGAATAAAGAGTGTTTTGTGAATATTTACGACTTTGTTATAACCTTTCACTCTCCCTTTAAAATAACAGGGTTCATACAACTCTCGGAAAACAAATTTCCATGAGGTTTTTCCCCATTTACTTCCCTGAATTTTCCAGGTTTTTCCCGTATATGGAGTATCCTATGGAGCAAATGCTAACCAAGGAGGGAGGGGGGCAAATATGACTATTACATAATCAAAGAACATCCCCGTACCTTTAGTAGAACCAGAGTTATGAGCCTCCAAAGTACAGTGTAATGTTAATCCTATGGAGGGTTGTTTGTTTACGAACATTTTACTTAATTACTCGGCCCCTGTTTGACGCAAATTTCCCTGATTTCCCCGAATTTTACTAAAAATTCGAAATTTCCCTGAGCTTTCCCTGAGGTTTTTGTCAACTATTTATTTCCCTGATTTTTCCAGGTTTGTACGAACCCTGAATAATAATACGCCAACCTCAGTCTAAATTTAGCCTTTAAAACGTTTCATTTTTTTAAAATTAAATATAGGTATCTGTATATATTCTTTGAATTTGTAAGTAGAGCCGCGGCGTTCGATGGAGCGGAATCGAAAGATAGAAATAAATTAATTCCCCAAAGAGACGTTCCTGCAGATACAAACCTTAAAGCTTAACCAAGTGGCAAAAGAATTTCCGTTTTTCCCAATTTCAAGTCCCTATATACGTAAGAACGTTTCCCCATCCTCTCCCCCTCCCCCCTGGTCGCGTAGACAACTAAAATCGATCAAAGTGACGTCACGATGGGAAAAAAGGCCTACGTCCGAGGAGCGTGATCTCCTCTGGATCCTCCTCAAATCGCATTAAGAATGAAGAAAAAAGGGAATATTTTACTCTTAATCTTTCTACATCCGTGTTCATCGAATTTTTCCCTACTTCCCTACCCCCTACCCACCCCAACCCCTTCGCCGAGGTCTCACTGCGGACTCTTTTACTTTGTACCTCCATAGACTAAGGACACTCCTAAGGACGGGAAGCAGTTTAAAGGTTACGAGAAAAGTTTATTTCCAGATGAGAGGTTGGACTTCAGTATCCAGTCTAGGTACTAGTACGATTAGGCAGGCTATGATCGCTTCCACCCTTCTCGATCTTACGTGATTGAATTTCAGCTCCAAGAAAAGAGAAGAAGAAGAAGAGGGGGTCGGGGGATGGTGGGGGTTTCCCCCTTTTTTCCTTCTATACCGTAATCTGATTATCTTCTACGTCCTTTCAACAATTTGATAAAAAGCTATCGGAGGGGGAAACCTTACCAATTTCTATTCGGGGGGAAAGGTAGGGGGGGAGAAGGCGATCGAGTTACTTTAGTCTATAATTGTCTACTTTTATCAGAAGATCGGTCGCCCCCCCCCCCCGGAATCCGTAGAATCCTTTAGAAAAATTGAGGTGGTTTGGATTTCAGTGGCAAACTATCTGTTCCTCGGATCTCTCTATAGAGTCCGAAAAGGATCCTTGGAAAGCCGCTGCTGTTTATATTTCTAAGAGAGCCCGACCATCTAACAAGGACGCTGTTCCGAACCTCAATAGGTTGACTAAAGGCCTATTCAGACGATACAACTTTTTGACTCATTTTGAAGAGTCAACTTGTAAACTAGTTGGGTGGTATGAATTAAGAGAAGTTGCACAAGTTGAATCACAAAATTATAAATTGATTTCTGACCAATTTTTGCTTACTCATCTAGTTGAGTCAAAAGTTGTATCGCCTGAAAAGGCCTTTAGAAACGCTCATTACGCCAAGAATCAATTATTAAATCGATTACGTCATCCGAAATATCGCGACCACAACGATTAACTATTTCCCAGGCTTCTAATAATAATTATTTTTTCTAAATTATAAAACGAGTAAGTCCACTCGCTACTTGACGAAGTGTATCGTGTCTCTTAACTATAATAACGCGGAGTTTCTAGTTTGAAACAGAACGGAAGGCCTATTAAGATTCCGTCGTTCTAATTTAACTCCCCCCCCCCCCGTTTATTTATCGAAAGCGGGCTTTAATAATAATAATACGCATGCAGCTCGGGCTCCCAATATGAGATTGTACAACACACCGCCAGCGAGCGGGGCAGGCGGGGGTTTGGGCCGAATCAGCATAATGGGGCGCCTTTCCCGCGCAATTATCAAATCCTCCATTGAGGAAAAGCAGCAACACTCTCCCCCCTTCCCCCAAACGCCGCGTTAAATGACGTTATTCAATAATGTTTAGTATAGGTAGTAGTTGCCGATTAATTTACGTCTTCCCCGAGCTTTCCGGAAGCAGCAATTCGCCGCGGCCAAACCGATAATTACAACCCTTTCCCCCAACACCCCCGCTCCCCAATTCACTTCCAAGGTAGAATAGCAAAAACAGTATCATTATCTTGCTACAAGTTCATTTTTTAAGTCATTTAGTTGGTAAACGCGTCAAAACATATCCATTTAAAGGCATTAAGTGGCGCGCCACGATGGTCCCTTGACGACTACGCCATGGCCTAATGCCGGTAAAGGTTAATGCTATAATAATAACCTTCGACCTAGAAACCTTTGGGCTTCTATCTTAGTCATTTAGTCGGTAAACGCGTCAAAATATATCAGAAACTGTGATATTTAAAGGCATTAAGTGGCGCGCCACGATGGTCTTTTGACGACTACGCCATGGCCTAATGCCCCTAAAGGTCAATGCTAACCTTGGACCTAGAAACCTTTGGGCTTGTAGCTTAGTGCGGGTTTAGGGAGTATGGGTCGCGTAAGTTATTGAGGGTGTAAGGCGCGGCGCAATGATAAATAGTACTTACATTAAGGAGAGAGACTCGAAGGATCTAGATGATTCGTAGTCCGATAACTCGTGGAAAATTCCAAAGTCGAGACTAAAGACGGCGAGAAATCCATGCACTTTTAAGAATTGTCGGCGAACATCATCGCAGTATCGCGTCGTTCCAGCCATCATCCCACCAGTACCGAGTGGTCTCCAGGTTCCAGTAGCCAAAAATGGTCCTTCAGACATCATCCAGTTAAGGACCTAAAAACAAAATAAATATTTTAACGACTTTGAGTTTTTTCGTTCTTTCTGGGGAAAAAAGTATTTTTTGAGCTAAAGAAATGTCTGAAACATTTTGAGGAATGTTTTAAAGTCGGGAGAGTAACTTGTTTATAAAGCGCTCGTTCCTTTGGCGAGGATTAATCAATCACGATTGAGGAAAAAACAATAAGTTATTGTTTGGGGGGGAAACGAAATTAGATTTTCGGGGCGGAAAAAGCTTATGAATTTGGGTCTACAAGGCCCCCCCCCCAAACCTAAATTCTGATTCTCCATCCATCATTGGGGGGCCAAAAGGAATTGAAGTTTAGCCCCGATGTTTAAATAACTTCCGATCCCGAAGCCGTCCAAGCGGACACAGCCTGCGCCTTTTCTTTCCAATCACGTAACTGAATTCTTTTTCTTGAATCCCTTCACCATCTTTCGGTAAAAAACAAATCGATCCCCCCAAAAAAAGAAAATAAATCTACGGGATAGTTTATACAACAATTTCCAATTGTTTTCACTCGGATTCTTCAATCCAAACTTCTAACCTAACCACCCCCCTGACCACCTCCGTCCGATATTGGGAAGGCCAACAACGATAAACGCGTCTGGCCAAAAGATTTCAAGCGCCGAGTTCCTATAAACACCACCAACGGTTTTTGGGTCCTAAAAGACTATAGAATGCGGATTGAATATTTTGCTTCCGACAATCGCGAGACCTGGTCATCATCGCCGAATAGGCAAGGCGCGCTTTGGATTGGTCAGCGAATGAAATTCATGGCGTAAAGGGTACTAGATACTACGTAAAAGTGGCTTCAAGAAGGGGGGGGACAATGGGTCAAACAAACAATCACCGATGGTATGGTAAGGCCATCTCTATAATAAACTCTTAAATCCAACCATGGAGCGTCTCTATCTATCCAGACGAAAACATTAATTGGAGAGGCAATATTTCTTAAGCGTTGGTACATGTCATCGAGATAACTTGCATAATAAATAATTTTAAAAACAAAAGCGGGTAAAGGAAGGTGGCTTGAAAAAGCTCCAGGTTTCCAGTCCAGCCTGGGCGCTCAACGAAAATCTGAGAGTGGCATGCAGCAACTAGAGGGGGAGGGGGAGGGCAAAGTCGCTTCAACAAACTTTAGGATAAAAAGGGGGGAAGGCAAAGGGATGAACGTCATTATTCAACTAATTATATAAAAGCCTTAACTGTTGACGACGCCATACCCCCCCACCCCCCAAGGGCTACCTATAAAGTTCCTCCTCCTTTTTGCAAAGGCCCAATGACCAACCAACACCACCGGCAACAGACAGAGTGGGGGTGGAATCGAGCCTGCCAGGGGAAGGGGTTAATTTGCGGATTACTTCATTAATTACTTTGTCCCCGAATTTATAGCTTGGTCCTAGACAGGATTTAAAGTGACGCTGAAACCAATGTTGACAATCTACGGGTTAGGCATCAATAGGGTGACTATAAATAACCAAAATTGGTAGATAATACCATCAAGTGCTAATCTCGGTGTCCCATTTATTCTCCAAAATGACGCAACGTGATTCAGCCTCAACCAGAGGAGAAAATGGAATAGAAGGCATTTAAAAATGAAGAGTTTCGGCTTCCCTTTGAAGAGAGCTTCTAACCTCCTAGGGTTTCCAAGCTTCAACAAGGTAGAAAGGTAGCCTAACTAATAGGGGGGGGGGCTCAAACTCCGCGGCAATGACCGAACGATGTTTGAAAAACTTGGACAACTATATAATATCTCTGTTCTGCAGGCTAGCTAGCTAGGGATCCTAGTTTAATAATAATGATAGCGAGATCCTATGACGTATCGTCGAGGACATCGTAGGACAGTAACCAAGTTTTAGCTTCACCACGGCTGGACAGACCTCGCGCACTAATTAGTGAGAATATTATATTAGCTATCACTTGCGAGGAACTATTTATTTGGAGCTGTCCTTTGGTGGAACTTATTGGAAAAAGCTTAGCTTCGTCGCGTACAAGTATCGTCAACTAAAATAAACTATTTCGCGTTAATTTCTTTCTATTTTTAATGATAGAAACTCAAGAGCGGTAATTAATTAACTGGAGATATTCGTAGCGAGTGTTAATCCAACCACCACAACTCAAGGCGCTGCGAAATTGCAGCCGAGGCTTAACATATCGAGACTAAACGGGGAAAATTTACTATTTCCATGGCTTGGGGATTTTGAAAATTATTTGGATTAAAAAATATTTGGGATTTATGAAAATTTTTGGATTAAAAAATATTTGGGATTTTGAAAATTATTTGGATTAAAAAATATTTGGGATTTTGAAAATTATTTGGATTAAAAAATATTTGGGATTTTGAAAATTATTTGGATTAAAAATATTTGGGATTTTGAAAATTATTTGGATTAAAAATATTTGGGATTTTGAAAATTATTTGGATTAAAAATATTTGGGATTTTGAAAATTATTTGGATTAAAAAACTTAAAAATAATGACCATTTTGAATTTTAATCGGGATCCCCCATCCATTACCGGCACCTACGCGTAGGACCCGACCCAGAGCGAATACTACAACTTCCGCCGGCTATTATCTCTATTCCCCGCACCCCACCATTTTGCCCTCCCGAGTCGAGCACGCGTTAAGCCTAATTCCCCTCGCTAACCCTAATTAGGTACTAAACAACTTGCCGAAAAGAAGAACTTACAGGAAAACTTTCATCCCAAAATTGTTTGAATCCTTGGCTCCTCGATCTTAGCAAAGTTTTGATCACAAAATTAATTCACTTCGGCCTAATTTCAATTATTTAAATCCGACTTTAAATTAACAATAACTCATCGACATAAGCGATTAGCTTGCGTCAATCAAAACTGAAAAATGGCTGCCGGTCGGAGGGTTTGGAGAACAAGGGAGGGGACGATAGAGGAGGGGAAGGAAAAAAGTTGCGTATTTGGAACTCTATACGGGATGGCGCTAAGCCTATTTCGGCGGGCTTTTTAAAAAGCGTAAAGGCGGAATTCAAAAACGTTTTGAATTAAAGCGTTGAGACTTACAATTTACTTAACACAGAGATTAATTATAATTGTAATACATTATATTTTAAATAATAATCTAATGGGAAAGTATTAAAATTGTCATTTTAAACGCGTTTCATTTAAATTTGACGTTTTGACGCGAGTCAAACTTTGAGAAACGACATTACAATGCAATTTTATGACAGAAATATAGGATATTTTAGTACCTTTCATGAAATTATAGGAACAGTTCAAAAATATAGGATTTTACAGTAATTATAGGAGCTCTGGTTCCCTGATCTACCGTTAATTTATCTTCTCCGCCTTCACGACGCAGTTTTTGCCCCTGTTTTAGAGCAGACAAGGCCCAGGCCAGCCAAGAAAGGAAGGATGTAAACACATACATATAGGAGTGGAATCACTTTTTAGGCTTAAACGGTTGTTGGAATTTAATATTGATTAAATATTATAATTTAAGGGTATCACATCTAGGCCAATAGCGTTTAAATTAGCCTATACACACGGAAGTGTCACGAATAATTATTCAAATTCCAGCCTGAAATATCCACACAGAGAGTCGCTGGAAAGAATTTTAATTGTCTAAAGCCAATTTGGCCGTAGCCGCGAACCGTCTGTAAATTAATCTAAAACTTAGTGGCAACATCAGTTCAGACAGTAGAATTTGAAATATTCCTCATTTGAAAATAAAGAATAATATTTACAATGTACTCGCGTAGGCGTACAGGACACAATGGTTTATTTGGAAGGAAGGTGATTAATGGAGGACATTTGAATGGGCCTTGGGAGGGGCCGGAGATAAAGCTACTCGCGACGGGAGTCATTCGTATAAATTTGCGTAATCAAATTCCCCAAGGGATATTTCAAAGGAATTTATAACGTCTAATGATTTAATAGGAGTTGAAATATCAAAAGTCTTCCAAGAGACTCTTCTCCGTCTCAGCTCAGAGCGGGGACTGGCTTCTCTTACCAACATTATAGCCATACATTACGAGGGAATACTTGGGAAATTCAAACAATGCCGCTCGCTTAATCTATTAGGCCAAATTATCATCTTGAAGTCGGTGGCCGCGCCACTAAATTATCCAAAGATTCGCGTCAGCATATTTTAAAACATTCGAATAAATAAATATCATTTTAGATAACGTTTCCATTCCCGAATAAAATTCTTTACTTTGATTTTAATTTTATTCCGGCAAAGCGACAACAAATGTAAACTCGATGCAAGACGATGAGTAAGGGCAGAAGTATAAGATAAAAGACCTTAGAAGTATCGAGCTAACCAAATTCTTCACTTGGCGAATATTCTTGAAAACACACCTTTATCTTACTTCTGGTAAGGGATATAGATCAGGGGACAATTTGGGAAAATAGGCCGCCGCGCAATTTGGGAAAATATCATGGGGGGGGGGCATATTTTGAATTCGAGAAAAACCCTCTTAATCCGATATAGCCTGCAATATCAATTTTCAAAGCACGATCGCCGACTAAATTCATTATCGCCCGCCATATTTGTCAAAGATTGGGGGGGGGGGTTGGAGAAGAGTCCATTTAAACTAGGTTTCGTTTGCGTGGTCACGTTCAACGTCAAGATTTCATCAGCACCGCCGAAGTGATGCAAAAACCTATTCTTTTTTGGAAGAGGGGCGCAGGGGGGGCAGCTTCCCCAGGTTGATATCATCTTGAAATTGATTGTATGCCCGGCCTGGTGAAGGAACCCCCGCAAACATAATCTAGGTAATTTATGCCGACACACGTCCATCTTCTCGGAGGATCGAATATTGCATTTTCTCCTCGTATGGGTAAAAAAGGGATGGATCACGCCATTTCAATTCCCCCCCCCCCAATAGAGTACCGTGAACCTACGAACCCCCCCCCCCCGTATGAAATTCCCCGACTTTTCTTAGGTACCTTTTAATGTTGGGTTAATCGATTTAATCCTTTTTAAGAAAACTCATTACTGAAAAATCCCTCGGAAACGAAAAGAAGGGAAGGGAAGGGATAGCTTGGATAATTTAGCGACCATCTTTTATCCCAATGTTTATTTTACGTATACCGGGGGTGGGTGCGAAGGGGTCTCGTTAGGCGATCATCTCGATGACCCCAACTCGCCTTAAAAACGCCCTTACCCGATTGATTACACTTTTTGATACGCTGTAGAGATGGAGAGAGGGAAGAGTTAACGTTATAAAAACATTGACTCTGACCAGGGCCTCGAGAACACTTCCTAAGATTCATTACGTTTTTGAGCAACTCTCGGTAACTTAAACCACTATCTTTTACCTATGGCAGAAGTAACCATAGTTAAAGGGTACTTAAGAGTCCACGCGTATTCGAGTGTTTTAAAAGAACGATCAAATACGTTAAAAAGAATTTTATCTTTCAATTTTGCCAAAGAATCTAAAGTTGCTAATGATTTTATTGCTGGTAATGGTTTCTCTTTGCAATAACCTAATATTTGTTAGCGCATTTAGGTTAGGGAAACTTCGAGAAAGTCGCGTGAAGACATTCATTAATGGAAGAAAAGAAACGAAGTATCAAAGTTGTACCGCGGAAGACTTAAGGTCTAATAATGTACTCTGAGCAAACGAAATCCACCATCAGCGCATGGAAGAACCCACCTACTGCATTCTTGCTTACCCAATACGCGGATGGGGGACAAATTGGACTATAACATACTCAAAGGACATCCGCGTATCTCTAGTAGAAAAAGAGTTACGAGCCTGCAAAGTATATTTTCATAAATCAAAAGTAACCTCCTAACAAAAAGTGAGACAAAAAATAAGTTGACGAAGATATTGAGGTAGCCTCAAGTTTAAAGTATCCTTGTATGGGGAGCATAGAGGACTATAACATATCCAAAGGAGATCCCCGTATCTCCAGCAGAACAAGAGTTATGAGCCTCCAAAGTTTAGTGCAAAAATCATAAGTAACATAATAACAATAAGTGAGAAGATACCAAGAGTTGACGAACATTTTCCTTAATATCTCGGCCCCTGTTTGTCGTAGCCCTATGTTCTTGGTATGGTTAGATGGGGGACAAATTGGACTATAACATGCTCAAAGGACATCCCCGTATCTCTACTAGAACCAAAGTTACGAGCCCCCAAAGTTGGGTCTAATGCTATTCCTATGGAGGGGTTGTTTGTTTACGTTTTGCTTAATTACTCGACCCCTGTTTGTCGTAGCCCCAAGGTTTTAGTATGGTTAGATGGGGGACAAATTGGACTATAACATACTCAAAGGACATCCCCGTATCTCTACTAGAACCAGAGTTACGAGCCCCCAAAGTTGGGTCTAATGCTATTCCTACGGAGGGGTTGTTTGTTTACGTTTTGCTTAATTACTCGACCCCTGTTTGTCGTAGCCCTAAGGTTTTAGTATGGTTAGATGGGGGACAAATTGGACTATAACATACTCAAAGGACATCCCCGTATCTCTACTAGAACCAGAGTTACGAGCCCCCAAAGTTGGGTCTAATGCTATTCCTACGGAGGGGTTGTTTGTTTACGTTTTGCTTAATTACTCGACCCCTGTTTGTCGTAGCCCCAAGGTTTTAGTATGGTTAGATGGGGGACAAATTGGACTATAACATACTCAAAGGACATCCCCGTATCTCTACTAGAACCAGAGTTACGAGCCCCCAAAGTTGGGTCTAATGCTATTCCTATGGAGGGGTTGTTTGTTTACGTTTTGCTTAATTACTCGACCCCTGTTTGTCGTAGCCCTAAGGTTTTAGTATGGTTAGATGGGGGACAAATTGGACTATAACATACTCAAAGGACATCCCCGTACCTCTAGTAGAACCAGAGTTACGAGCCCCCAAAGTTGGGTCTAATGCTATTCCTACGGAGGGGTTGTTTGTTTACGTTTTGCTTAATTACTCGGCCCCTGTTTGTCGTAGCCCTAAGGTTTTAGTATGGTTAGATGGGGGACAAATAGGACTATAACATACTCAAAGGACATCCCCGTATCTCTACTAGAACCAGAGTTACGAGCCTCCAAACGAAAAAGTACAAGCTTTAAATCTCGCTCTCGTGAAAACGGGGCTTAAGATAGTCAATAGAAGAAAGGCGCATCGAGGCGATATTCCCAAAGTTAAGGCGAGATGACGTAAGTGACAGTTACCTTTACCTGACAATTTCCCTTTAATATATATTCTTATCAAAAATGCCGTATTTAGTTTGAAGCCAAATTTACCCTATAATCTATATCTCTCCCTCTGTCGAAGCCGATGTCTATAGAGTTTCTTGGGCAATGTTGTTTTTATAGCGGCGGGAGTGGGGGTTGGGGGGGGGCAAAAGAACACGATTAATATCTTAAGGAAAAGGAAGAAAAGAAAAGAGAAGAGAAGAGAGTTTTTGGTTTGGACGAAACACGCGAATGCCATTTGAAAAGGCAGAGATCGTAAGTCTTCCTAAATTAATTTTGACGCGGAACCCTGCCTTCCGAAATCGTGCCGGGAAGCGAAAAAAGCTTAATCACGACCCAACCCCCCTCAACCCAGATAGAACCGAAACATTACCGTCGCCCTAAAGTCAATTCTTTACAAAACTTTAAGCCCTTTATATGTATACTTCGAGAAACGTCGTACTTAAGTAAAAAAAAAACCACCTTTCGGTAGAATATCTGGAGCGCAAATGGTACGTGGCATTTGGGTAATTGGTTAAGAGGCCCTATTCAAATTTGCTATTGTCACCGAAACACCTCTGGGGATCCAAGAGAGCTTACTTCCGCTATACCGAAACTAAGCATTTTCTCAATAACAGGGTTCATACATCTTTTGGAAACTTTCCTTGAGATTTCCAGGTTTTTCCCCCGTATGTGGAGTATCCTATGGAGCAAATGTTAACCAAGGCGGCGAGGGGGATAAATATGACTATTACATAATCAAAGGACATCCCCGTATCACTAATATAACCAGAGTTACGAGCCTCCAAAGTTTAGTGTAATGTTAATCCTATGGAGGGGGGGGGGGTATGTTTATGAACATTTTGCTTAATTACTCGGCCCCTGTTTGACGCAAATTACCCTGATTTCCCTGAATCTTACTAAAAATTCCAAATTTCCCTGAGTTTTCCCCTGAGGTTTTTGTTACCTGTTTATTTCCCTGATTTTTCCAGGTTTTCCCTGTTTGTATGGCGTAGGGGCAATTGACTAAACGTTTAGTTATAATTACTTTCCTACAATTAATAATTAATAATCCCGTTTTTCAATTAGGGTTAGGAAATGGCCAGAAACGAAGGAATAAAAGTGGCCATTCAGTCGGATAAGAAATGGGCTTCTCTTAAAATGCCCTTTTCAAAATCGCGCTTACTCGCCTAAAAAGTTATATCCTCAAAATTTTTAGGGGGGGGGCGATAAAAATAAGTGGAAACGAGTATGGGGCCGCCAGATTTCAGTCGGAGATTGAAAAAATGCCCCTTTTATACGAATTTCAATTTCGCCAAAAACTAAAAAAAAAAGAAAGCAACTATGTTGAAAACAATAGATTAAAATAAAAGATGGGGACTTTCATGCAGGAACTAAAAAAAAATAAAGCCATATTAATCTTGCTCTATTCAATTTCGTTTCCCATTCTCTTATTCCATCTTTTATTATTTTATTTTTTTGTATTTTGCAATCGCTTTTTCTGTCCGAGAGCCCAAAGTCTACCGTGTATAGAGAAAGAGTAAGCAGATTATTTCGAATTCAATCTGGACTAGACACGAAGACCCTAGATCAGTTGTCGATTTGTATGCGCCTCTAAATGCCAAACAAAGACTGCAAAACTAATTTTCCTTGGAAGAAAAACTCGATAAAAATAAATACATTTCGATCAAACGCGGCGGCGAATCAATCGATTTAACCCAAATTTTGTGATTATTTTCATGTCTGATATATGTCTAGAGATCTCTATTGGCATCATATTTTGTTTTGCCGAGTATCTTAGACTATAGGGTTCGATGGAAGGCGCCGCCGTTCGCTATATTGGGGCTTGTTTTGATTGCTTGGAGTATAGTCCCTCCTCGGAGATGGGGGCCTGACGAGATACAGCGTCTAATGCCCCAGCAGCATCCAACACCCTCGGAATGCCAGAGGAAGCTAGGCGGGCGGCAAGGGGTGAAGAAGAGGACGGGGTGGATAGTGCCCATTACGCCAAGAATATATCCGTGTATAGGAGCGAGTTATCCGCGGTGATGGTGATGGTGGTGGTAGACAACTGCATGCAGCTCCATGGAGCACTCGCAATCAGTTGCCAGCCACGTAAGGGTACCTATATTTATGTCGTTCCCAGATTCCCTATCTGGTCTTTCTCGCTATTTAAGCTCAATGTACCAGGGAGTTGCCAGGGACCGTTCACCGAGAAACAACTCACTCCCAACAATTCATTTCGTTCACTCTTTATTTCAAACTGAACAGTTAAGCGGTATGGGCTTATTTTAATCGAGAGTTTCAATAGTGTATTGTCGATCAATTTAATTTACCATTTCACGACAATTAAGGCCTAAACAAGAAAACGCCAAACAACTATTTAAAATTAATTTAGAGTTCAGCTGGTCATATTACTACTAAGATAAACGCGATTAAACTTGGTCTTAGAAAGTAACCATCCCTATAACACCTTTAGCACGATTTCTTTATGGCAGCAGCTAGGCGTAATGCCGCTAATGGGCTGTACAATTACTCGGCATCGGTAATTGCCCTGTTGCAAATAGATCGAGCCCTCTATACGATGAAAGATTGGAGGCCGGATCTGCGAGGGGGGAATAGTCGAAGATGGTGATTTTGGCTATAGTATCTCGGCTTCCACCGAGGGAAGGAAGAGATATCTTTCGATTGGCAAAGAAGAGTGGCGGGGGGGGGGGTAGAAAAGAAGATGCAACGATCTGATAGGATATTACATTACGAGCTAGGCAAAAGCTGATTATACTCGAAGATTGCGAATGAATAGTCGCCCGACCCATCCATTGATCCCAAATCCTCTCCCGCTTCCTTTCCTCTCTTCCTCATTCCCCGCGATATCTTTCTTTTTGGGCCCTTGCGAACTTTTATTAGATCTTTTATCCGATTGGCGGCGGCGGAGCGCCTCGTTTGGGACGACGATTCTCCTCGTTAAATTAGCGCCGATATAGGCGCAAAATTGCCCTCTCTCTTTTTTTGCGCCCTCTTTACAATTTCATTCCTCCCCACACTCGAATTGCCCCCCTCTCATTGGCTCTTCGAAATAATCGCGAAAGATCTACAGGCTCATTAATTGTGAATCTCATTTTTTTGATCAAATACGAAAATTTCTTGACATCGAGCGCGTGAATTAAAAGTATACTGTGACGTAGAAATAAAGAAGCTTTCAAATATACCTCAATATATACCTATATAAAATTCCCTGACTTCTCCAGGCTTTCCCTGACCCGTGGCAACCCTGAGCTTCATCTCCCTGGAGAGTAATTACTGCCCGGGATCGAGAGCATGGCGCCAAAAATAAATATTTTGCATGCCTTGACCACGTTTTTAATCGCGTTTAACTTTTATATTATCGAATAAAACGCAGCCACCACTTTCGGACTAGCAATTACCGACTTTGGACCTCCGCGGAAAACAATCGAGAGGCGATTCGCCGGGTCATCCCGCGGAAAACTAAACAGCGAAGTTACTTAATGGAAACGGGCCGGGCGGGGGAATTTGAAAAGGCTGGCGTTAAAATGAAGAGGTTAAAAGGTATTTCTAGGGGTCGGGGGCCAGGTGAGTTCGGAGCCCGCCCGCCCGGGGTGCCCATGAAGGAGCCCATCAATTTACGGGCCAGTACCCTTCGATAGGTCCGCCCGACTTGAAAAGGCCAAATTGTCTAGAGCGAGTAGGCGCGGGCCAGCCAGCGGTATAAAGCTTATCTACGGTCATCCACTTTAGCCTTATCGGACTAGCGCAGCCTATTTGAAGCTTTTATCAATAGAAACGTCATGGAAATCGAATCGAAGCCGAGCGCTGCTCGAGAGTTAGCCTCTCTAAAGCACCCACCCAACACCATCACTCGATTCTCCCAATAGTATCGAACTGAGTCTTAATAACCAGAGCGCCTTTCCCCCCATACCCAGCATGCAGTTGTCGAATTGGAGATAAATTGTCAACCTCTTCATGGCGTCAAACGTCTCCGTACGTGGAGTTCGATACTCGTGGAAGAAATGAAGAAACTCGCCGAGAAGACGAAAAGGGTGGTGGTGAGAAACGAAGGCGAGCGCTTGGTGGACCGTCCAAGGCGCTACCTTGAATGAAGGTAAGTACTTCTAAATGGGTAACTGCAGCGTAATTAGGAACCCCCTATGACTGGGGCTTCCGTCGTATTGACCTTTTGAAGGCGAACAGATCCGCGCAGACTTTACACACAGAGAGAGAAACGAGAAGTGTAGAAAAGGGCTTTTGAAGGGGGTTGAAACAATGCCAAGAGGGAAGTAGATTTCCCCACTGGCAATACATCGGGCTTTCATACCTCTTGGTGAAGAGAGAGAGAGCAGGCCAGGCCAGCCAATCACCTAATTCAATCAAGCCATCCGCGCTAGTATCCCCGAGGGAGTCTAGACACCCGATATCCTATCCAAGTTGCTTACACGAATTGTCTTACAACCTCGTGTGACAACACTAGCAACCTTCTAACCATTTTTGAAGGGAAACAATAAGCATTCAACTTGTAAACTGAACGTCGCCATCCAACTTTAACACGTCCTACAAAGTCCATTCCCAATTGGTGTATATTTAGCGTTTTGATCTCGTACGTGGCGAGTCAGTAAGGAGCTAACGAGTCTATATATTTCTCAAAAAAAGTTTGTTTCGCTTCCTCTAATCTTCTTATCATTATAACAATTTGTGGCCCCCATTATTTCGACTTTACTTTTGTCTCTCTAGACCCGGACAGAAGGTGAGTGACGCTATGCGGGACTTCCTGATTAAAGGAAGACGCGGGGGGCGGGGGTGGAAATGTTAGAGTCTTAGTCATAATCTCTTTAGCATTTGGGCGATGAAGGATCTTTCCAAAAGGTGCCACCACCATGCAGAGGACACGAGGGTGTCGAGGTGGGGGAATTCTCCGAGACCCAATTATCATACTCAATCAGGAAGTTAAGAGGATTTGGGTATTCCGAAAAGGGACCAGCTCTTTCCTTCCACCAAATCGCGTTTTGTTCTTGGCGCGAAAATTTCCTTGCCCCACCCCCCTCGCCCCCTTTTAGCTTTTCCGAAGAATGGAAAGAGGCTTCGAGAGAGATTTGATTGGATTAATTAGAGCTTTACCTTGACGAACCTTGTTTACTCTAGAAAAGAAAGAATGAAAGGCGCCCCCATACAGTCTAGAAGGGATTTAACAAACTTTTCCTCTATTTCAAAGAAGGAATTCCTTCGCTACCAATTAAGAAGTTGATCAGATTGAAGTCGCTCAAAAGAGTGTCTATTATACCATTTAGTGGATCGAAATTAAAGTATCTTAAACCCGTAAATGAAACGAGAGAAGTTTTGGCGTCAACGGGAAGCCAGAAAACCATTTTTACTCGGAAGATCGGCGCCTATTGGAATACCGTATCTTATTTTGTTCCTTCAAGAACAAGAAACGAGAGAAGAAAAGGGGTTCGTTGTGGGGGAGAGAGGGGCTTGGTGGGGGGGGGGGCGAAATTTTTCCAGGAACTCATTAAAAGTTGCTGGGAAAAATAAGAGGATTTTGGGAGAGCGTTGATCCGATTATGTTTTCCTATTGCCAAAGTTTGTATCGACCATGCTAAAAGGACCGAAAAATTTTAAAAACTAAAGGAACTTAGCCTTTATCTACGTCCTTATTATTTTTAAACTGTACATATTTGAGGAACAAATTAATTGAAGATCATATCAATATCTAAAAGCATATAAAAAACAAACTCCTTTTTCAGGGTGTAAAACTAAAAAGTCTTCAAAAATTAAAAGGAAACTTTGTTTGAGTTGCACTTCCGGTTTCAGAGAAAATTCCGAGTAATTAAGTCGAAGAAAATGTAGAGAAAGGTTCAAGGTCTCTCTCTCTCTCTCACTCTCCCTCTTTCTCTCTCTGGGCGAAGGGAAATGGAATTGATACTAAAATTTAGTCAGAGGCGGAACCACTCGGACCATCAATATTAAAAGGCCGGACTATAGAGGTGCCGCGGTGGTGGTTTTCGGGGTACGGTTTTTTGGCGGCCAGGCAGCTAGGGTTCATTCCAGAGGATGTTCATTATCCAAAGAGCGAAACAAAAAGAACCCCACCCTCGAATGCACTCGTACATTGAAAAAGTGGAGCGCGTCCAAGGGCCCAAGGTGCGCGTATAGAGGTATTTTGGGGGTTGGGGGGAACGCTAGCTAGGCCTAGAAAAATGGCATGCAGCTCTCCATTTTTTGAAAGTGGCGTAGAATCGCGTGCTGGATAGAGAAGCCAATCGAGAACCAAGAGGATATCCGTCGACGGCTATTCATAAGCTACAATTAAGTACACGCTCGACAAGGAATACCATGATGGCCGCCGTCGACATTTTCGAAAAACGAAAGGAAAAATACACGCCTACACATTTTGAACGTTCTAATCATTTAGCCAACTCTTATTCGCGAAATATCTTCTTCGTTAAGAGTCGATTCTAAATTGGAAAAGTCCTTTCTGATCAACTATATTAGAGGGGATGGTGGTGTTTTAGGAACCGCGAGAAAAGGGAGAGAAGAAGGATCGAGATATTAAAAGTCGCTTGCCAGCGTCCAAACACGTTCGACGCTATTTCTCGAGCAGGAAAAAAAGGGATGAAAGAGCGAAGAAAAAGAGACAGTCCTCGGACTGAGACTCTGAGTGGAGGAGGAAGACTTGGTGGGTACGTGAGCTCAGAGCGTCGCGCCTCATTAGCAATGGCCCTCGCTAGAAAAACGACTTTTAAGCCCGCGCACCAGCACACCAAAGGGTTTAGGTCCTGAAATCTCCGTGGGTCAGACATCCGCTATCAGCTTGATCGCTGTCAGTAGTCACACACTGACCAAGAATGCGAGCGCGATTAAGATTATAGGGGCAAAAAAAAAATCTGACCCGCGATAATTACTATAACAGCCACCCGCGGGTGTCGTTGCCGACGGATTTCTCGGTCCTCGTCATTTCCCCGCCAACAACCAAAAACGTCTAAATTCTTCACCTTCCCCAAACCTAAAGACCAAGACCGACGAAAAGACCCTGAACTGAACTACTGAAAAGATCGAAAAATCGAATTGGAACAACAAAAAAGAACTCCTTGGCAGGGGGAGGGGGTAGAGAGACAGAGTTTCCTCTTGGACGGTGGTGGCGCAATTAAAGAACGTTTTAGGAGTGTTTCAAAAGTTCATTTAATCTTTGGATCGGTTCGCTTCCTGCATGCAGCCTGTCCACTTTGTCCCCTAGAACAACTCGCCCGCGCTCGGCCCCGATACATTTGAATAAAAAAAGGAAAAGCCATTTAATTTGCATAGAAAACGTCACCCTTGATTTCTTCCTCTCCAATGACGTGTTTGGCCTCTCTCTAATCCGAGCAATAAAAGGCGCGATGGCGAGAGGGGGGGGCAATTGATGGGAGAAGGAAGAGGATGGCGTTGAATATTCCCTCTCTCTCTCTTTGGACTCTTATCTCGGACTGGCACGTTTCCGAGCCATTTGGCCGAGATCCCCTTTTATTTTATTGTATCGTAAAACGTCGAATTAAGATATCGAGTCCAACTAGAAATCAAAACCTATAGTACAGGGTTCATACAAATTTTGGAAAACAAATTTCCCTGAGATTTCCATGAGGTTTTTCCCCATATACTTCCCTGAATTTTCCCTGAGGTTTTGCCCCTATATGTAGTATCCTATGGAGCAAATGTTAACGAAGGAGGGGGGGGGCAAATTGGACTATAACATACTCAAAGGACATCCCCGTATCTCTAATGTTATGAGCCTCCAAAGTATAGTGTAATGTTAATCCAATGGAGGGGGGTATGTTTACGAACATTTCGCTTAATTACTCGGCCCTTGTTTGACGCAAATTTCCCTGATTTCCCTGAACTTTACTAAAAATTCGAAATTTCCCGGAATTTTCCCTGAGGTTTTGTCAACTATTTATTTCCCTGATTTTTCCAGGTTTGTATGAACCCTGTATAGAGGTGTGTCCGCCTATCACCCGAACCCCGACTGCAGTTTCCACGGATAAATCGAAGGGATTTAAAGGGGCGGGGGAATATAAAAACGGGAGTTGAAACTAAAGTTCCGTCATAATAATAAAGTCAGATCCCGAATTTAGATATACTCTAAATCCCAGGAAAGTGCGTCGCGTTTCCACTCCCGATCATTTTAAAATTCCCTGGACAAGGAACACTCGCGTTTATTTTTATATTTCAAACTTCCGCGAAGAAGAATGCGTAAAAAAGTGGGCTGCATGCTGCGCAAAAGCAAACTCGAATCTTTTGGGGGTTTTGTCGTTAAAGCTAGGAATATATCGAAATACGACCTATAAACAGGAAATTCTGTATTTCTTCCCAAATCCCTTTTACTTCAACCCTCCCCCCGGTCCTTCCTTTTTTTAGGTAGACAATCAAAAGCAATCGTTCCTGACGATTCACGAATACCGATGTCTATATATTTTACTCGTGCCTCGGAAGAAAATATAAAAGATGAGGATTGGAGGAGAAATTTTATCGAGGAGAAGAAGAAAATTCGCGTTTGGTCGACTGAAAAATTCCTCATCCGCTGCTGGATTTACATCTTTGCAGACTGCACCCTTCAAATATAAAAATTCTAAGAAGGACCTTTCTCTCCCAAGACCGTAAAAACTACTAGCGCCGCTTTGCCCGACGTTTTACCGACTGATTTTCGGTAACGTATTTCCAAGGTTTGATAAAAAAAAAACAAAAAAAAATAGAAATACCTACGAAATGTTCAAAACTTATTTTTTTCAAGAGAGAGAAAAATGAACTTGTTTAAAATCTCGCTTTTGTATGAACGATTTGATAGTAATTTTACAGGGTGAGTAAGAAAGTTTTACATTGAAAATCCCTCCCTGACTTTTCCCAGGTTTTCCCTGACCAAATTTTGTAAATATCCCTGACTATTTTAAGGTGTTTACCAGAGCCCACTTCATATTTTGTATTGCTCGAAGCATAGCTTAATATACCAAACGAAATCCCTGACATATCCCTGACTTTTTAGGAAAAACTTTCAAATCCCTGACTTATTCCCCTATTTTCCAGGTTCCGTACGAACCCTGAATTTTACCCAAATACTATAAACTCCCTCGCAATTAGCAATATTAAAAATTACGCTCATTTCATATCCTGGTTTAAGCGTCTTCGGTCTTATCTTTGCAGAAATAAATTTTTTTTAAAGCGTGATAGGCGTATAAAAAGAAAGAAAGAAAGATCTTAATCCTGCAGGTAAGGATCCCAAAAAAAGGAAAAGAAAAGGAGATCGGTTTTGGTGCGGCGTAACTCTCGTGCCAAAAATGTCTTTGAAATATTAGCCAAATTATAAGAAGAGAAATGATGTCGGTTCCCGAAGAAGTTCAAAGGTCAAGGAGGAAAAGGCCGGAAAAAAGAGGATGAGGCTGATATTTTGACAGAGCCCCCCCCCTCCCCCGGGCGCAGTTTTATCACGAAGGCCGGCCGCGGGCCATCCTCTTTTTTAGCCGCTTTATCAAAGCTGACGCAAATTGATTATATTTTCGGGCCAAAAGGAAAAAAGGAAAAGGTTTTTGGTCCGGACTAAAAAAAGGAATCAATCTTTTCATTTCTCTTCTTCCGCTAATTAGAACGCGAGATACGCCTAAAAATTTAGAATTAGAAAATCGAAATTAGATTTCCTTCGTGATAGGTACAATCGTAAAACATAAAGAGTTAAATCTCCAACTCGACTACTTCCATCTCTATTGACATTCCATTCCATTATAAAATTGAATTAAATAGAGAAGATCAGATTACCCCGAAGTTATCAATTCTTCTTGCTCCATTTTCCGGCACTAAGTAGATTAGGAAAATTAAAATTTCGCGCTCATTTACTAAGAAAAAATCGTGGTGTTTCGCGGTCTTCAAGGTCCGATAGGGTGGGGTTGAGAATTGGCCATCTTTAATAGGTCAGATCACGTCATGGACCTAGCCTTTCCTTCGCCTTACAGCCCCCGCTCAATCTTACACTGCAGCTTTTAGGAAGAAAAATAAGGGGGCGAGCGCTCACGCGATGTGCTCGGTAATTCTGGAGCGACCGGAAAAAGATACGAGTTAACTACTCATACATACATTCGCCACGGAATATTTTAATCGGGCATTGATCCAAAATTTTGAAGGATTAACAATTTAACAGTTAAGAAAAGAAGAGCGTGTAGCGTGGGTGGAAGGAAATTGAGAAAACGAAATACCCGAGTCAATAAAAGGAACTTAAAATAGAAAAAGAAGAAAAAAAATTTAATTCGGTAAAAAAAAAAAGATTGAAATTGGGTCTAAAGGAAATCATCCAAGTATGATGATAATGTCGGAAGGACGTAGGCATAGGCTCCGATTTTTAAGTACTCGAACACACACAAGCGGGGGCCAAAGAAGAGTGGAGTGGCTACTTTAATGTTGACTCTCGGATTAGAGAAGAGAAGAAGGGGAATTGAAAAATCTTTCCGAATGAAAAGCTCGTCAAACAAAAGTTTTAAATATAGAAAATAAAAAAAAACTTCAGGTAGAAAATGTGTAGGGGGCGGGGGGGGGGGCGAAAGAGGAAAGTTCCTTTGTCTTTCCATAGCCCGGCTCTTAAAAAGTAAAGCCCCTTTAAAACACACACCGAGGACCGTAAAACGAAGCAAAGACAAAAAAGAATCACTACCTTTTGTCCCCGAGCTATTTCTTTTACGGTCGTACCTATATACACATATATATTTTTTGGGGGGTTCCTTCTCGGATGAATTTATTCCGACTTCCTCCACTCCTTTCTCTAAACCCCCGCTTTCCATTATAAAATTTGTAACCAGAAGAGGAAAAGGCAAAGAATCCCGACCGAGGACGACTTTAAACCAAAGAAGAGAAAAGAGAAAGTCAAATAACTTCTCGGACAGAGTACTTACCCCCCCCCTTGCCCCCCCCGACGCCTATGTCAAGATACGGAGGATATAAAACAAGAAGAGTTAAACAGCTCAAAGCCCCCTAGTCTCATCTTGATAGCTAAAAATGTCGCGGGTAAAACAGGGACGAGCCACTTTAAATCGCCTTGACGGAGCGAGGGCAACCGACTGGCCTAAGAGGAGATAAACCTCGAGCAGATTTCAAGGGGTTTAAAATAAGGGTACAAGTTTGCTTGAGTACTGGTAGGTATATTTCGTTTCTGGTTGTTAAAGAGCCTCGGTCATTTCCGAGAAAAAAAATATAGATTTTCTTTTTAAGGTCTCTCTTTTCTTTTCTGATTTTTACTCGCTTTTCTATTCGCTATATGCCCGGGGGCTTCCTTTTATCTTCTATACGCGCTTGGGGGGGGGCGTGAGGGAAGGGGCCCAAGACTCCGTAGCTCGCCCATTCTCGATCCATTTGGAAAATGCGCCCAAAAAGAGAAGTATAACCTACACGGATTCAACTAGATATTCCAAGCCCCAACCATTTCTTCAAAAGAAATTTAGGCCTTTTCTTATAAAACCCTTTTTTCAAATAACCCCCCCCCCCAAGTTCTGCGAAAAAGAAAAACCCCCCTCTATTAAAGGTAAGGGATACATCGTTAACCGCGGAGTTGGGTAACTTTATATCCGTTATAGATGCGGCGGTTATTTATAACTCGAAAAACGCCAAAAATATATTATTTTCCCACCATACTAGTTTCATTTTTAGCCGGCCCATTTTTGAGTTACGTCTCAATCCGGGCTCTCTCTCTCTCTCTCTGGGGGCCCCACCGTCCTTTGCGCGAATGATGAAGATTTGCAGCGCAGGAGGGGGCCCGGCCTTTATGGACACGGGCTGTTAACTTTACGGGGCTTTGATAACTTTCTTTCGAGCAGACGGCCAGAAGAACTTGAGAGTATTTTAGCAAGTTTCAACCCGGGGGAATCGCCCCCAAAAATATCGGATGCTTTCAGCCTGTTCAAGGGCCCAAAAGCCTGGCCAAGATCATATAATACGCGGTATAGAGTAGTGGCACGCCGTGTTAACTGGTCATAGAGCGTAATACAGTCAGAGACAGGTAGGTGCCATTACTCTATAGAGAGAAATAAGGAATTGAAAAACGTTTAAAAATTGAGTGCATGGCCGCGAAAGCGTTCGGCGTGACGCGTCTTATCTCAAGATTGCTTCTCCTAAAGAATATTTCACCCTTCATTTAGCAATAATTAAAAACTCAACTATACGTAGTAAATTTGTGATTAGGCCTAAAAACACCCGAGTTTTTATATAAGAAAATGAAGCCGTAAATCGTCGCCATGGCCAATTAACTTATAAAAGTGTCATTAGAATTTCTGGGATATTCGCAATTTAGGAATTATACGGACAAAAACCTCCCCATGTAATGTAATGTATATGGACCCAGGCTTCAAAAAAAAAGCTAGTTTTAGCGAAAAGCCAATCAAGAAGGGGTATTTTTTGCAAGGCGACCATTGCACGGTTGGGTATCGATTAGGGCCGGGAAGGAGAGAAAGGGAGAGAGAGGGGGGGAGTTATTTGGGCTGTAGCGAGAAATACCATTACCTGTACCATCTATTTAAGACGTAATTACCCGCAAAGATAATTGAAGCTACGGGGATGAGTTCCTAGCTCCTTAAAGGACCAGTCCAATATAAGAAACTGGGGCGTAACGCTGCTGGAAAAGGACGCTTATACAGGACATTTCCGCGATGACACTTTCACTATCACTTTAATATAAAACGGTGGAATTTCCCCCGACTTAGGAAAACTTAATCCCTTGCAATGGGCGCCTGGGCCTACAGCCCGCCCGCCCGACCACTATATAATATCGAGCAAAACTTTAAATTTGGGAGAGAAGAGAAGAGAGTCTTTTAAAAGGGGAAATTTATAGGCAAACGGGCTTATGAAGGCAACTTTATCGCTCGTGATGGCTCTAAAGAGGACGCGCTTAGTTCCCTACACCCCCAACCACCCTCATCCCGGTCAGAAGCGCATTAAGGCCAGAAGGATGCCACTCCAAAGGTCTAACCTGACCACACACTCCTTGGTACCAATCAACGCTTGTTTCGTAAGGCTAAAGTATCATACACTTCCCGTGGCCCAGACTGCATGAACACGGCTCGCTATTTCCTAGCGTATTAAAGGGAGCGGCGCGTATTTAGGTCTCTATTTAATTTCCTCGCTATAAAGTTAATAGTAGAGCTATTTCCCCCCCCCCCCACCGTTGTAACAAGGGGGCCCCATCCCGAGATACGATACGAGGCACTTCCTCAATGAAACGTTTCAACTTTATCTATTAAAATGGAAATTAGGGGAACACTCTCTCTCGTAATAAGGTCTTCTTATACGAGAGTACAACAGCAGTGTCTACGCGCTTTGCAAACATAAACTGTGGTTGGCCGAAAATGAATCGCCAATAAAAGGGGAGAAGATGTTGCCAATAATAATCGCGTTACGCGAAATTAACGCCTTAATTGTTTACTCTAAGAAATTGCTTAAATCAGAATATAAACACTACAAAAATACTAAAGAAAATAGCTTACCCTTTTTGAGGCCGATGTTTGAATACGTCACGAAAACGGAATAACCAGTCCCCCAAGCTCGTTGACGTCACGTTTCTGGATATGCCGAAAGCTCGTTGACGTCACGTTTCTGGATATGCCGAAAGCTCGTTGACGTCACGTTTCTGGATATGCCGAAAGCTCGTTGACGTCACGTTTCTGGATATGCCGAAAGCTCGTTGACGTCACGTTTCTGGATATGCCGAAAACGGAATAACGAGTCCCCCTTGTTGTGACGTCACGTTTCCGCGTGTGCCATCTAAAATAAATAAAACAAAGAATTGTCAGCTTATTTGAAGACGAGACTAAAATCTTAAAGCTTAAATCTTAGAGCTGTAACAAATAATTAAGACCGAGAAAAGGGGTCAAAGTTGACGAAATATTCCGAAACACGCGTCTATACAATGCCGACAGAGAAAGCAACATCCAGGGAAAACGAACGTAATGCTTTTCCCATAGAACGCCTGTAGAAATGTTTCAAACGCTGCGCGCCAAAGCTAAGGGGAAAAGCCACCCACCAGGCTCTGGAAGTTATTTTCTATCTTGGAATAACTAACCCCTAAAAACAAATACGAGGCCATGAACCTCGAAACGAACTCTTATTAAAAAACGTGTCATAAAAATAGTTCATCGGAACCATAAAGTCACGCCCTATTTTCAGAGTTACAACGTAACAAAAATAAAATATGGCAAGGCTTAGAGAAGTAGGGTGGCCAAGGGTGGAGGCGTACATTGAAACGTAATGAAATGCAGTTAGTTTCCAGGATACGTTTGGAATTAGTTAAGTAAGTAGAAGTCTGTTCACGGTTTGCCGGCAATAATCTACACCCCCTCCCCCCCTCGGTCCCCTTAAGCGGGGGGAAGAAGCTCCTATAACGAACCAATGAGCTTAATGTTTCGGAGTGCATTCCATTCCTCGCATACAAATTGCCCTAACCGCCGAGCCTTACTTAAGAGCGGCCCGTGCTGCTGCTGCTGGTGCAATCGAGGTAACGACAAGGACGGCAACTGCAACTTCCCAAGGAACGGGAGAGGGGGGAGGGGGAGGGGCGAATAGGTTCGACATCAGGCTACATTAAGACTTAATGTTGACTACCGCGCCCCCCCCCCCCGCTCCCCCACAATGTAAGGGCGATTTCGAAGAGAACATCTCCTCCAACTATACAACCCGAAACGTAACTTCTCTCTAAGCTCCTCATTTACTAAGCCCAAAGTGGTGCCTTTCAAAGTCAAAAATTGTAAAAATGGGGGGGGGGGGGAGGGGCCGGGGGGGGAGGAATATTAAAACCAATCGCTTCTAATATAAAGAGGTGCGTATTTATATTTCCAACCCCTTAAAAACTAGTTTCGAGTTTCTTTAACAAAATTTGGATTTAATACAATTTGGATTAAAAAGATTTGGATTTAAAACAATTTGGGGTACAATTTCGGTATGAGTGAATAAGGTCAAAAATCATTTTAGAGCAAAATCAAGCACACAATTCGATAGAGCGTAAAATTTAGATCTAAAATGGCCGCCGCTTTTTTCAAATTTCCAAAAAAAAAAAAAGTCTTATCCCCCGTACGAATTGCCACCTTTTCCAAAATATTGATGTTTAACGTTAGGTTAGGCTAGCTTAGGTTAGGGTTAGCTTATCTTAGGTTAGCTTAGCTTAGGTTAGGTTAGGTTTGGTTAGGCTAGGTTTGGTTAGGTTAGCTTACCTTATCTTAGGTTAGGTTAGCTTACCTTATCTTAGGTTAGGTTAGCTTACCTTATCTTAGGTTAGGTTAGCTTAGCTTATCTTAGGTTAGGTTAGCTTAGCTTATCTTAGGTTAGGTTAGGTTAGCTTATCTTAGCTTATCTTAGCTTAGCTTAGGTTAGCTTAGCTTAGGTTAGCTTAGCTTAGGTTAGCTTAGGTTAGCTTAGCTTAGGTTAGCTTAGCTTAGGTTAGCTTAGCTTAGCTTAGGTTAGCTTAGCTTAGGTTAGCTTAGCTTAGGTTAGCTTAGCTTAGGTTAGCTTAGCTTAGCTTAGCTTAGCTTAGCTTAGGTTAGGTTAGCTTAGCTTAGCTTAGGTTAGGTTAGCTTAGCTTAGGTTAGCTTAGGTTAGCTTAGCTTAGGTTAGCTTAGCTTAGCTTAGCTTAGCTTAGGTTAGCTTAGCTTAGGTTAGCTTAGCTTAGGTTAGCTTAGGTTAGCTTTGCTTAGGTTAGCTTAGCTTAGGTTAGGTTAGCTTAGGTTAGGTTAGGTTAGGTTAGGTTAGGTTAGGTTAGCTTAGTTTAGGTTAGCTTAGCTTAGGTTAGGTTAGCTTAGGTTAGCTTAGCTTAGGTTAGCTTAGCTTAGGTTAGCTTAGCTTAGGTTAGCTTAGCTTAGGTTAGCTTAGCTTAGCATAGCTTAGGTTAGCTTAGCTTAGGTTAGCTTAGCTTAGGTTAGCTTAGGTTAGCTTTGCTTAGGTTAGCTTAGCTTAGGTTAGGTTAGCTTAGGTTAGGTTAGGTTAGGTTAGGTTAGGTTAGGTTAGGTTAGGTTAGCTTAGTTTAGGTTAGCTTAGCTTAGGTTAGGTTAGCTTAGGTTAGGTTAGCTTAGGTTAGCTTAGCTTAGGTTAGCTTAGCTTAGCTTAGGTTAGCTTAGCTTAGGTTAGCTTAGCTTAGGTTAGCTTAGCTTAGCTTAGCTTAGGTTAGCTTAGCTTAGCATAGCTTAGGTTAGCATAGCTTAGGTTAGCTTAGCTTAGGTTAGCTTAGCTTAGCTTAGGTTAGCTTAGCTTAGCTTAGGTTAGCTTAGCTTAGCTTAGGTTAGGTTAGGTTAGGTTAGGTTAGCTTATCTTAGCTTATCTTAGCTTAGCTTAGGTTAGCTTAGCTTAGGTTAGCTTAGGTTAGCTTAGCTTAGGTTAGCTTAGCTTAGGTTAGCTTAGCTTAGGTTAGCTTAGCTTAGGTTAGCTTAGCTTAGGTTAGCTTAGGTTAGCTTAGCTTAGGTTAGCTTAGCTTAGGTTAGCTTAGCTTAGGTTAGCTTAGCTTAGGTTAGCTTAGCTTAGGTTAGGTTAGCTTAGCTTAGGTTAGCTTAGGTTAGCTTAGCTTAGGTTAGCTTAGCTTAGCTTAGCTTAGCTTAGCTTAGCTTAGGTTAGCTTAGCTTAGGTTAGCTTAGGTTAGGTTAGGTTAGGTTAGCTTAGGTTAGGTTAGGTTAGCTTAGCTTAGGTTAGGTTAGGTTAGCTTAGCTTAGGTTAGGTTAGCTTAGCTTAGCTTAGGTTAGCATAGCTTAGGTTAGCATAGCTTAGGTTAGCTTAGCTTAGGTTAGCTTAGCTTAGGTTAGCTTAGCTTAGGTTAGCTTAGCTTAGCTTAGCTTAGCTTAGCTTAGGTTAGCTTAGCTTAGGTTAGCTTAGCTTAGGTTAGCTTAGCTTAGGTTAGCTTAGCTTAGGTTAGCTTAGCTTAGCTTAGGTTAGCATAGCTTAGGTTAGCATAGCTTAGGTTAGCTTAGCTTAGGTTAGCTTAGCTTAGGTTAGCTTAGCTTAGGTTAGCTTAGCTTAGCTTAGGTTAGCTTAGCTTAGGTTAGCTTAGCTTAGGTTAGCTTAGCTTAGCTTAGGTTAGCTTAGCTTAGGTTAGCTTAGCTTAGCTTAGGTTAGCTTAGCTTAGCTTAGGTTAGCTTAGCTTAGGTTAGCTTAGCTTAGGTTAGCTTAGCTTAGCTTAGGTTAGCTTAGCTTAGCTTAGGTTAGCTTAGCTTAGGTTAGCTTAGCTTAGGTTAGCTTAGCTTAGGTTAGCTTAGGTTAGGTTAGGTTAGGTTAGGTTAGGTTAGGTTAGGTTAGGTTAGCTTAGCTTAGCTTAGGTTAGCTTAGCTTAGCTTAGGTTAGCTTAGCTTAGGTTAGCTTAGCTTAGCTTAGGTTAGGTTAGCTTAGGTTAGCTTAGCTTAGGTTAGCTTAGGTTAGCTTAGCTTAGGTTAGCTTAGCTTAGCTTAGGTTAGCTTAGCTTAGGTTAGCTTAGCTTAGCTTAGGTTAGCTTAGCTTAGCTTAGCTTAGGTTAGCTTAGCTTAGCTTAGGTTAGCTTAGCTTAGGTTAGCTTAGCTTAGCTTAGGTTAGCTTAGCTTAGCTTAGGTTAGCTTAGCTTAGCTTAGGTTAGCTTAGGTTAGCTTAGCTTAGGTTAGGTTAGGTTAGGTTAGGTTAGGTTAGGTTAGGTTAGCTTAGCTTAGGTTAGGTTAGCTTAGCTTAGGTTAGGTTAGCTTAGGTTAGGTTAGGTTAGCTTAGGTTAGCTTAGGTTAGCTTAGGTTAGCTTAGCTTAGGTTAGCTTAGCTTAGGTTAGCTTAGCTTAGCTTAGGTTAGCTTAGCTTAGGTTAGCTTAGCTTAGCTTAGGTTAGCTTAGCTTAGCTTAGGTTAGCTTAGCTTAGCTTAGGTTAGCTTAGCTTAGGTTAGCTTAGCTTAGGTTAGGTTAGCTTAGCTTAGCTTAGGTTAGCTTAGCTTAGGTTAGCTTAGCTTAGCTTAGGTTAGCTTAGCTTAGCTTAGGTTAGCTTAGCTTAGCTTAGGTTAGCTTAGCTTAGGTTAGCTTAGCTTAGGTTAGGTTAGGTTAGGTTAGGTTAGCTTAGCTTAGGTTAGGTTAGGTTAGCTTAGCTTAGGTTAGGTTAGCTTAGCTTAGGTTAGGTTAGCTTAGCTTAGGTTAGGTTAGCTTAGGTTAGGTTAGCTTAGGTTAGCTTAGGTTAGCTTAGCTTAGCTTAGCTTAGCTTAGCTTATAGCTTAGCTGTGAATTAAAGCGTTGAGACTTACAATTTACCTAACACAGAGATTAATTATAATTGTAATACATTATATTATACATAATAATTTAATCGGAAAGTATTAAAATTGTCATTTCAAACGCGTTTCATTTAAATTTGACGTTTTGACGCGAGTCAAACTTTGAGAAACGACATTACAATGCAATTTTATGACAGAAATATAGGATATTTTAGGACCTTTCACGAAATTAAAGGATAATATAGGAACAGGTCAAAAATATAGGAATTATAGGACCTCTGTGCTCCCTGAATTATTCTGAATGTTCGAGTATTCATTGCAAAAAGCAACCAGTTTTTTTTTCTTCAATAAATTAAATAGAGGGGCAAAATAAATGCTACTCTCATTTGGACGGGACATTATTTTGAAGTAGCGAAGCCAAAGATCGAGAGACGGAAAAGACGAAGATGATAACGTATTGATAATGAGAGAGAAAGATCTCGTCGTGTTCGATGGAATCATTAAGCTAATTTACTGGGACATCGCCATGGCGGAAAGCAATTTGCAATAGAGGGAAGAGTGAGAGGGGGAGAGGGGGGAGAGCCCCAATAACAGAATTTAAAGGTTCAAATACCTTCCCGGGTCGATGATGGGGGGGAGAGAGAGTCAAAGGTATTAGGCCAAAAGGTGATCGTTAGAAAAGGCGTCCAAGCGTAATATACGCCGCCCGCAGCCGAAAGGAAACTCAATACTGACGAGCCAATTAAAATTACGCGCCTCCTAAAGTCTTGCGAGTAAAAAAAAAACCCCACCCCCACCCGTCTACGAATATCGTATTTCTAATGATAAAGGCGCGTTGTCCAACAAAGTTTCGTTTAGTCCTCCACGACAGAAGAATTAATATAAAGAAGTCCTAAGTGTTGTAGGTTAGTTTAAACTCAGTATAATTACTTCTTACACGACTCGAAGTGGTATCTTAAAGAACCCTTTTACATCGACACTGGTCTTGTAGGCCTAGACGCGTGTTTCTTATCGCTATTATTAGACCTAGGCCTATTACAACAGGGACAACCCGAGGGGGTAGACACTTTGGATCTCTGTGTACACCTGAGTTCAAAAGAGTTCAGCTTTGACAGTGCAATGAGTTGAAAGCCTTCGGAACTCAGAGTTCAGCTTTGACAGTACATTGAGTTCAAAACATATTGTACACCTGAGTTCTCAAGTGTCTACCCCCTCGGGACAACCCCACCGCAAAGATGGCGTTTATCTGATGTAAATACTGATGGGTTAAAAGAATTCTACTTTAGAGAACCGTAATAATAAAAAAGTGTAGAGGGGGTGCTAGGACAGCGCGTCAGATAATTTACATATCTCCCTTTCTTTTGGCGCTCTCAACAACTCAAATTCACTTTCTGCAATGCATATCTCATTTTGATGAAACCGAGGCCCGGTACCAAACGCGGCCGCCATCCCTGCAGTACAAATAAATACCTAAGCCTTGCCCGAATTACAATCAGAAGTCCATCATTATAAGGGAAACGGGGAGACGAATAAAACATCTTAGCAATCCGAGCGAAGGCGGCACGAACCTTTCACCTTAGGTGATGGACTTCAGCTTGTTTATAATCCCGTGGAACACACCTTAGTTCACTTTGATTACTCGGGATGAAATGAACTAGTTTTCCGCGACGAAAAGGGCATTAAGAAAAGAGCGCATTTATTACCAGAAGTGCCCGGGAGGGGGGGTGGAGAGAGGGGAGAGGGGGGGCGAAAGCTCATCAGGAAGGGTGGAATTTTTATTAGACTGAAGGGTAGTTAATAAGTAATGCGGGTCCAAGAGAGCCTAGAATGAGCTAGAATAACTTTTTTTATAATATTTGAAAAAGGGTTTTTTTCCTTCTGGAGCAATTTATAAAGACTTATCTGACTTTTTGGCATTTTCAATTACCTTAGTTAATTATATCGGATTAAGGGGAAAGCCTTTTCAACAACAAACAAGCTACGTCTAACCTTAATTCTGATTTACAACCAGAAAAAGGGGTTACACCTAAAAAAGAAACCTGGCCTAATTTGATTTTATTCTACGCAAAATTATAAGAAATTCTCGATAGGATTAAACCAAAGAGATTGTGTTTAACCTAACCTAACCTAACCTAACCTATCAAAGGGTAAATAGAGTGCATGGGTGGGGGGTTTGCCCCCTTTTATCCCCGTATTAAGTTAAGTATCGTGTCGATCTCGAGTTTCGTAAGGCGTAAAAGAATTTAGGGGAAATGATTCGTAGGTTATTGCTTTTTAATCGGGTTCTTTCTTTAAAGAACAAGATGGAGGAGACACGCGGCGGTGGAAAGAGTGTCATTTGGGACTCGCTCGCGTCACCCCACGACGACCCGTTCATTGGTACAGGGGGGTTAAATAAGGGGGGGAGGGGTTAAAATTGGAATCTCGTAGCTAGTCGTTTTAAAAAAGAGAAAATGATCGAATGAATGAATGAAGAGGAGAAAAAAATGCCCTTTCCCTTTGACGTACATTGGGATGAAAATCATAATTAACTCATCGAGCTGCACGCTTACCAAAAAGAATTGAACCCTCAATCGATAAACACGCTTCCTTCGAGAAATTGGTTTCGGATGCGCCGAAAACGCGCCGAGGACAATTCCATTCGCAAAGGGAGGCTGACAACTATGAAGGGATGTCCTCACTAAGCCTCTTGGCTTGTTTACAGGTGGCTCCCTTTACAATGTATAGAGGGGTGGTGGCTAGCCCCTATGCGTATGCCACAGCTAACCTACAGCGCCCTATACTAACTATTACAGTTAACCTCTACCATTTTTTGATGGAAAGGAGAAACCGGGTTTGACCACTAAATTCGGGAGGCGCCTCCCCCCCCCCCATTTCATCTCTCTCTTTCTTAAAGGCCAATTAAGTAGGCCAAAATTTGACCTTGACCAGTAGTAGCGTGTCAAAATGATCGGTGACTGATAGAACGAAAAAATGTTTTACATCCTCGCTTTAAAATTTGAAAGAAGAGAATGGAATTTAGCGGGAGGGAGGAAGCAGTTCCGAACTGTATAATTAAAGTGAAGAAAAGAGAGGTGAAGAGAACCGAGGGGGGGGAAGTATGAAACAAACAAGGATTCACTGGCGCGAAAAACGGAGAAGGGATATCGAATGAGAGTCCGAATATTCGGCCCCGCCAATGATTAATACAAAAGCGCCTGATTTATGATTCCTCGGGTGCCGAACTAGAAACAAAACGATCTCTTCCAGAAACCAGGGGGGAAGGGGGGGAATTCCCCCGGTCCGAGTTGGTTGGCGCTAGGGAACATAAATCATCCCTTTTGTAATTTAAATCAGCCCGAGTTGTATAAGAGTAAGACTGGGAAAGAATGGCGCGTGGACGATGGAGGAGAATTACTAGTCTTCTTTGAAACAAAACCAGTAATGAGATCATCCGGCGCGCGTATTGTGTCAAACGAATTAATGACGCTCATTTTTCAAACATATCCCCAGTTCCTATACCCCGGGGGAGGGGAAGGGAGGGGGGCCAAATGGGCAGCAGCGGAGGAAGACCCAATCTTTTTACCCCTTTCCGATATTTCAAGCGTATAGCCTTACTCTCGCTAATATTTTAATAGCCACGGTTTTAAACTTTTATTAGATGGCTATAAAAAGGAAAGGCGTTCAGTGTCAAGGTTTGAGTCGTCAACTTGCGAGAGGTCAGAGGGTAAACACGCTCAACATTTAGGAATTGGGCCATAGTTTTTTGCACAAAGTTCCGTTGACAAACTGATAGGAAACAAGCAGTAGAACAAAGAGTGTACAATGACCATGCAAACAAAGAGCGAAGATTAAGCTGACTAAAGAACCTTAAAACCACGTCTTATCCCCGCCCCCCTTCACTACGCCCCCAAAACTTCCCCAACATCCCCAAAACATCCGACGTGCGCTTTGAGAAAGAAGAAGACTTGAAAAACAAACGAAATAAAAAATGCTCGAAAAACAGGAGAAGCGGAAGCCGCTTAAAGCTCGTCTTAGTAAGAAATTGCTGACGTGCGAGGCTTGTAAACTCGCCGGAACTACTAAGGTTGTGTCCCGCAAAAAGAACAACACTACCCAAGACAAAGAAGCCTCGATAGATTTAGGGGTTAATAGATCCACCCGCCACCGACTCTCGACTTAATCTCGGCACCTTGGATAAAAATAGAGATCCACCAGCATTTACGATGTACCACCGAGTTTTTATTACGTATCCTGTTTCGTCACCCCCCCCCCACCCCTCAATCCCAAAATATCACGGACACGGAAGCGCGATGGGTTCCTGACTTGGCACTCCTTGGAGACAAACTTGGAGGATGCCAATCTCGGACTATTGGAGCTAATGTCCCTAAATCACGGTCCAAACTGCCCACGTCAATATATTATACTTGACCCGATTGCTCAACAGCTGACAGTACATTGTTCTCTCACGCGAGGGCAAAGTTTAACTCTAGAAATTGACACTTCAGAGTCGCGCAAAATGTTTAATTTAACTATAATTAACGGGAATAAAACCCCCATCGAGGAAATTTCCTTCAAAACGTCCTCGTAATTAAATTCCGCTACGGGATATCGATTACTTTGTAGCCCAGCAGTTCTTTACGAGACATCTAGCGACTAATTAAATAACCCTAAACACTGGCGTGAAACATGGATTAACTAACGCTAAGGATTGTTCACTAACAGTGTTTCCCACGTATTAATATCGCCAGCTAAATGTTCCGAATTATTTCTTGATTCCCGTCTTCATTCCCCCAATTTATTGGACCGAAACGGATGTAGATATAGCGCCATCTCTAGGCAAAATAAATCGTTTTTGCGGATTTTAAACATGGTGGCGCCCAATTTAGGCATGATTTTAATTTTAACGTCAGAGGACACGTGATATTTGGTCCAATTTTCTTATAACTTCCTGTTAGGGATAGTAGCTGCTGCTAGGGGGAGTTTGGAACACGCGTGCTTTATCTTTTAGGGGCAACGAACAATCCCTAGCGTTAGTTAATCCATGCGTGAAATTGGCCTAAAAAGATTCAAACACCGCCCACCCTCCCTCTCCAAAATAGTTACTCGAGACAAGTACTTAAAACGGTACTTACATGTTATACCATGTTGAACAGATGACTCTTCAAGTAGCTGATAAGGAGCCGCAAGTTGCTTGAGATACAGCGTTTTGAAGTTTTGTGTCGAGGGAAGCCACACAGCTAGGGTCCCAGGAAATACATTGAAAATTAGTTTTGTTTCTAATTAAGCTAATTATTATTTAAATTTAATGGTAATCACACCTAATATGCTCTATTAATTCCTCTATCTAAATATGGTTTAAAATTAATTATATCTATTACGGTTCAAAAGATGTAGCGTTTTGAAGTTTTGTGTCGAGGGTCAGCCACCCAGCTAGGGGTCATAGAAAATACTTTGAAAAGCTAAAGCTAAACCATTCATTGCTAAACTTATCAAACTGCTTAACTAATTAATTCGGGCTACCACGTGGAGTGAATTTTGCTAAGCCTAGTTTGAAACTTTAATATTCGCGACCTTTCAACCCCCTTCCCCCGTTGTCGAGCTTCCTTACGTGACCCCTCTTGTACCTATCTCTTTTAAGTGTATTTCACCGCTCTGAAGTGGTTTCCGGGTTAAAAATAACTACACAATTCTAACCAGAAATCTGTAGTAGGCTTACAAATTTGGTTTATTAAGAATGTTAAGGCCCCCTAATTAAAATAATAATAATTTAACTTACATCGAAAACCCACGCCTTGTAGAGTACTTCATACTGCGTTTCAGTCTACCCATAGCCCACTCGATCCGCGCTCCCAGCTTGCGTCGTGATGCGCGTGATCGAGTGGGCTATGGCAAAAAGCTAGGAGTAAATATATTATTGTTAGACTGGAGTCGAAATACGTGTCAATGAGAATTTTTAAAGTGGTCCCATCTAAATTATAAAGAAATTAGAATTAATAAAATAGTCCTTGGGATCAAAGAGGCTAGAATTTTTAATACAAAAAGTGTTCCATCGAATTAATAAACTGGATTTTGAATTGTAGACTTGTTTCGTTTTATTTCAATGCTCTGTCTCTGCTGTATGGTATCAGTAGCAGACGACGCTTTAAATTTGGATTGGGAACAAAGTTAATTTTGTCTCGAAATATTGAACTAATTAAATATTTTAAATTAAATTTAAAATGCCCGTATTCGTAAGTACATTTCAAAGAAGGCAAAACCTAGTTTTTGACCACGAGCGAGCTTCAGTATCAGATATAAAACAATTTGTAGAAGATCAAACGGTGAGAAATTCCGGCTTAATTCTCGCGAAATTACTGAAATTAATTGCTTTTAATTAAATTTTGCCTCATTTAGGGAATTCCCATTGATATTTTGAGTATTTCGCACCGAGGAAGAAACGTTTCTGACAACCAAATAATTCCCAATGACTCTTCTATATTGGTTCATTCAAATCTTCCTGGTGGCAAGGGAGGTCAGTACCAGAACCACTTAATTAATTAATTTACTAACTAAAACTTAATTAACGTAATAATAGTAATAAGTGAATGATAAAGGAGCGTGTTTTTTCTATAAATTGGTGTATTTGACTTAGGATTTGGATCTATGCTCAGAGCCATCGGAGCTCAAATTGAGAAGACGACCAACAGAGAAGCCTGTCGGGATTTGAGTGGACGCAGACTGAGGGACATTAACGAGGAAAAGAGATTAAAACATTGGCTGGCCAAACAGAAAGAACGCGAAGCGGAAGCCAATCAAAAGAAACAAGAAAAACTGGTTAAAATCACTCAAGAACCAAAACACAAGTTTCACGATCCTGATTACGATAAATTCAGATCGGAACTGAGTGAAAACATCTCCAGCGCCGTTGAAGAGGGTAATTAGTTTAATTTAATTCAGGTTAAATAAGACTTAAATTAAATGGGAATTATTTATCAGGGTTGAAGAAATCGGTTCAAATTGAACAAGATTCCTCCAAAAGAAAGCAAACTCCCGAAGTTGAAATCTCAGCCAAAAAACGTTGCCTGTGGTAATTAAATAATATAATAATTAAAAATAAGTTAACTTAATGAGCTTAATAATTAATCGTTTAGGCTGGGTATTGAGGAAGATTTGTCAGATTGCAGCGAGGAGACTGATAATGAAGACACCACCAAAGTATCCGAGGACACAAAGGATGAGGAATTGAAAGATAATTCCAAGGAAAAGCCGTCTTTAGACTTAAATCAATATGAAAGTGTTGAGGATCTTCAAGAGAAATTGGGGGACGAGGGGATGAGGGCGCTCTTAAAAGATTTGGGCCTAAAAACGGGTGGCACCCAGGAGCAAAGGGCCCAGAGATTATGGAGTGTCATAAGGGGCAAAAGAGATAAAATTGATCCTTTGAAATTATCCAAATAATTTGAAATGTAATTAAATGTCAAATTAAAATTATTTTCTGCAAGCTGTAACAATTAAACTGATTAAAACGTCTTTTTCTCTTCATTATTATTATTATTATTATTATTCTTGGAAATAACCAAAATTGTAAATGAGACTACGCCTTCTTCAGCCACGATTCCAGGGCCAACCTGTTCCGCCCACTTCTTTACGCAGTTGGCCGTGGTTCATGGCCTGCCAACTTCAAACGCTCTCAGTTGGCGTGTTCAGAGAAAACATCTTCGAGTTTCCCTCTTGAACTGAAAGATAAGCTGAAAAATACATATTTTGAATGAAATTGTCAATGGATAATTAAATAATTATAATTATAAATGTTGAAATTAAAACTGGGAAAGTGGATTCAATTCAAATCACCTCCGAGGCTTCGATGCAGCCTTAGTAGGCCATTAGGACTTCTAAGCCTCGGACCACCGCCATGAATGAATGAATGAATGAGATTAACGTTAGAATTTAAAATTAAAAGCAATGTTCAATCTTTATTAAAGACTCTTAACAGTTGGAGATGGATAATCTTATTAATAATTCTTAAATAAACATTCGTGCAACGTACTTAACTATCATTTCTTACCGACGTATTCGTTAATTACATTAACAAGGCGAGTTTCACATTCGGGTCGAAGGTCACTCGGAACTTGATTCATTAATTTGGAAATATTTTCATTCAGCCCCTCTTCTTCGTTTTGAATATCCCTTAATTAAGTCACGTGATTTTGCAGTTGGAAATTAATTTCACCGAAAAACTAAAACGGAAACCAAGGCCTACTTACTTTTCGAATGCCGGGTTTACGCCGTTTTCAATCGAATTCTGGTGAAGCGGAAGCGGACTCGTGACCTTGAAATTGTTTTGGGCCTTGGCATTAGAGCGTTAGAAACTTTGAAAGCAACTTTTAACGGGGCCGTTTAGAGAGGGGGGTGGCGGCGGTCACTTTCCGAGTACCCCCGCCATTTAGGGGGGGGGGGCAAGACGCGTAGACCGGTCAGTTTTCCCCCCAAACTATCTCTCTCTCGACGACCCCGCCATCTTACAAAGGTCAAATAATTAACAAGCGTCAGAGAGAATTTAGAAGGGGAGTGGAAGGCCCCCCCTTTGACTCTATTAAACGTGATGACGCCCAAACAAGATGTCGCGTTGAGCTTTTTGGGGTAGGCGAGTTTCCGGTCACGTGTTCTAAAATCTATCTATTACAAACGCATCATACCGGAAATCGACCTGCCTAGATAACGTTTAGCAGACGACGTTGCGCTAAATTCCAAACCAGCCCTTCCACTCCCCTTCGAAATTCTCTCTGCAAGCGTCGCTTTTCATAATAATAATGATATGGTTGTACCCTGAAGTGATCAAGTGGAAGGCTTTCCTGCGATTGCAAATTCATCAAGCGACGGTGTTCGTACATTCTCTTCTTGTTGACCGGAGGACCTAGAGCCGACAAGAAATAATGACGTCACGAAAGGGCATATAAACAATACGGCCTTATATATATTGGCGTATATACCGAAAACGCTCAAAAATACTGGTAGAAAAATGAGACTGTGCAGAGTTCCGAAGGCGATGATGCCGAGGTACATTCGGAAATAGAAGATCTTGAATATTTCGGACTTGGCGAAAGCCAGCGCTAAAATGCCGCAGTCCGTCAAAGTAATCCCCGATAAAATCTAAAGGTCAAGTTCATTTAATTGGTTACGCGCTTGACAAAATGACCCGAAGATAACTTACGGAACTGCCCATCTTGGTCAGAGCTTCGCGAGCCCGTTCCAGTTTACTCGACTGAGGACTTAAACTAAAGACTCTCGTTAAATGCGAACAAAATTCCACCGATATCCCCATCCCCTGAAAGAGTGCGGCGGATTAATGCCTGTTAACACGATGACGTCAACAATTATGAAGTGCACTGACCACGACTAGATTGACGAGAGAGACGGCGTTCAGCTGAATATTCCACCAATACATGAGACCCATCAGGTTGCAGGTGATCATGGCGATGGTCAGAACGACGATCAGCGCGGAAAAAAAGTCAAAGCCCAAAGCCAAAAAGATGACGACGAAGATGGCGGCCAAAGAGAAGCCCAAACTCTTCAGGGTCTCCGTCCAAATGCCCAAATATTGCTCGAAGAAGACGTGAACGAGACTGTAGGGAAAGACCCGGGCTTCCACGCCGCTGTCGTTCCCTCGGATCTTGGCCGTCAATTCGACGGAAATCTTGCGCGCCCAGTCCAGCCCTTGGTAGAAGTCTTTGGAGGTTTTCATCACCGTGTGGTAGGTCATGAAGTTCGTGGCTCCGATGACGGTCTCGTTGCCAACCTCTTTGATTTCGATCGAATCCAAGTATTGGGCTCGTCCACTGACCAATCATTACAAAGGCTTACGATAAGGCGTGGCTGGCGTGGCGGGGACCGATTTCGGGCGGTACTTACGCTCTGGGACAATCCATATTAGGGATATCGTTGACGAAGAACTTGATGTAGTCGTAGAAGGCCGCTCCTAATGGTCTTTTCGCTTGGATATCGCACCTTAAGCAATCATTCTCTGATCGAAAGAATAAATATCATTTCTTTCGAGATTAATTAGCAGTCTTATTCCTGATCAGCGCCATCTACCCATAGCGGTGACTTTGAGAACTACTGTAAGCGGCAAGCCAATCAGATGTCGCTAAAATCTGGTGACGTCATTTTTGGTAAGACCCCCCCGAGAGTGCCAGTCAGTGACGTCACCAGATTTTAGCGACATCTGATTGGCTTGCCGCTTACAGTAGTTCTCAAAGTCGCCGCTATGGGTAGGTGGCGCTGATCAGGAATAAGCTACGCTAATTGGCGCCGCTGCAACTTACTGCGGTCTCCCAAACACTGCGTTCCGTTGTCTTCCTTCATGCAGCAAGTGGGCATCTTCATGTAATCCACGTAATCATCGAGCCAGGAAGTGGCCGCCGTCGCCACGAAGGTCCTAAGAGAAACGCCGCGATGCTCATTATTATAGCGAGCGAGTTGGGGGGGGGCGGGCCTACTTCTCGCTGTGGGTCTGCATCGCTTGAGTGTAGGCGATCAAAGAGTCGGGATCGCAACCTCCCATTCCGCAAATTCGATTCTGCGCCGCCTTGTCGCTGTAATTGTAGCCGTCAGTGAGGACAAAGTACAAGGGCGGCCCCACCGTCAAGTGCGCGTTCAGGTACTCGAAGTACTTCAACATGTAAGAGTCCTGAAAAACCCCCGGGAAAATGAAAAGATACCCCCGAGTGTTTAGTAAGGGGAAGGAATGGCTCGTACCTCCGGCATACTCAGTTCTTGATCCAAGCCCAGTTCAATCTTGTCAATGACGGCGATCGACGAGCACAACCAAGCCAAGAAGACCAGCAACTTTCGGACATCGAAAACAATTAGAAATTGGGCCATGGCTTTGACTTTGCGCATGCGCCAATTAACGTACCACCGTTATCCTGACGTATTTCTTAAGCAAAAGGGGCGTGTAAACCTTCTCGAAGAACCGATACAAAAGACTTTCGGAGTTCCGGTTACGCTTCCTTTTCCTCGAAGTGACGCAGCAAAATATATCGAATTGACCGTTCTGTTTGTGAAAAACACTTTAGGGAACAGTATTCAACGCCGCCACCGCCCTTAATTACCTCTTCTCTTCGGGTGTCAAAGGTGAACAGAGCCAAGAAGCAGGTCATTTGCAAGAAGAAGTTGATCAAGAGAGCGACGCCGGCGTACAGGGCGAAGATCTTGACGGCGGGCGCGTCCGTCAGGGCCCCGATGAAGAAACAACACGACATGGAGACGCTGGACAACATCATACTGGGCGCCACTTCGCCCACCACCCGCCCGATGTGTTGTTCCAAGGTTTCATTCGGTTGACGAATGTCCCTCTGAAAGGCTTGCACCAGAATAAAGATGTTGTCGACCCCGACGGCCAGTACTAAGAACGGGATGACCTCCACGATGATCAAAGTGGCCGGCACTCCGGCGAAGAAGAAAACGCCCAGCGACGAGACGACCGACAACAGCACGATCAGTACACCCACCAGACCCAGAGACACTTTTGTACGCGTCTAAAAAAAGAAGGGGGGGGGTTAGCCCCTCAAAGTATAGTTATAATAATAAGTTTACCATGAAGGCGCTGAAGCTACTGAAATCCAATTCTCCAAGGGCAATGGCGATGTAGGCGAACATGATCAGGTAACTGGCCGCCACAATGGGGATATCCCCGTGACTGGTGCGGTCCAACTCGTCCTCGACTGATCTCTGAAATACAATCGTGTCGGGTGACCACGTGACACTGATTCTAAAAAGGTCAAAGAGACTCACTTCCGCCTTGAAGGCGACGCTCATCAGGGAACTATTGACCGCCAACATGTATTTTATGAATCTAAATTAAATAATTAAAATGATCAGCCCGAATTGCGAGTCTACGAAGAATGGTAATAACTTACGCCGTTTCCCACGCCAGAGCCCATTCGTTATCTTCCTTCTTAACGTTATTCAAAACGGGGAGCGTAATTACCAGGGCCCTGGCCGTGTGATAAAGATTCCCATTCTCATTGACTTCGTACGAACCGAAGGCCACTTGCGAAGGCGTCAAGGGGCCGCCGTAACTCCCGAAACACTCGGTGTTGGCGTCTTGGCTGGAAAAAAAGCAACGTTGACTGACGTGACGTCACGTATTGAGGGGGGGCTTACTTGATGCATTCTTTGTATCTCTCCAAGTAATCTTCGGTGTAAATGGAGGCGTCCGTTTCGATTGGACTGTTGTCGTAAAAGAGAAAGACGCTCTGAATGATGCACTCTTTAGTGAAGGGCGCCAAGGGTTGCAAACAGATGTCCCTGAGAGTGACGTTCTTCGGACAACCGTCTTTTTCTCTGGCGAAAGCCGAGACCTTTTGCACTCCGCGAAATAAGTTGTACGCCTTCAAAAACCCAGAAATTAAACCTTGAAATTAGGGGACTGGTCAAGTACGGCCGGATACCTCGATGAAAAATTGTCTCTCAAAGGCCGGCCCCCACGTTTTGTTCGAGTCATCTCCACCGGGGACCGACGTGGTCCGGGCCTCGAAATTCGACAACTTCTTCGGAGTTACGATAATTTGTTCCACTCGGTAAAAGGGTCTGCGTTCAAATTCATTTTCAAAATATATCAGTGTGTCCCTCGTGGCGTATTCGAGTTAAAACTTACCGGAAATGATTATTGAAGTAATCGAGATCTTGCCTAGCCTGGCTGGTTGGCGAGGCCCACAGTTCAACGGGATCCGTCGTCACTTGGTACCATATGAGGCCCAAACACAAGGCGCAACTGGCCAACAAGGACGGGATCATGATTTTCCAGGGATGATTCGCCACCAACGTCCCCCACCAACAGAAAGCGCTCTGCAAGCCTCGTTCCGTCTTAGTTCCGATCGTTTCTAAACAGGAGGGCGTCGGTGCCAGGATAGGCCCGCCAAGCGACTCGTTCGGGTCGTTATTAGTGGCTCGGCCATCTTTCCTCTTCTCTTCCGGCGGAAGCTCGCCTGCGGATCACGGCGTTAATGGGGGTGCCCGGGGCTAAAAGATTCTCGGAATGGTTGTACTTACAGCGTGTACCCGGTACTTTTTTCTGGCGCCGACTTTGAAAGTAGAAGACGGTAATTATGACCAGGGCTATGACGGCTCCAAAGACGATGGTCACGATAGTGCTGATTTCCATGTCGCCAACTTTCGACGATGAATCGTCGGCGTCGCCAAGATCCAGGGTGATGCTGGAACCGATGGCGTCCAGTTCGCACGTCGCTTTGCAATCGAGACAACTGCACATTTCCAAGTCTGGACGCGGTTTTTCCGAACAACTGAATCCACATTAATAATTAATACTGAAGTTAAAGCTAGATACGAAAATAGAAATTTCCAAGACCGACTTGAAAATGGACTCTTTAACGGGGTTGAAGGTTTTTCCGTGTTCCACCAGCGGTTCGTCCGTTAACTTGAAATTAATGCGAAAAGGCGCGTATCCGGTTGGATCGCCGATAAAATCCACCCATCTCTGAGCGTTGCATCGGAAAGCGAACTTGCCGCACATCAAGTCAACGGCGTTGGACGATGGGCTCAGTTTAACGTTATCGCACGACGAGTACATGCCTTCCACGAACCTACGTTGAAAATGTTAGTTTGCCACAGTACGTACTTCATGGCGGATCAAAGAGCTTTCATTTACGTTTTGCCAATGTAAAAATCGGTTTCGTCGACGATTTTTCTGCCGCTTCCTACTTCGGTGTAAACCTTCAGAGGATGGACGAACTCTTCTTGGTCGGGCGAACAAGCGAAATTACAGAAAATTTTCCGAAAATTTTCGTAACACGATGGACAACGAGACAGCAAGATTTCGGCCTGTTGAAAATTTTTGACAATGTCTTTCACTTGCTCGCTCGAACAACACACTCTCGTTTCCTTTCCTGCTCGAGCGTAATTGCGTCAAAATAGAAGAATAATTCCCTACGTCCCGTCAAATACTTTTACCTTCTTGAAATAAGGACGGGCATTGCGGCCTCAGTAAGTCAATAGTGTTTTGATCGGTCAACAGTTCGGACGGTCGAGGATCCAGACAATTTTTGCCTCCTTTCGAGGTCATGACGCAAGGACCCTTCATGACGCATCTTCCTTTCGCTCCACTCACCTAAATATTTTATTTTAGTTAAGCAGGGCGAGAGCCACGAAATTAACAATCTTACGTAATCCGTTGTGACCAATAAAAACAATCCTAATAAAATTGGACATAACGTTGATTTGTTTAAAACCAGCGACATGACTTTAATTTTTAATTAAATTAGACTTATATAATGGTTAGAGGTAGAAGGTCGTTCGAAACCTCGAACGTTTCCTTCGAGTCTCGCGATGCTGAAGAAATTTTTTAACGAAATCAGGAGTAATCCACTCGAGTGATGAAGATAGGCCAATTTATAACCGAGTTGACTCGATACGTTATATTTAATTTCCTAAGCGATAAGGTTTATTAAGTCACTCTTTGTTCCCCTAATCAGTAATCGGGCAATCGGGCTACACTCTCTCGAAAACAACGATATAAGGAAATGGTTAAGATGACGAAATTCCCCCTAAACCAGCACCTTTTGACGCCAATTTTTAATAAACTTCTGATGAAAAATCCGAGTAAAGTCGCAGCTTCAAACCCTCGAAACCTTTCCCATCATAAACTCGAATCAAACTAATTTATGCTTCCGTTGCCACCGTACTTTGAAAATTAACGACAAAATAGGCGCTCGTAAAAATTCCAACTTCGAGAACTTGAAAATATCTCTCGGGATTATAGTCCGAAATAAAAAAGTTTGACCATCATTTTTGGCAGCCTAATTTATTTGCAATTAATGAACACGCTCTCTGACAGTGTGACGTCATAGATTCATTGTTTAGGCAATTGAAAAAAAAAATTAAAAAGGATTCCTGGGTTGTCATTAATTCCTGTTGGGGTTTTTTTTTATTTTATTTTCGCCGATGATAAATCTAAAAGTCAAGTCTATTTTTATCAGTTTATATTGTAGCCCTATACAATTAAAGCTCTTGAAAAACGTTACATTTCTGATAGCGAGCGCGGATGACAAGTTTTTCCAATCCATGGTCATATAAACGTTATCACGACGCCCCCCCTCCCTCCCTCCGTCCCTCGGGGTACTTGGAGTCTCAGTTTTGTCATCTCGCTTCATCAGCGATTAAATCGCGCTAAGCTAAAGAGGAACTATATTACCTTCGTTAAGAACATTTACATGATTTAAAGAGTCGAAAGGTTATCATCACGTTTTTAACACGAGACTGTTGAACACGCGGCGGACTTTCGAAGCCTGACGCGTAATAAAAGATTGCGATAAAATAATTTACCTGTTTTCTTTTTTTAGCGACGGAGCACATACTTTTTAGGCCATTTTAGACCTAATTTTCCAGCCAAAAACGCTAAAAATAAACCATAACACGCATTAGTTGTAGTAGTAATTATAATTAAGTGACCCTCCCAGACCAATTAAGTATCTTTCAGTCTTAGAAAATAAATAAATAAAATCTACATCTATATCAATCAAAGTCCTTACCGACTGATTGACAGACTGACTGATAATCAACGCCCAGCTTAAACCGCTTGCCCTAGAAGGCTGAAATTTTGCAGGAACGTTACTCTTAATAAGTAGTAGGTGCGTACTAAGAAAGATTTCCCCCCAATCCGTCGCCATCTTTAAAAATGGCGCCCAGAAATGTAAAGCATCTTCTCTATGCAACTGAGTCCGCGCTTTTCAACCGATTTTGTAACCATTTAGTACGCTGCTTTCCTTTAACCTATCGGCGGGCTGAATGCGGTCTTTTGGGTTCTATTTGTCGCCATCTTTTTAAATGGCGGCCAAAAACTGAAAAACCCTTCTGTATGGAATAATGTCCGAGTGAAAAGAAACAAAACATGTCCCGAGACGGGCTGACGGGCAACGCCGAGTGCCTTCGCTCCTAGGGTGCTACAAAAATATTAGTCTTTGTACCATTTTGATGGAAGTTCTTGTTACAACAATCATATTTAAACTGTAAATATTATTTATTTATAATCAGGATATACACATATACGTTTTGTGGCCACGATTTGTTGTTGTTGTTTAATCGACTAATAACTTATTAGCAACCGTGTCCAGAAGAATTTGACCGCGCACTTTCGCCCCAAAGAAGCCTGCAGCCGAGTTATTTATATAATAAACAAAGGCTTAAGGCGGGCGGGCGCCGGACGCGATCATCCAATAGTTTTTCTCCTCCATTTATAAATAATAAAAAATGGCCCAATTTCATTGGAAGGGGGCAGGCAGGCAGACGCGCTCATTCTCTTATCAATTTCACTTTCTTTCTTTCTCGCATCAGTAAAAAATAAAATCGAAACGTTCAGTTCAGTTCAGTTCATTTTTTAAACCTTTAAGGGCAATTCAAAAATATTTACAGTTCATCTTATCTTTTAGTTCGGGGTCGGGTCGGGTTCGGAGATGACTGCTTTTTAATTCAATTCTAATCACCATTATGGAATAACGATTGGTTTAATTGGATAAATAGAGGGTGGGGGAGGGGATTAGCTACTTACGAAACTAATTGTTTTAATTATTTATTTATTTATTTATTTACAAGTATTAATTAACTTTCGATTCGACTTTCGCGTGTATAAAAGTTCATATTCCTCCGTTAAAAAAGGGAAGGAAGGGCCTGCTTATATTTATATTAATTGACAATAAATTCAATTAAGCAGCGGCCAGGAGGAGAGGAGAGATTCGAGAGTTTTATAACTAAAACGTTAATTAAAGTACTATTAATTGCGCGGGGGCGAAAATCGGGGCGGGGCCCGGGGGGGGGCGGAACAAAAAAATTAAGCATTATAATTAAAACGAGGAAATTTTCATTGGGGCTTTTTCTCATCCCAATACTGATATGGAATGATTTGTATTGTATTGTATTAAAGAGAGAAATTAATTTTTAGTTAGCGAAAAAATAAAATAAAATTAACCAAATAAAGAACAAAAAAATAATAATATATACGATTAATTAATTAAGCGAGTACCAAAATGTTAATGAAGGAAGAGTTCCGTAAATGTAGAAGCGGCTTATTTTTATCATTTTCTTTTGTTTCAGGAGGGAGACGATAAATTAATACTGATATACGGAACAATCAGAATTAAAGGGGCGCAGTGGGGGGCCGTCCGGGATCAATGGAGGGATGAAGTCAAAAGCAATCTTATTTGGCATAGTTATTAATTAAACATTGCATCATTGACTAATACCACTGAAGAGCAACGAGTCGCCCCCCACCTTCCTAGTTTTGCCGCCAGTCCTTAATAACTCGCGGCGACGTCGTCGGCGGCATTCGGCTCCTTAATACCATTTTAATACGCGTCAGAAAATAGTCCTTGTACTATTTCTTAACGTGACGCGGAGACAAGTTAATGTAATAGTTGAAAAAAAACGAGATAGTATAAACGGAGAAATAATTATTTGTAAAAAAACAAAGTCCTTAGTCCTTAGTTCGAAAAAGAAACACGAGGTCCCGCACTTGAAGAAACGCGTTCAGTTCAGTTCAGTTCAGGATGACGATTATATTATTGATATTACGCGCATTGTTTTCACCATCATCATGGAATGGCCAACCCGAATTTTGATGACATTTCACAAAAAACAAGCTGAAAACTTATTTTACAAAGCGATCGTGTCAAATCCAAACGGACTTTTCTTGTTTTTTGTTTTTTTTTGTTTATTTTGTTGGTTTGGCATTATTTTAACTTTGATACTCGCGCGAACACTTTTTTTTTTTTTTTCAAAAGTTTTTATAGAAAAGTGTATGTGTGTGTTAGGGGGGAGGAACACACACGTAGAAATGACACGCACATTTTTTTTTACATGTTAGACTGCAATAAAAGAGAACCAAAGAGAAAAAATATCATCTTATCAGTTCGATAAACGTAGTTACTTTATATTTAGGAATAAATCGGATTAAAATAAAGAATTAAGAGAATCGCCGTGAATAAAATAAATCCTCTCCCAAGAAGCGAATAAATGAATAAACAAACAAACAAAGAAAAAAGGGGGGTTAACGAAAACAAATTTGAATAAACAACGGAAATAGAGAAGTAGGTGGGGGGGGGGGTGGAGAAGAGATTATTCCGTTTTTCGAATTAGGCCTCGAAAACTTACGTCATTTACCGTTATCCTTTCTTGGGATCGAATTTCCCTTAAATGAATATGTTCGTACATTCGTTTCTTGTTAACGGGTGGACCTGTCCCGAAAAAAAAGAACCAGTTGGTGACGAGTTTTCTTGACTTACCGGTAAACGAGAGAGAGAGAGAGAGAGGGCGGGGGAGTACTTACCGAATATACTGAGGAAGACTGGTAAGAATATTAAACTATGAAGGGTCCCGAAGAGGATAATGCCAACGTACATTCGAAAGTAAAAGACTTTGAATATTTGCGATTTGGCAAAGACTAGAACTAAGATGCCGCAATCGGTCAGCGTTATTCCCGACAATATCTAACAAAAAATAATAATGATAAGGTCCGAGAGTACAAAGGCTTAAGAGGCCGCCAGAGAGAGAGAGAATACTTACGGAGGCGCCCATTTTTTGGAGGGCATCTTCGGCTCGAGCCAATCGGGTCGGTTCGGGACTAATGGTGAAGCACCGAGTTAAATGAGAGCAAAACTCGACGGAAATACCAACAGCCTGTCCAAAATAAAAAGGTTATAATTCGCCGCCGCCGCCATAATGTTAATGATAGTAATAGAGGACTGACCACGACTAAATTGACGAGAGAGACGGCATTGAGGGAAATGTCCCACCAATACATCATTCCCATCAAATTGACGATAATCATGAGAATGGTGAAGACGACGATAAAAGCCGAGAAGAGATCGAGTCCCAACAACAAGAAGGTGACGATGAAGATGGCGGCCAACGAGTAGCCCAAACTCCGGAAGGTGTCCGGCCACATGGTCAAGTACTGCTCGAAGAACACGTGCACCAAACTGTAGGGAATGACTTTGGCGGTGATATTCGTGTCGTTTCCGCGAATGATTTTCGTCAGTTCGTCGGCCACGTGACGAGACCATTCCAAAGCCTTGTAAAAATCCTTCGAAGTCTTCAGGACAGTGTGGTACGTCATGAAATAGGTCGCCCCGATTTGCACGCGTCCCGAGACGTTCTTAAGTTCAATGGCGCTTTTGAATTGGGCGCGACCTCTGGACCCACACCCCAAACAACAACAACAACAACGATCAGCGCATTTGGAAGGACGACTTTCCCAGGGAAGAAAACAAAAACGAAACTTACGCTTTGGGGCAGTTTCTGTCGGGGATGTCTTCCAAAAAGAACTCGATAAAATCCTCAAAGTGTTCTCCAGTCGGAATCCGAGGCGGATTAAGACAATTCTCGCATTCGGCGTAGGGATCGGAGGCGGGACAGTGATTGTCCGTTCCAGGATGTTTCCGACAACACGTTTTACTTCTCATATAATCGATATAATCGTCCAACCAAGAAGAAACCGTCGTGGCAATGTACGTTCTAAAGAAAGAAGGGTAAAACAAAGGTAAGGAGAACCGCGGTGTGATTAAGTTGACAAAGACTGACTTGTTGCTGTAAGTTTCCATGGCCTTGGTGAAAGCGACCAAGGAGTTCTCGTCGCATCCGCCGCCACCGCAGATTCGATTCTGGTATTTTCTTTCCGTGTAATTGTAGCCGTCGGTGATGACGAAGTAGACGGGAGGTCCGACCGAAAGGTATTTCGTCAAGTAGTCAAAGTATTTTAACATGTAGGAGTCTTCGGGGACACTGAGTTTTTGGTCAAGACCCAACTCGATCTTGTCAATGACGGCCACGGAAGAACACACCCAACCCAAGAAACTCATCATCTGAGACGAGACACGAAACAAGAAACCCAACCCCCGGTCAGATAGAGAAGGAAGGAGGCGACCAAACAAAGAGAGAAAGAGAGAACTCACCACGACAAAACGAACCCAACTCTTCATCAGGAAGGGAGCGTAGATATTCTTGAAGAACTTGTAGAGCAAACTAACGTTGGATCGAGGAGCCTTCTTCTTCTTGGGGGATTTGACGCACCAACACATATCCCAACGATGGTTCTCTTGGCGCCGCGTGTCAAAGGTGAACAGAGCCAAGAAGCAGGTCATTTGCAAGAAAAAGTTGATCAAGAGAGCGACGCCGGCGTACAGGGCGAAGATCTTGACGGCGGGCATGTCGGTCAGGGCTCCGATGAAGAAGCAACAAGACATGGAGACGCTGGACAACATCATACTGGGCGCCACTTCGCCCACGACGCGACCGATGTGTTGGGCCATCGTTTCGTTGGGTTGGCGCTCGTCCCGTTGATAAGCTTGCACCAAGATGAAGATATTGTCGACACCGACGGCCAGGACTAAGAAGGGGATGACCTCCACGATGATCAAAGTGGCCGGCACGCCCAAGAAACAAAAGATTCCCAGCGACGCCACGACCGAGATCAAGACGATAACGACTCCAACAAGACCCAAAGATATTTTCGTGTCAATCTGCATCGAGATAGTAATTAAGCCGCCGCCGCCATCTGGCCACACCCGCTATTATATAATTACCATCAAAGTGCCGCATTGATTGACATCTCCGAGCGCGATGGCGATATAAGCGAACATAATGATGTAACTGATGGCGATAGTGACGATGTCCGAGTGGCTACCGCGTTCTAACTCGTCTTCGATCGACCTCTCACCCTTGAAGGCCACACTCATAATAGGGTTACTGTAGTTCTTCATGAAATCTATGAAGCTGCGCGCCACCCACCCCACTCTCATTAACTAAATCATTAATTAAAAATAATAATAAGGAGAAGCGGCGGACTTACACTTTCTCCCAAGCCATGGCGTCCAAATTATCTTCTTTGTCGAGATTATTCAAAACGGGCAGAGTGATGACCAAAGCTTTAGCCGTGTGGTACATGGAGCCATTTTCGTTGGTCTCGAAAGCTCCGAAGGCGACGTCGACGGGAAGCAAAGGACCGCCGTAATTTCCGAAACATTCTTCGTTGCCAAAGTTCCTTTATCGAAACGAAACGATAAATGAGCACCACCCTTCAAGTTGTGCAGCTGGACAAAATGATAGTAAGGGGGGGGGGGTTAATATTTACCCGACGCAAGTACTGAAGCGTTCCAAATAGGAATCTTTATCGGCCGAGATATTAAAGCGATCGTAGTAAATGAAGAGGCTCTGAATGACGCAAACGTTCCTGGCGGGCGAAAGAGGCTGCAGGCAGATGTCCTCCAAGCGCACCGTCCGATTATTCCTGACGGCGGTAATTTCCTGAACGGTTTTATGAAGTTTCTCGACTTCCAGGAGAAAGTTCTTTTCAAAGGCGGCCCCCCAATTGTTGCCGCCCTCGGGGTTGGTCCGCTCGCTCTGGAAATCGTCGAGGTTGGTGGGCGTGACGATGACTTGCTCGACGCGGTAAAAGGGACTGAAATGCTTGTTGAAGTAGTCCATGTCTTGCTTGGCTTGGCTGCTGGGCGAGACCCAGAGGTCGACGGGGTCCGTCGTCACTTTGAAGTAAAAGAGGCCCAAGCACATGACGACGCTGACCAAAAACGAGGGAATCATGACGAACATGGGGTAGGTGGCCACGAAGGTCCCCCAAGCTTGAAATCCATTCTCCAACATCCTTTCGACGGCGGTTCCCAACGACTCTAAACAAGACATGTTTTGCATGGGTGGCAAGTAGTTCAATTTGGGGCTTTTGCCCATGCTTTCCGCTTGCTTTTCGCTATCCACCGAGTCCGTCGGACTCTTACAGTCTACTTTATTGGAAGAAGCGCCGCCGTCTAAAACACAAACGTTGTCGAGAGTCAAATAAAACCCTCCTTAAACGAACAAGGCCAAACTCCGCAAAACGAAAACACTTTAAGATACTACGGTAATGTTTAAAAAACATCCAAAAAATACGAATAACAGTACTCTATGTCAAAACGTTAAAAACTACCGAGTAAACAAACAAATGAAGAACTTAGAAAAAAGAACTAGAAATAAAATCTACAGCAAATTATATTAAAGTTTGCCAGAAACGCCAAGGGGGTTCTCACACCAGCCTTAATCGCGCACCACATTGGTTGGGGGGGGGGAGTAACTAAGGTTGCAACGACAACAAATACTCGGGGCAGACAAGACAATCGTCAACGTCCTCTCCGTAGGATCAAGACTGGCAGGACACTTTGCAGGCTACGAAGTTAGGTTTTATAAGAGTAACGGGTTATCCTATTTCTCCCCTTTACAAGGACTTGAATGGGCCTACTCAATGTGGTGCGCTAGAGATCTGACGCGTAGTCTAAATGGAAGGCGATAAAGGTCATAGGGCAGTTCTCGTCCAAATAATAAATTCTATTCGACTAAGCGACATGCCAAAAGTCCGCCCGCGTCAGAAAGCCAACAAAAAAGCCAAACTACTGACTGACTGACTGACGTCACCCAAAAACGTAAAATAATCTCGAATAATACAAGTAGAACTAAATCACAAAAGTTTCCCAGCAGTTCTTTCTTTATCTTTTTCAACCACTACTAAGAAAAAAAAACCGGTCACTTTTCTTGGCTCCCTTGACAGTCAAATTTCATTTCGAATTGGGATGGATGATACCACGGATATGTCATTAAGGTTGAATTAAACGCGTCTCCCTCCACCAACAAATTAATTCTTTAACCCACTCCATACGTTACGTTTACGTTAAAAAAAGGCCATGCATGTACGAACGAACGAACGGATCATTTCTTTCATGCCTTAATTGTTAGTACTTTAAAATATACAACGCCAATAATGAGATCATTATTGGAACAAAAATTGATATAATAATTAATATAATTAAAATTAGCCTAAAAACACACCCTCATTAGTAGGAATAACGTCGGTTTGTTGCGCAATTAAAAATACGCCTTAAGTTTCCCGAACCCTTAAATTAAAGTGAATTTAAATTGTGATATTAAAATTATATGAAATGAAATTAGGCTGAAATTCCATGCCAGAAAAAAACCCTAATAACGTAAAGTGTAACTAAAACCAGCGGGAAGCCCGTGTAACTTTGAAAGCAAAACCTGGTCGTCTTGTTATAATGTATTCGTCCGCTAAAATAGACTTTGTCACGTGATAATACAACCAAGTTTTACTTCCGAGTTACGTAACGAATCTCAAAATATAAAGGAATAAAGCCACTGTAAAGATCTACCCTGGACATAAAACCGAATAAGACGGCACACATGCGCAATAATAAGTGAAAAGTACACATGCCATGAAAAACAAGTGTTTGGACAATAAATGATGATGTTAGACGCGGTGGGCGGGTTATTTTTTCCAAGACACAGGGGAAAGTATAAGAAGGGAAAATAGAGGGGTTGGGGGGTGTCATTTTGCGACATACTTGAACGCTTAGAGCGCAGTGGTTCCACTTCTTCAAGGGAGCCAAGATTAACACCCGTGGCAGCGATTGACCCCGGGGTCACTTGGCGACGAGACAACGCTTCCTTATCGGTTCCGGCGTTTTCTTCCCCAGCTGAAAACGAAATTGCCCAAAAAAAAACAAAACACACTAAGTCCAAAGCTAACCTAAGCTAACTAAGTAACGATTGAAGAAAAACATTCCTAACTAATACTCCTTTAAGTAAAGGAGCCCTAACCAGCGCGCGCTCGACTTATACCGGCAATTTTTCAAGGGCCCAATTTTAGCAAAATATTTAGGGCCCCTTTACTCAGTTTGAAAGAATTAGCGCGAAAAATATTAGTATTAGTCATGAAGGGGTTTTTTCTCTCTTACATCTAAAATCGCAGTTGTAGGTGGAAACTTTCTGGAATCCTTGAAAGACAAAGATGATCAGGATGAGAAGAGCCAAGACGAGACCAACGACCAGGGTCACGAAGTTCATGGCGTCGTGGCCCATAATTAGACGCGGTTGTTCATCCTCGGGCAGAACGGGAATGGTGCGATTGGCGGCCGAACAGGCTTCCAGGCAATCGACGCAACTGCAAGGAATCATGTCTGTCCCGGCAAATTCCGTGCACCTGCGAGGGGGCGAGAGGAGGGGAAGAGGTCAAGGGGGGTCGGTCAAAACACCGCAAACCCCAGCCAGCCCGTCTTCGTCCCGTGGCGTACGACTTACTTGTAAAAGGGCGTGGCGACCGGCGTGTACTGCTTGTTGTCCGAGATGAAGCTTTCGTCGGTTAGATTGAAGTCAATTTGAAAGGGAGCCACTCCGCCATTATCGTAACTGGTCCCCATAAAGCTTAACCATTTCTCGGCGTCGCAATCGGCACCGTGAAGACCGCACATCAACTCGATGGCCGTGTTACCGGGGGTTAACCCCTTGACGCGCTCGCAAGATTCGAAAGCGCCATCCGCGAACCTAAACCGCCACCACCACCGCCACAACAACAACAACAAACAAACAAACAAGAGGAAAATTCGTCAAAACCCATAGTTTCATTGGTATTAACATTTGGTTGACCTTGATAAGGTACAAGTAGAAATAAATATAAAAGGAACACCTAGATGGTACTGGCATTTCGGGGCGGACAATATTAAAAATGCGCCCGTCTTATTCCGTGACCACTGGCGTTTAACAGTCTCAAGACGCGCGCGCGAGTTGGTTTCAATGTTATCGACGAGGAACCTTTCACTCGTCGTAAAAGCCCACGCGGATACCGTAACAGAGTGATTAGCCCCTCGATTATCCTTATCAATAAAGATCACTTTCAATAGTAGTCCAAGAATGGCGAGTAACAATTCTTTTTTTTTTTTAATATTATCGCCGCGGCTTTAGAGAACAGGGTTCATACAACTTTTGGAAAACAAATTTCCCTGAGATTTCCAGGTTTTTCCCCCACATACTTCCATGAATTTTCCAGAGTTACAAGTCTCCAAAGTTTAGTGTAACGCTATTCCTATGGAAGGGGTTGTTTTTCGTAGCCCTAAGTTTTTAGTATGGTTGGTTGGGGGACAAATTGGACTATAAAATACTCAAAGGACATCCCCGTATCTCTACTAGAAACAGAGTTACGAGCCTCCAAAGTTGGGTATGATGCTATTCCTATGGCAAGTTTTTGAACATTTCGCTTAATTACTCGGCCCCTGTTTGTCGTAGCCCTATGTTCTTAGTATGGTTGGATGGGGGACAAATTGGACTATCACATACTCAAAGGACATCCCCGTATCTACAGTAGACGCAGAGTTACGAGGATGCAAAGTATAGTCTAATGCATTTCCTATGGAGGGGTTGTTTCTTTACGTCTTGCTTAAGTACTCGGCCCCAGTTTGTCGTAGCCCAAAGTTTATAGTATGGTTAGATGGGGGACAAATTGGACTATAACATACTCAAAGGACATCCCCGTATCTCTACTAGAACCAGAGTTACGAGCCTGCAAATTTATTTTCAAAAATCAAAAGTAACCTCCTAACAATAAGTGAGACAAAAAATAAGTTGACGACGATATTGAGGTAGCCTCAAGTTTAAAGTATCCTTGTATGGGGAGCAAAGAGTACTATAACATATCCAAAGGAGATCCCCGTATCTCTAATAGAACGAGAGTTATGAGCCTACAAAGTTCAGTGCTAAAATCATAAGTAACATAATAACAATAAGTGAGAAAATACCATACGTTGACGAACATTTTGCTTAATATCTCGGCCCCTGTTTGTCGTAGCCCTATGTTCTTGGTATGGTTGGATGGGGGACAAATTGGACTATAACATACTCAAAGGACATCCCCGTATCTCTAGTAGAACCAGAGTTACGAGCCCCCAAAGTTGGGTCCAATGCTATTCCTATGGAGGGGTTGTTTGTTTACGTTTTGCTTAATTACTCGGCCCCTGTTTGTCGTAGCCCTATGTTCTTGGTATGGTTGGATGGGGGACAAATTGGACTATAACATACTCAAAGGACATCCCCGTATCTCTAGTAGAACCAGAGTTACGAGCCCCCAAAGTTGGGTCCAATGCTATTCCTATGGAGGGGTTGTTTGTTTACGTTTTGCTTAATTACTCGGCCCCTGTTTGTCGTAGCCCTATGTTCTTGGTATGGTTGGATGGGGGACAAATTGGACTATAACATACTCAAAGGACATCCCCGTATCTCTAGTAGAACCAGAGTTACGAGCCCCCAAAGTTGGGTCCAATGCTATTCCTATGGAGGGGTTGTTTGTTTACGTTTTGCTTAATTACTCGGCCCCTGTTTGTCATAGCCCTATGTTCTTGGTATGGTTGGATGGGGGACAAATTGGACTATAACATACTCAAAGGACATCCCCGTATCTCTAGTAGAACCAGAGTTACGAGCCCCCAAAGTTGGGTCCAATGCTATTCCTATGGAGGGGTTGTTTGTTTACGTTTTGCTTAATTACTCGGCCCCTGTTTGTCGTAGCCCTATGTTCTTAGTATGGTTGGATGGAGGACAAATTGGGCTATAACATACTCAAAGGATATCCCCCTAACTCTAGTAGAACCAGAGTTATAGGCCTCGAAAGTTGGGTCCAATGCTATTCCTATGGAGGGGTTGTTTGTTTACGTTTTGCTTAATTACTCGGCCCCTGTTTGTCGTAGCCCTATGTTCTTGGTATGGTTGGATGGGGGACAAATTGGACTATAACATACTCAAAGGACATCCCCGTATCTCTAGTAGAACCAGAGTTACGAGCCCCCAAAGTTGGGTCCAATGCTATTCCTATGGAGGGGTTGTTTGCTTACGTTTTGCTTAATTACTCGGCCCCTGTTTGTCGTAGCCCTATGTTCTTGGTATGGTTGGATGGGGGACAAATTGGACTATAACATACTCAAAGGACATCCCCGTATCTCTAGTAGAACCAGAGTTACGAGCCCCCAAAGTTGGGTCCAATGCTATTCCTATGGAGGGGTTGTTTGTTTACGTTTTGCTTAATTACTCGGCCCCTGTTTGTCGTAGCCCTATGTTCTTGGTATGGTTGGATGGGGGACAAATTGGACTATAACATACTCAAAGGACATCCCCGTATCTCTAGTAGAACCAGAGTTACGAGCCCCCAAAGTTGGGTCCAATGCTATTCCTATGGAGGGGTTGTTTGTTTACGTTTTGCTTAATTACTTGGCCCCTGTTTGTCGTAGCCCTATGTTCTTGGTATGGTTGGATGGGGGACAAATTGGACTATAACATACTCAAAGGACATCCCCGTATCTCTAGTAGAACCAGAGTTACGAGCCCCCAAAGTTGGGTCCAATGCTATTCCTATGGAGGGGTTGTTTGTTTACGTTTTGCTTAATTACTCGGCCCCTGTTTGTCGTAGCCCTATGTTCTTGGTATGGTTGGATGGGGGACAAATTGGACTATAACATACTCAAAGGACATCCCCGTATCTCTAGTAGAACCAGAGTTACGAGCCCCCAAAGTTGGGTCCAATGCTATTCCTATGGAGGGGTTGTTTGTTTACGTTTTGCTTAATTATTCGGCCCCTGTTTGTCGTAGCCCTATGTTCTTGGTATGGTTGGATGGGGGACAAATTGGACTATAACATACTCAAAGGACATCCCCGTATCTCTAGTAGAACCAGAGTTACGAGCCCCCAAAGTTGGGTCCAATGCTATTCCTATGGAGGGGTTGTTTGTTTACGTTTTGCTTAATTACTTGGCCCCTGTTTGTCGTAGCCCTATGTTCTTGGTATGGTTGGATGGGGGACAAATTGGACTATAACATACTCAAAGGACATCCCCGTATCTCTAGTAGAACCAGAGTTACGAGCCCCCAAAGTTGGGTCCAATGCTATTCCTATGGAGGGGTTGTTTGTTTACGTTTTGCTTAATTACTCGGCCCCTGTTTGTCGTAGCCCTATGTTCTTGGTATGGTTGGATGGGGGACAAATTGGACTATAACATACTCAAAGGACATCCCCGTATCTCTAGTAGAACCAGAGTTACGAGCCCCCAAAGTTGGGTCCAATGCTATTCCTATGGAGGGGTTGTTTGTTTACGTTTTGCTTAATTACTCGGCCCCTGTTTGTCGTAGCCCTATGTTCTTGGTATGGTTGGATGGGGGACAAATTGGACTATAACATACTCAAAGGACATCCCCGTATCTCTAGTAGAACCAGAGTTACGAGCCCCCAAAGTTGGGTCCAATGCTATTCCTATGGAGGGGTTGTTTGTTTACGTTTTGCTTAATTACTCGGCCCCTGTTTGTCGTAGCCCTATGTTCTTGGTATGGTTAGAGGGGGGACAAATTGGACTATAACATACTCAAAGGACATCCCCGTATCTCTAGTAGAACCAGAGTTACGAGCCCCCAAAGTTGGGTCCAATGCTATTCCTATGGAGGGGTTGTTTGTTTACGTTTTGCTTAATTACTCGGCCCCTGTTTGTCGTAGCCCTATGTTCTTGGTATGGTTGGATGGGGGACAAATTGGACTATAACATACTCAAAGGACATCCCCGTATCTCTAGTAGAACCAGAGTTACGAGCCCCCTGTGGCGAAATATTATTAATGATAGAATTAATATGCAGTCGCTTTGGGAGAGCTTGATTTTTCGGGCGGACTGAAACACCCGTCGCGTTATTTATTTGAATTTAACTAATTTAAGGAACGATTTTGTATACGGAAGATAATTCTTTTGTCGCGTTGAAATTAGTAGTTCTATACAAATTAAGTGGACTTAGTAACCATGAAAAACAACAAAATCTTTATTTTTTTAAATTCTCGATAGTAGTAAAAGTTATATTCGCTTCGCATGGACTTTTCATACGTCTTACTTTCGCGGGAGTTTCTTAGAAAAGACGCTGATTTTTACTCGTTCCTTTTTGACCATAAAAGGCCCTTTTCTTTTGTTGGGAAGGGGACCAACACGTGTAGGACCCCCGTTCCCTTATCTCCTCTCCAAATCAAACTTTCTATCTGCTCCTGGCCTTGACAAGAGAAAGGCCAAGAGCAGTGACCGAAGTACACCATAGGTGGCCTAAACTGTTCCATGCGAGGCGAACGCATTAAGCATATTGAAAATACAAGTACATATAACACATCACTAAATTTTAAAGAATATATAAAAATGTTTTAACACCCCCAAAGTTGGGTCCAATGCTATTCCTATGGAGGGGTTGTTTGTTTACGTTTTGCTTAATTACTCGGCCCCTGTTTGTCGTAGCCCTATGTTCTTAGTATGGTTGGATGGAGGACAAATTGGGCTATAACATACTCAAAGGATATCCCCCTAACTCTAGTAGAACCAGAGTTATAGGCCTCGAAAGTTTAATGTAACGCTTTTCCTATGGAGTTTACGTTTCACGTTAATTACTCGGTCCCCGTTTGACGCAAAGTTCCCCGATTTCCCATGAGGCTTTTGTTAACTATTTATTTCCATGATTTTTCCAGGTTTGTATGAACCCTGTATAGAGGTGTCCTTTGAAAGGAGTTTAGCGGTAACGTAATTTTCCGATCATAAACTAGTTTCGTTCCGATTGAGCTTGGCCCAAATTAACAAAACGTACAGACCTAGCTCTCGCTCTCTCTCAATTACAATAACGGCGCATTTTTAATGTCAAAAGGACAAAATTATTACAAGCGAAAACGTCACAAGCATGACGAATTAACTTGAACCCAATTGGGAGCTAACAACTGTCTATTGAGAAGTGATAGTCTGACGTCACTCAGCCCCCCCCCCCCGCTCTGGTTGGAATTTTTGCGCGTAGAATACACTGTTTCCAACCTTTAGGGGGGATGAAACTCCAATAAGAGATAGAACAGGGTGTGACGTTTCAGGGTCAGAACTGTTAGCTCCCTATAATAATGATACTGTTTCGCTATTTTTGCAAAGCCAGCGCTAACTTAACCTCCCCCCTTTTATGGCCAACCTATTTTTAATCCCTTGACCTTTATGGTCAAGTTATAAATTCCCCTTCTTTCCCTTCATATTTTTGGAGCGTATTTAAATTCCGCGACTAACTCCACGTTTCCCCCAGACATTTTGCGAGAAAACATCGGAAACACGACACTAGCATTATAACTGTATAGTGTATTGCAAACGGCCACCAAGGTAGTCCTGCAAATGGGGGAGGGGGGGGACAAATACCTTCAAGGACCTATCGGGAAAATTACCTTCAAAAAAATAAAGAGGGCCTCAGAGAATTATAAACTTTTCCAGCCCTCTCCCCCCCCCCCCGAAACCCGAACCCCGATAAGCTGGGCTAAATAGAAATGAAAAGGTGTTGGACTTACGTTTTACTAATATAGTAGGTAACTTCTTTGATAATATTTTTGCCTTCTTCGTTTTTTTCCGTCATGGTGACGTTTAAAAAGTCCTCCTGATCGGGTGAGCAGGCAAAGTTGCAAAATATCTTCTTGAAGTTTTCGAAGCACGAAGGGCAGCGCCCCAACATGTTACTAGGAACGTCGAAATTGGATTCCATCGATTTGATTTGATCCACGGAACAACACAATAATGGATTTTTATCTGAACCAAAACGACACACAAGACACGCAAATATATATTACACATTATCTACGTGTCGCCCGTCGTTCGGGCTCTCACTCTCCTACGCGCTAATGTGTGGTACAATATTCGGGTTTTCTACCCCCGCCCAGATGTCACAATGGTTGGGGCGCATTAAGGCCTTACCACACTTAGCTACAAAGGTCTTTTCCACACGCAAACATGCACACTCGCGCATCATGATAACTAGATACATCCCTACACATTGAAGGCTCAGGAGATGTTTTCAACTTCAACTATAGAGAGCTTTCAGATGGGATAGTAGCACGTCACACCCTCCCGAGTCTTACCGCTGTTCGGGTAGCCATATTGGGTGGTCTCAGTTTCATTGCCGCAGTTTAAACCCACCACCAATATGGCAGCGTACATTATGTCACGAGACTCAGTTCCTCCTCCAACTGAAAGCTCTCTATAGGACCATCCCTGAAGCCTTAGTGTGACGTCACGTATGGTATTTCGCCATAGAACCAAAGAGGTACCAAACATGGCCGCCAACTCAACTACCAAAGCTGTGACGTTTTACCTAGGCACTAACGTCACAACTGAGATAGCTCTATACATAGTTTACAGACTAGGAGGAATCGTACCATTTATACAGGGGAGACGGGCTTCTGGTGACACGCAAGGAGGCCTGACTCGCCAGGCCTCTTTGTATAAATGGTATGAATCCTCTCCTAGCATGTAAACTATGCATAAATAAATAACAGCAACCGAGCCTTTACGAGAGTTGCCGCGATCTAACCCGGTAAACTCTTTGACGACGCCCCCCCCCCGTGTTATTTCTTTCCCAATACTTAAAAAGAGCCGGAAGATGATCGTTCCTTAACAAGGGACAAGACAAACTTGTTTTAGCTCCATCCCAAATCGAAACTTTCTGTTAACTAATACCATAGACCTAATGTATTTATTTTCGCAATTCTTTCACATTACGAGCTCTAAGGTGGTATTGGATCTTCCCTTAATCGGTTTCTATACACCCCCCCCCTCTTGTTTTTCGTGCACCCAGGGGCCACACACAAACCACAACTAGCTTAGATTTGGTAGGAAAGACAGTAGGCTTAACACTTGAAAGATTAATCCCATTGTATTAAGACGATATTCTTACCTTTAGCGAGATCGGGACATAGAAGTCGGAACTTTTCTAGGGTCTCTTCATCGTCGATGGGTTCGGCCGGTCTCCTCCTCAAACAGTTCAAGTCCCCACCAAAACCATCGTCACACGGACCTTCCATGACGCACATACCTTTCCCGGAGACCTAAAAACGTTCGCCAGGGGTCAAATTGGAGAATTTTAAGGGGAATCAATGGGGAAATACGCCGCGGCCGCTTTGCTGAGTAGGCTTAGGCTTACAATCATTACGAAATAAAAGAGAAGAAGACAAACCTGACTGATTTCCGATGAAAATACTAAAGTTATCCATAAGACTACCGAGAGTTCCACTAAGGGTTTTAAAAAGGCCGAACGACGCCTTATTTTTGTCTTTTCAGGCGTCACTGAGGCGTCCGCGTACGCGTCACATCGCGTAGTACTAGCCATGTTGACTTTGGACGGCCGCGCGCAAATACCGGCACTTTTAAACAACACTTCCAATTGGTCAAAGGTTCGATTAAACGGGGGCGATGGGTTATCGCGCCAAGGAATTAAAGATCCCGAGCCATTCAATCGTTGACGACTGTATAATTATTCACCATAAAAAACCTTATTAAATTCGGAGGCGATATTTCCTCGTAAGTTTCCGGAGCGCCGCCGGAGTTGTTGATTTCTTCGCTAAGCCTTTGTCGCGTAATTAACGTTGGCTTCTTGGAGTCGCGATTATTTCAATAAAACTTTCACCGTTTCGCCGCGTTGTTATCCTTTGTGGTAGATTATTATACGCTTATCAAAAGTAGAACCATTTTGGTTTATATCCTTTGAACGAATAATGAAAAGCGTTCGCGACAAACGGAATCCTATCCTATAAAAATGTTTCGCGAACAGCCACAGCCCGTACTCTGAGAGGGGAATAAATCGCCAAGCTCAAAGGCGAGTGACGTATACGATCCAGTCATCTGACGTCATCCTCGAGTGACCTGCGCTCTGAAGAAAAAACGGAAACCTCGCGCAGCCTCGGAGAGACTTCATTTTCAAATGTAGTCCTTTGGTGCCGGATTTTATTGAGTTTTTTTTGGACAAATTGTGGAAATCTTAAAAGAAAAATGATTAAAAACGATTTAGTAACTTTGATAAAACCTTGTACTTTCTTAATTTTTGTTTTTCATTCAATTCTTCACCTTCTAAAATTTAAGATTATTTCGAGATTTTGAAAGTATATCGAGGTTTCTTATGTTTTTTTTTTCGGTAAAATGGAACTTTCTCACGAGAGTTTTTAGCTAAATAATTAATTATAAGGTTGAATTAGCGGCGGCGGGCTTTAATTTGTTATTGGTGACAATTAAAATAACATTGAATGAAAGGGATGATGATGACGGGGCTCCCATTGTCTGGCTGAAAGTAACGACGGGAAATTCTTAATTAAATTTCGGCCACACCAAAGAAAACTGTAGTTTTCATTAACGATGGAATTTGATGAAATAATAATAATAAAGACCGTTTTTCAAACCGTAATCGTTTATCTTTAAAATTCGCGATATCAAATACGAAATTATTATATTTAGTTTTAATTTTAAGGGATATTTTGGCTATAATTTTATTTTTAAAATTCTTATATAAATAGAGTAATGGCAGCCCTCTGCCTTCGACTGTATTAAGCTCTGTGGGGAAATAACATGGGGTGCCATTAGTCTATACTCTATAGTAGCTGAAATTTAAAGGAATTGTCAAAAATGGTTATAGAACAATGGTTAGGTTATTCTGTTTGATCAGGATTTTGTTTAATCAGCTAGGAAAATAATACATTATTTTCCCTGGGAATATAAACGGTGGCGATCCCCATCGGGCCTAAATAACTCATTGTTTCAACGCTTTCGAAATCTTTAAGATGATTAACCCTCAAGCTAACAAACAAGGTAATTTACTTGGAATTATAGGGGTGCGCCAAACACCACTAGCGGCTGCGCCTGCTGCACTGTACAGGCTGCGATAGATCGATATAAAACAGCGCGGGAAGATTTATCAGTCAGTCAGTCACGTGACACGTTTAATAAAAATAACCCAGTCACTTCCCGTTTCGAACCTCAGCCTCAAATCGAAAGAGTTGATCCCCTATTTCCGATTGGGAAATAAATAATAGTCTGTCACCGAGGGGCCACCCACTTCCGTTAACCATTTCCACATTGTCTCAGACGTGTATGCCCACAATAGCGTTGTTCGCAACCATACCGACCCCGTGTTTTGAGACGTACGCGCCTCTAAAAAATGCCTGGTGGTCACTTGTATTTCTAAAAGATAAGGGTTGGACCTGACTGAAGAGCCGCGGGACCATGCGCTACCCCTCGTGTCAGAGATAGACAAGAGCTTCAATTTGATCTCACCAAAATACTATAGGCCTAGAGATAAAAATATTTTAGATGATAAGGTTTCAAGGGTCCTTACACATTCTTCCACTAATATGATATCTAATCTTATAACTTGGAAAGTTATAAAGCATATTTCAGAGTATAATAGAGTATAGTAGAATGGGATCAGAGGCCACGAGTTTCTGCCCATTCGATGGAAAATTATATAAGCTCCGAAATAAATAAAGAAAAATTACAACAATATTCGCCAACTTTGCATGGTCACTGACACTGACCCAAACAGCGCCAGTAACTCAAGCCACATATCCGCATTAACTAAAAATGGAATTTAAATTAACGAGTGGTGGTTTTCCACGAATGTTTAAACTTAGTAGGCCTAGTCCGATCTCTTCAATATATTCGACCCTCGTCACTAATTAATCTAATAAATAAAAAATAACTCGAAACTTATAGCTATTTTTAGAGGCGTCTATTAATATCCGTAAAGTCAATTTGTCGTTCTCGCGGCCCCGGACAAATGCAAGTGACACGCGGTTGATTTTGCGACACCATCAGACTTTGAACGTCTTCTCGGTCTCTCCGACGACGTTTCAAAATCGGCTGCCCGTCTACCGATCTTAATAAAATGATCAATGAAAGGAAAAAGAAGAAGATGATGAATGCCAATTTAAATCTGTCCCAATCAATTTCGAGCCAGCTCTCGTCGAAAGCCGTGCACGATTCTCACACCAGATAATATAAAAATAGACAATATCTCCTCCGCTATTATTAAAAGAGACATTCCGACTCCTGGCAATGAAAAACAAGAGCCATCATTGTCGGTCGCATCTCGGAGACCGATTCTTCAAGTAGAATTTGTACCAAGTTTGTTAAACCCCAAGTCCTATCATCCGCATTGGAAATTTGTGAAAAGTTTTATAATATTAGCTATCTGTACAAAAATTAGCAGAAAACCCAATCTTTTAAATAACAATAAGGTCAAGGGTCAGATTATAAAACTAACCATGACAGTAAAGACGAGAAAAACTCAAAACGCTATTCAAATAATTTGTTAAAATCGGGCCTTCACGGGTCAACCTTAGAAATTCAGCTTCATGGAAAACAAGCCATTTCAATAGTAAATAATCTGCCCCCCCCCCCATCCTTTGAATTCAAACTGGTACACCCTTTCCGAAAAACTTCTATCCAAGCCCCAAAAACCCACAGCGTCACTGACCGCTATAAAGAGCATGCCCTTTGAAAGGGCATGAAAATAATCCCTCGAACATGGGCGAAGGAAGGAAAAATTCTTGTAAGAACCACTCTTTTCAATGTAGAATGTACAAATAATCACAATCTTGTAGCAACCTTTAGAGAGAAGACCAAACTTCTCAAAAATAAAAAATAGTCGTGTATTTTTCTTCACAACAAAAACTTGGAATTTCAACTTTAAAGAAATTACCTCCAACCAAAATTAGACTTAGTTAAATAGATTAGCAACTGGTTAAACTATCCATTCCCTTTCTATTTCAACAATAATTTCGTTCGAGTTCGTCACAAAAATGTATCGGTAGAGAGTGAGAAAGGGTTAAGGATATAGGATTAAAATGGAAAGGAAAAAAAGAACCTTGAAAGCCTCTGGCGGAGTAATTCGTAATCTTAGGAAATCTGGGAAGAAAATATCCATGCAGAGAGACTATATAATATAATCCCCGTAACCAGCAGTCGAAATAGAAAGAGAAATCATTTAAATTGTAAAATTTGACCTTGAAAGACATATTAAAGTTAGTCGTCCTCGCTGAATACCCGAAATTTCGGTCCAAGGGGAAAACATTTCACCATTACAAACAGAACAGGCACCGCATCGGTGATCGATTTCCACATTAAGCAGCTTAATCTCGCTTTCATTTTTTTAAAAAGTGGAGGAAACAGCACCGACGTCGTAAAGAGCCCCTTAGGCTTGACCGCGGGGGCCATCTCATTTCACGCCGTCTACCTTGTTCCGATTCCCCCAAAAAATATCAAAATGATTAGGCTCCCTTTTTTGTGTATTAATTTTATAATCGAGGCACGTAAAATGATCGGATGTCTTAATATCTTATCCAATTAAAACAACCTTAACGATTTTCCAAGGTATAAACGCGCCGCGCTACCACAAAATGTTAATTCGGATTTGTCATTGTAAATGGCCTAATAAGATAAAAGAGAAAAGAAAGTTGCAAATGGAACCACGATCCAAGGCTAAAGAAATGGTCATTCGAACCATGGAGAAGTTTGACAATTGAGTGTCATGTCATGTCCTGTCATGTGGAGTGTCGCGGGGAATTCCAAATGACGAGGGGTCGTTAGGTTCATTGACATTGAGAGAGAGATTCGGGGGGCTAAATTCGACTCTTTCTCTCTCGTCGATACTGGACAACAAACTTCCGAAATAGACGCGTTGGCGTCTTCCAAAAAAAAAAAAAAACCCCTCGGAAAGAGTTGCCTGGACAATAAAGTCAGCTAGACAGAAGGGAACGAAAGTCACCATAGATTCCGAACAAGGCGCCAAAGCCTTCCGCGCGACACGTTTATCGACAGAATCACGTGACTCTTTGCTTTTACAAAAGTTCATTTTTGAAAGCAAACCCCTGGAATCCTTCGTACCAAAGTGGTATTTGGCAACAGTCCGTCTAGTTACTTTCTACTCTTAACGACAGACCTTTGAGGATAGGTTTAGGAATATTAAGTAGGATTGGCCTAGTGAGTGAGTCAGCGAAAATCGCGTGTTGTTCAAATACAAAATGAATAAACAACGAATGTAAAACGAGATGAAATGCTTTTTACAAACCTACACCTAGGAGCGGGTCTTTTCCCCCTCATTTATTTCCTAAATACTTTTCTAAATAGATACATGGGCTCGTAAAAGTCAAAATTCGCCAGTGAGTGGTCAAAGTCAAGGATAACACAGCGTAAATGACCACGTGACTTAAGATTGGTACAGCGTACGAGTATAACTTTGTAGCGCGTCGTGTTCGACTTAATTAATTCTGGTTGTGTCCTTTGGTACTACTTCTACGCGATTGTACACAATGCTTTTAGGCAGCGTCTTAATATTGAGACTATTCTAGCGTAGACCATTTAAAAATAGGCTAAAACTAAAATGAGAGGTAATTGAGTTTTGAACGCCGGCTTAATTCGACTGCTCGTTTCTTTCCACGTGAACCAAAGTCTATAAATTCGTACGAGGAAAAAATACTGCCTAAATGACATTTTAAAAAGGCAATTAAAGCTAATTTATTTGACATTGAAAATACAAAGGTCCGTCGAAGCCTACATTTTTCTCCCGGGGGGGGGGGGTACTGAATATATTTGCAAAGGTAGCCGGTACCGTGACGCGCCACCATCGGCCGTTTACGTCTGTAAGATCAACATTCCCTGGGGTTTGTACTTTTCTATATCGAAGGGAGCGTAAACATTTACTACCTATTTGTTACGACATTCTAAAGGAGGAGGAGAACTCCTCTACTACTCGGTAGTAACTCTATCACATACTAACTATAGAAGAACCGACAACCGTGACCCCAAAAAAGCGGCATTTTTGGACCGCGTCTCGTAAAGCGTTCCAATTCCAACCCATCTGACATTGAAAATGGTCAACTGAAAGCCAGGGAAACAATGAAATAAGCGAATAGAATTGAAAGAAAGGTCTTTGATAAATAGTGTATACTTTCTATCTACTAGAGCGTAGTTTTACTACCGTAAACAAGACGTGTCTTCTACAACTCCGGGTCTAGAAGAAGATCGGTGTCTAGGTTAAAGATGCCATTTAGCTAAAGGGGATTTCTAGCTCGGCAAAAATATATACACTTTGGCGTCACGAGACTCCCAATACAGGCATCTTTGCCAGAGAAACTTAAATATAGATAAACGCGACGTTACGAGATGCGCCGCGGCACTGTGCTCGAAACAGAGCGTCATCCGCTTTATCTTATCATATCGAAGCGAAACCGTCAGCTAACCTTATAACTTCGGATTAACGAAACTGCCGCGCCAGACCGAAATAGCCAATTAAACTCGCGGATATAACGGGACGAAGTGAAAAAACAATTAAAGGTAGCGAAAATTCTTTGGATAAAATCCAAATGGTGGGGGAAGGGAAGTTGACGAACATTTTGCTTAATATCTCGGCCCCTGTTTGTCGTAGCCCTAAGTTTTTAGTATGGTTGGATGGGGAACAAATTGGACTATAGCATACTCAAAGGACATCCCCGTATCTCCAATATAACACGAGTTATGAGCCTCCAAAGTTTATTGCTAAAAATCAAAAGTAACATAATAACAATAAGTGAGACAAAAAAATAAGTTAAGGAAGATATCGACGTAGCCTCAAGTTTAAAGTACGCTTGTATGGGTAGAAAAGAGGACTATAACATATCCAAAGGAGATCCCCGTAGCTCTAATAGAACAAGAGTTATGGGCCTTCAAAGTTCAGTGTTAAAATCATAAGTAACATAATAACAATAAGTGAGACGATACCATAAGTTGACGCACATTTTCCTTAATTACTCGACTCCTGTTTGTCGTAGCACTAAGTTTTTAGTATGGTTAGGTGGGGGACAAATTGGACTATAACATACTCAAAGGACATCCCCCTATCTCTAGTAGAACCTAAGTTATGAGCCTCTAAAGTTGGGTATGATGCTATTCCTATGGCATGTTTTTGAACATTTCGCTTAATTACTCGGCCCTTGTTTGTCGTAGCCCTATGTTCTTAGTATGGTTGGATGGGGGACAAACTGGACTATAACATGCTCAAAGGACATCCCCGTATCTCCAGTAGAACCTGAGTTACGAGCCCCCAAAGTTGGGTGTGATGCTATTCCCAATAAAACTCAGATTTACGATTACGGTTCAAAATCAAACGGAGGTTTCTATATACTTGTATATAAAAAATACTAAACCAGATTCATTGTATTTAAAACGTGACTAGGAAAATTAGCGCCTAAAAATACAAATAATTTCCCTAAAAATGACCAGTGATGAAAGCTTAGGGTTTGCTACAATTTTACAAAATAATCGTCAAGATTCCCATCGAAACATTCGGTTTCAGTTCAGTTTCGAATAATTAACGAAAATCCTTTCCTAATACCGCTAACGAAGGCTAGAACTCTGATTTACAAGCCTGCAGCAGCAGCAGCAGGAGTATGTCCCTGGCTATCTCGCGGGTGTACTTGTACTCGAATCGCCCCGACCAAGGTTGTCCCCCAAAGTCAAATCGCGAGAAAGAGATACGCTCTCAAAATGGTGGCCTTCCCAAACAACAGAACAGATTCCATGATAAATTAAGAAATTAAAATCATTATACGCCATAAACACGACTCAACAGCAACCTCCAAAATTTTCGTCACCGGTTTTGTAAGCGAGCGGTCAAATAACTAAGCGCTCTCTCTCTATCATAGGTTTTTAGCTTTATCTGGGGGGGGGGGGGACGAAAAGACATCGTCTACGTCACGTGATTAAACACTAAAACACCTTCAAAGTTAGTAACTTTAACTCGAAAAATATTCTTAGTTTAAAGCGCCTTGATCCGTTTTCAATTTGATCAACATTTCAAAACGAAAACTGAAATGGCGTCAAAACATGCAGGTGAAATAAATCAAGAGAAGCTACTAGTAGAAAGAAGAGCGTTAACTAGAAGTTATCAAAAACTAGGTTCGAACGATAACGTCCCGCTTAATATAATTAATTAAGTAGGCGACAATCAAAGGTATAATAATTCCATCTTAATAGGTTATCTAGAAAATAGGAATAGAAGCGTGCCATGGCTATTTACCTGTGGAAGTTAGAGAGCGGCAAAGGACACGGACATGAGACACCATTCAACGATCACCTTGGATTTTCATCCTTGGAAAATCACGCGCCAATAAATTAAAAACACTCACACGGAGAGAGAGAGAAAAATATTTAAAATTGATACACCCAAATTCGGGACAAGGCAGATATTGGCCCACGTAATAACTATACGTTAGCTACGCGAGCGCCTTAGCCGGGGAAATAGAAAGGGGGAAAGGGGTAAAAGAAAAAGAACCCGGAAATGAAATTGAATAAAACTTACGGCATCATCAAATCAACCTGCACTTCCGAAGACGGCTCAAAAGTGGATGATAATTAGGCTAACTTAATAGAGGGGGACCTAGTCAAACCACCAAGGAATCCCCACGGTTTTCAGTAACCAACATTCGATTACAATTAAAAGTTTAGGTTCAATTATCAAATGTCATCGGTGAGAGCCGAGACAACAACATTTTACCGAAATGAAAGTACTTTTAATTTTGAAAAGGGGCGTGTTTTTCGAGTAATTTCCTTGATGGGCTCGACAAATATATTGGAATAAGAAATAATAAACTTGGGACGGAACGCGAGACTGATGTGTCTTCGAGGTATTCCTTTTACCGGAACTAAGATTTTTAATTTTTGTTAAGAAAAACCTGAAAGAAGAACGCGTACGGGGGTTTCCGGTTTCCACCTGCAAAGAAGCTCGATACCTCGATACAAAGAAGCTTCTATTATTTTAATAACTTCCTCGAAAATGGTGCGTGTCACATTTTTTAATGAAACCTCGTTTCCCCCAACAGCAGCGCCACACGCTTTCTTAAGCCAATATAATCTTTACCGCAATTTGCTTAGGCCATTAATTATTCAACGTAAATAATAAATAATATTATTGCAAATAAATATTGTTACGTTTAAAAAACCTGCCCGGACTTTTACGCCCACTTTTCGCCCCCGAAGAGACCAGACCATTTCGAAGGCTTGACCCAACCTTTAGCTAATTGTAATTCTAAATCTTAACGTCAAATTACATATTTGCGTAAATTATGATAATTTCCGCGATAAAAACAAGAAAATGATCATTCGCCATCGCGATTCGTCTACGAAAACATTTTCCTCCTCGTGTAATAAACCGAAGTTATATTTTCAAGCCGAATCGCGACAACTGGCAGAAGCCAGGCGTACCAATACCGCCATTAATAATCTCCTAAGAAAGAAAGTAGCGTTGATCAAGTCCGATTGAAAACGAGAGTTTATTCTGTCGCGACCGTGAATCGCAATTCCATTGGGCTATAAACAATATAGTTCGTTTACAGACAAGGAGGGTTCATACCAGTTACACCAGGAGGCCACTGGAGGCTCCCTGGAGGACAAAAGCCGATGAGTTTTTCTCCTCCAGGTAGCCAGTGGCCTCCTTTTGGCGTTGTAAATGGTATGAATGGTAATGGTGATTTTAATTTCAAGCCCGATTGACGAGTTAACGAGCCTTCCTAAGCTCGGAGGAAGCTTTCCAGAGATAAAGATTTTTATGGTTATTGGTTAGGGACATACGGTTAGTTATTCTTCAACAAAAAAATGTATCTCTTTTCAAAGCCCTTCATTTCGCAACGTCCTTGGGGGAAGATTATTTTCACAACCCGGTAACCTTACCAAAGGCTTTTAGTGACATGGAGGCAGTCAGGCTTACGAAAAGCTATACCAACAAAGCTTTAGCAGTTAGAAGTATGCTATAATGGAATGTAGGGCTAGCAGGTAACCCTTGACCCGAAATAAATAAGGCAAATCTAAGATAAGTAGACTGTACATTTTTAGGTGTCCGCTTAACATATTCCACCAATTAACTTTCGGAACTGGACGAATATTTGAACGAACATTCGTTTAATATTTTTATTCGCTTTCACGGAAAGCCAAAAGTTCATTCCAAACTTAAGTGGTTTAGTCAAAAAGCAAAAGAATTCCGTTTCTAAATTTGGGTTAATGAAGGCAAAGCTTGAAGGGCCGGAAATATTATACAGATCCGAAAAATAAATGTGACTGACAGCACGCGATTGACCGGTATAAACAAAGTAGCTGACCGTTCGTCGATTGACCCTTTCCCCCCAGAAGAAAAACAATAAAATAGATCAGCTTATACAACAGGTAATAGGAAGCGTGCGTTCCGCATTCTCTTAAGTTACTATGGAAACAAATGAAGTCGCCGCGGCCCCGGCGCTTAAACTAGGGCGACCAATATTTCGGATATTAAAGCGGGAAAATTCATTTTGGAAGTAGATACCTTCGAAGTTATAACGAATGCATTTACTTGAAAGCTTAAAACTTAAAAGAGGGCTCTAACAGAAAACTTGTTAGGCATTTTCAAGCGCTTATCAAAATTATAGGGAGCTAACAGTTCTGACGTCCCTGAAACGTCACACCCTGTTCTATCTCTTACTGGAGTTTCATCCCCCCTAATGGCGGGTTGGAAAAATGCCAACCAGAGAAGCCCAGGGGAATGTATGACGTCAGACTATCTCTTCCCCCTAGCCGCGGTTGTTAGCTACGATGGTATAAAAATGTTTTAATAACTTTGGGTTAATTGACTCGAAATCTTGAGACTAACGAAAGGAGCTATATAGGGAGAAAGTGTCGGCGCGAAAAGTTTCCGTCTACTTGGCCTAAAAAATCCATAATTGGGCAGATGCCACGCCCCCCTCCTCCACCCCGCCCCTCCCAGCCCGGGACAAAATATAGGTCGGGACCTTTTTAGCTCCCAATTCCAAGAGGTCCGAGATAATTGAAGAATAATAATCGGGGGGGGGGGGATTCCACTATTAGCAAAGAAACGAAACGACGATTAAGGTCAAACGGGGTCAAGTCTAGAAGGTCTACTTAATCCTATTCCCGGACACAATCGTCGAATCAAATTGATGAACCCGAAGGATCTTTTTGCGAAACTTTGATAAGTTTAGGGATTAAATTTAAGTCTGATAAACGGAGGGAGGGAGAGAGGGAAAGAGGTAGACGAACCGTTTAATGCGGGCGAATTAAATTGCGCAAACGAACGAAAGGGTTACGAACTCTGTGTAAAGTAGCTAGCGACCCCGAGAAGAAAAGTCGTTTCTTCTTGAAATACATTCGGATCTTCAGACAATGAAAAAGTAGTGCTGCTACAAGCGCCGGAGGAGGGGGAGGTTTAAGCCGCGTTTACACGAGACACTTTGAAACCGTTTAAAACCATTTTGGAAAGTACAAATATAAATATTACGCTGTTAAAGGCAGAGATCTTTCACGAGAATATGAAAATATTACTTTTCAAAACGGTTCCAAAGTGTCTCCTGTTAACGCGGCTTTAGTATCCCGATCCCGAGAACTGATAGCCTAGAGTGGTCGTGGTCGGGCATCAATTGAAAACGGTCATTTCGCGCTTGATTGCGCTCGGCTAGCGGAACCCAAAAACAAAACGCCTCATTCCGATAATATTGAAAGGCGCCTCATAATACATTTCGCAATCCAACGGCATTTACGAAACACTGCTGTTGGGCCTAAAACCGCGCTTCTACTTTCAAGTAACAGTATAACTATTTGTTTCCCATCAACAGTGTAAAGGTGTAGGAAGACACGTGCCCAAATAAACAGAGAAAAGTTCAAGTTAAAGCGACACTCTGCATGTTTCAAAACAATGACTTTATAAGAAATTAAGAAAATGGAAAATGTAGTAGAAAGCGGTGTATTTCTTTAAACTTGTAGCAGTCTTAAAGCGTTTTACGTCTGAGAAGAGAAAGGGGGCCGCTCTTGACCCGCTTTACGTTTAAAAGAAGCGCGCATAAAAGTATAAACGTAAATGATCAAGACCTCGAAAATAATAAAGTAACCCCCCACCCCCCACAATCTCTTCTCTTAAAGGGTTTCAATATTTTTTGGCAAACATAATAATTTCAATAGAGTAGTGGCACTCCGTGTTAAATACCCATAGAGCTTAATACAGTCAAAGGCAAGTAGGTACCAATACCATTACTCTTTAAGGGGGACGGAGAACGCAACTTTGGGAGGGGGGTAAGATGGTACCGGTCATTCGTCGGTGGCTTTCTTACAATAAGCGAATTCGTCGTGTCTTTGACGGAGTTAATGTCCCGGCGCTCGCTTTAACCCGACTGATTCGGTGACCCTTACTTAAGAAGAGCGGCAGCGGCGTACTACATCGTGCAATCGGTCAAAGATAAACAACTTCGAGGTTGGATGGCCGCCTTACGTAACCACAATATCTCTTTCATTATCTCGCCCCCCCCCTCCCATTGATTGACAGAGATGCGCTAGCGATACTAGAAAACCAAACCCTGGGCAGAGATGGCAAGAGTTGAAGTTTCAAGTACCCCTTTAAAACACTCCGTTCAGAAACTAAAGGACTAGTATAAGGCGGGTGGGTATTAGTGAATTATGCATTTAAAGTGGCGCCAATACTGTCCAACTACGCGATTGAAACCGTTTCAGTTGACACCATTACCCAAGACAAAAGGGCCGGCTACTTCAACGCCATTACAATTAATCTCCGCGGGTTTCTACTAGTACCATAAGTTTATAAGATATGTTCCATAAGTGTGTCACTCGTTAATGAGAGCTTGTCATGAAGTGAAGTAGGTGAAACGTCATAGATTCTTGTAAAGCGACGCCTGGTGTGAGGCGCTGTCAAAGGCTTAGTACTGACTAAAGAGGAGGATGGACTGCAAAACCGAGTGTAGTCAATTCTCGCTTGTCGTTCTTGGACTAGCTCTCATTAAGCCTTTGGAATTACGAAGTATGGGTAGTGACATACTTATGGAACATATCTTATAACGGTTAATGTTAAGAAGTCACGGAAGCGGTGGCCTCGTCGGAGGCCAGACGTATTTTTAGAGGGGAAATGGGGCTACGTAGACGTTGGCTTGACCATACGCTTCCATGGGTCATGTGCCTTTTCCGGTTAACCCGGCCTCATTATCGATTTGACCACCTTGGCGCCCCAAACAAATAAGCTCTCTCTCTAGACCCTAAGGTTTTTTACCGCCGCTTTCCGATCCGACTGACCCAAATTGAAAAAAGAAGGCATATTACATCAGAGGCTTTCTCTTTAATATCCAAAATATTCCCGTGCAACTATCCCTTTAAATTAAAAATATCATCCGGGGCCCATTATTTAGTAATATCAAGAAGCGATATCTAGTTTACTAGGGAGAAGGTTTAAAATGCCTAAGGCGAATTTATACCTTCTCCCTAATAAACTAGATATCGCTTCTTGGTAATATCTTCCACTTTTAGATCAAATAAACATGTTTTCAAAACGTTGCCAACATCGAAAAGTCGCTAATAAATTAGGCCTAACCTCTCTTTTCATTTCATTTTTATACCTTAGTTATTTTCAGGACGATTCTCTAAATTTAAAACGTGATCGTTTCAATGACTCTCCAATGTTGATTAATATAATTAAAACGGAGAGAGTTTCTTAACTGGGTCTTTTTTAAGGTCTCGGGGGGAGGGGGGGGAAGGGGGGAAACAAGAATTTCAACTCTTTACAAAATTACAGGGAGAGATAACAATTTTGTCAAGGTTTTTAGGGCCTTAATTATTTTGTGAAAAGGGGACGAAAATCTCAAATAAATTTATTCCAGTTTTGTTGGAACTACACACCAGTGTCATTTACTCTAGAACGTTTTTTTAGATAATTTTCGGAACCTTGATGGAAATTATCCCCCCCCCGCCCCCCAAATTTAAGGACACCCGCCATTGCGTAATAATATCCCTAAAATGAAAATCCTTCGAATAAAGTTGGTAGCAGAAATATTATAAGCCTCGGGCAAATATAATTATTATTTCACGAAGGTTTAATTTTTATTTTAAATTCCATAACAGTGGTCACGTGGATTGGATTGCCGTAATCCCAAGTTCTTGGCAAGATTTGCACTTTCACGTTTAATTATCTCGAAGACAACGCCGCCGTCTACTAGACCATTCACGCAATTATAATATGATCTCTTCCCCCCTCCTAATTGTAATTAGGCAACTTTCTCACGAATAATAACTTATAGAGGGCTATCTTTCCAAAAAAATGACCAAATGACCAAACAATTCGCGATTAACTATGGGTTAGACGTAATGGCTTTGTGATAACGGCCTAAACAAATGAACTATTATTACTACAGCCATAATAATTAAGACTAGCCTAGGCTTAGCGTCAACGGTTCGGTATAATTAGGTGATCGACGTTTTAGGTTATTCGCGTCGCAAAAGGAAAAGTACTCACCGACTAATGTAAATGAAACTGCCACAAAGATTCCTCAAGAATTTAAAGTTCCCACTTTTATGTCGCAATCGTAAAACCCGAATTACTCTACACACACACAGCGTAACGTAAACAACCTTCGCGAAAGTCGAAAGAAGCCGGAAACACTTGACGTCACGAACTCAACTCACTCGACAAGTCAATTTTGTGACGGTTTTAAGGCTGGTGGCGCCCCTACGCGCGGCGAAGGTAAACTAAAAATCCAGAAATTGCAACTTGGATTTCCCGCGCTTCGTCGATAGAGGGCGTCGCCAGTCATTTACCCAATCACACATACGAAGGACGAGAAGGGAAAATCCGTCACAAAAACGTTCAAGGGCCGCTTTGCCAGATGGGCGGTTTCCCGCCCAAATTGGGCTTCTTTTCGATCTATGTAAAAAAAGGCTGTTTTCTGCCGTTCTCGGTCTGCGAGTCGGCTGTAAACGCAGTGAAGGAAGGCTTCGATCGCTCGGAACTCTTGAGTCTTGTCCCTAGCAGACGACAGGATATTCCTACACAAGAACATCTTGTCCCTAGCAGACGACAGGATATTCCTACACAGGAACATCTTGTCCCTAGCAGACGACAGGATATTCTGGAAGAAGAGATAAAGATATATTGTAAGACAGGGCGGTGCTAATTATAATACTCTTAATTAAATTCAGAATCATTAAGTAGATAGATTCCTTCCCTCCCTCCCCCCAAAGGACTACAAATACGTAGCACAGAGATGGAACTAAGCGCAGAATCATAGTAACCAATCACTCGTGGCTGGATGTTACTGAACGTACTCCAAACTGATCACGTGATCCTTCTTTAGGAAAAAAATATTAAGCAGACCAAAGCAGACTGCGAGTGACAATGGCGACTGTTCGGCCTCGCCGAGCGAAACAAATCGACAAGAAAAATGAAAAATTAACAGGTATTTGTTGAAATATGTTGCTAAATGTTGAAATAATTAAGTTTAGACGCGCCTTAGATGGTTAAATTTGCGTTTTAATAGAGAAAACGACAGAAAATAGGTTTTTTATCGCGCTGTTCTGCTACGTCGACTGCTATGGCGCCCTTTTTAGGCTGTTGTTTTTGGGGTATGGCTATGATAACGTTTTTTCGAAATTAGGCTTAACGAAAACTCCCGTTTGCAGACGATAATTATATCGCACGACCGTAAACGTTGGAAAAAAGTAGCGAAATATTATTTGTCGAGTTAACAATACTGTAAAATATTAACTAATTTCCAAAATAATGGTTTCCAAAATTGTTCTCGATATTTTGGTCCCGCGTTTTCAAAGCCGTCTACCCGGGCCTAAATGCCTTGAAAGCCTAGTTAGGCCTAACTTCTTAAGACTAACTAAAGCGCTTTAGCCTTGCCAGTAGTTAATGCGGTCACAGCCTGGGCCGACTCGGCCGAGTGTAGTCCAACTGTCCAAGTAGCCGAAGTTGAAACACTATTTGACTATTAACTTGACTCATTATGGATATTTAATAAAATAGTTAAATAGTTACGTGTCAAGTATCCTCCCATGTTGCTGACAAGCCGTTTTTTTTTTTTTTCTTTTTTTACAAATAAAGCTGTATATGTCAATAAATGAATTTTAAGAGTTTTTTCTTCAGTAAAAATGCTTGAAGCTCCATGTTTTTCATTTATAATATTTGATTGCTTGCGTTATAATATAGGGAGTGTGCATGGGGGGGGGGGGGGAAATCCCCCATTAAACGTCACGTATCCACTTAACCAATCGGATGCATTCCCCCCTCCCCCCCAAGCCTTCCACCATGGATAAAGAATGCGCTTGGGGAAATCCTTTTCACGCTATAGGATAGACAACTCCCCATCTCGAACGACAGCTTATTCCGTACATACTCTGTTACAACATCAGTTGTCAGCACGCGCGAAGCTAGATCTCTATGCAACGTAGTTTTGCGCGTGCTGACAAGAGACGAATGAAATATTCATGTTCAGGACTCTTGTCAGCACGCGCAAAGCTAGGTTACATAGAGAGCTAGGTTCGCGCGTGCTGACAACTGATGTTGTAACAGAGTATATACGGAATAAGCTGTCGTCCGAGATAGGGAGTTGCCTATCCTATAGAGTGGAAACAAATTTCCTGACGCTCATTCTTTATCCACGCTTCCACTTTGTAAAGTTTGCCGCCATTTTGGTGGAAAGGGGAGGGGCGATATTAAAGTACACCCCTCCGGCCTCTCTCAATTAAATGATATGAGGCGAATAATAATACGGTGCCATAATGATAAACGAACTTTCAGGAGAGACAAAGAAAGCCACTCGAAAATCCGCCATGACCAAAGGTAGCCGCGGCAGCCGCCACAGTCAGGTTCCGTTGTTAGATATGTTGGCGGAAGTGGCTTCGGCTACTCTTCAAAATGATCTCGATCTAAATTCGAGGAAAAAGTCGCGAAAGAAAGGGGGCGGCGCCTCGGAAAAGCATACTAGTTCGGCGTCGTCCTCGCCCAACCGAAAGCTGTCCAATCAAGCAGAATTGTTAAATCTGGACCAGATCAGAGTTCTCTCGGACAAAATGCTTTTGGATATGTTTGCCGAAATGACGAGTGACGAAATACGGCGCCAATATTCTTACAAGTGTTTCTTGGTACCCGAAAAATGTTCGGAAACCTTTAAGAGCTTCGGTAGCGAAAATCGAGCCAGACTTCAAATGAAATCGCATTTGCTGACGCACATCGCCGAATTGTTGGCCGAAGCCAATAACAGAGATTCTTGTAATCATTTTTCAATCTCTTCCTAACAAAAGTGGCATTCTTTAAAATATATTTTATTACCGAACAGTTACGACCAGAGCTCAGAAAGCCGCCAAATTCGTGGCGGAGCCCGTACAGGCGAGAACGAAACGTTTACAAGGTAAAGTTGACCATCGCGGCGCTGGCCATGACGTTGTCGACGCCTAAATCCCGAAATAATCTTTCAGATTCGCTGTTGAAACGTAAACGAAAACTGTCAGCCTCCTCGACACCATCGGCAGTCGCCCCGTCTCCAGCTAAGAAATCTAGCGAAGGCAAAGGGAAAAGTTCGGCGGTGAAAAAGAAAAGTGGCGATGCCAAGAAAACAAAGTCTAACAAAGACAAGCGAGAAGAGTAGATAGAAAAGTCCATTTCAGTTAAGAAAAGACGCCAAATTAACGCGACTTTACATTCCAGAGCCGAAAAGAATAAGAATGCCGAATACATTTTGCCAATTATCATTAAATCCGAACCTTCGGAAGAAAGTGAACAGGAATCTGAAGAATCTGAATCGGACGACGACGACGACGACGAGGAGGATGAAGATGACAACAACGAGAATGAAGAAGAGATTGAGGAGGAAGTGATAGAGCAGGAGGTGGAACAAGATGATGGAAATTTCAGTGATACGTAAGTATTTCCCATAGGTAACTCCGCCCTAGTCGCCTGCGTCTTTATCCCGACACGTGTACGTTGTTTTTTCGTAGCAATGTTCTGGCAATACCAGCGAGTGACGGAGATGACGTCATTCGCGACGTGATTGACACTCGCGAACAACCCGGACACGATCATAAGTACACGTCGGTTCTGGGCAAGAAAAGAGGCATTGAAACCGTGCACTTTGAATATTGCGTCTCTTCCGACGAAGAGACGCCCAATCCGAAGAAAGACGCCGAACCCAGGAACAAATCGAGAGGAATTATGTTCGAAAACCCTCAATTAATCGTGGCCACGCCCTGCTTTCCTTTCGTCTACGTTCCCTTACTTCCCAACATTGCCCAAATAACCGAGATAAAAGAACATAAACCAACTTCCAATCAGAAACGGGCTGGAGCCAATGACGGAAGCGGCATGCTGCGCATTTTGGACCCTTCTTTGACCACCAAGACGGGCAAAGCGGCGCCCCAGAAGAAGAAACAAACCCGAGTTCGAAAGGTTCATAAAATTATCGTTCCCGAAGAGTTGGAACCCGATTCGGACGAGCTGAACGAACCGGAACCGCCCATGAGCCTGAGAGTTTACCAAAACCGAATGGAGGAATTGGAGAAGCAGCGGGCCTTGGCCACCATCAATCAATTTGACCACGACAATCCCGGTTTGTACGCCACCAACGAGGAAGGCAACATGGTCGACTTGAACGGATACCACGAAATTGAAGTTCCCACCACGGAAGAGACGCCGCCGCCGCCCCACATGACCGTCTTGCCACCCGCTCTAACCAAATTCATGCCTCCCGATGGAGTCGAAGAATCCGAAAGGGTAACTCAGGACGCCTTCAAAATGGCGGGCTTCCATTATCACTTACTCGTCTTGTCTTTCAGAAATTGGCTCTCAAATACATCCGATTGTTAAGAACGAGGCGCAAGGAGGAACGAGGAGCCCTGATTTGTAAGATCTGTCAGAACAGGACGTTCACGGCTCAGGCCACCTTGATGTACCATTATCGAAGCCACGCGGGCATTAAGCCTTTCATCTGTTCCATTTGCGGCGCCACCTTCACGAGGCAGCATAGTTTGAACTATCACATGCTGATTCACAACAACAAGAGTCGATTCGTCTGCGAAGACTGCGGACGCAACTTCCGACATCCCAGTCACTACAAAGAACATTTGAGAAGACATACTGGAGAAACACCCTACGAATGCTCCGATTGCGGACTGAGGTACGCCAACTTGAATACTTAACCCGGGATCGTGAGACTTCTTCTTGGGGATAGTTGAGCCGGGATGAGACACGTTGACCTTCGTTATTATTTCTAGATTCAAGACGAGAAATACGTATAAACGGCATTTAAAAACACGGCACGGAAAGATCTTGACGGCGCAAGGGATCGTGACGCTCTCTCTAGAAGAATTCTACAAAGTCCGCACGAATCCTCGCAAGAAGTCGGGGGGCGGCATCTCGCCTAAACAACTGGAGGAGGAGATGGCGGCGGCCAACAACAGAAAGGACCAAGAAACTCAATGGCCCGAGTCGATGGCCATGTGTTTGCAACCCGAATTGAGCATTCAGGAAATCGAGGTTCGACATTATTTGGACAACCCACCCGAGGCCGTCGCCTTCCAAGTCATCAATGACGTCTCTGACGTCACTGACGAATGATTTAAGAAGGAGGAGGAGTTTTTCATATAAAGTTTAGATATTTTCATCCGGAATTAAATATTGTTAAGATTCATTATAAAGCCTAGTAGCGGAAGCGGGAGCGGAAGCGGGAGCGCCACTTTATCTATTAAAATCTGTTAACCATTTAGATTTCTTATTTAGTTACAAGCTAACGTTCGTTGTTAACTCCCATTCGCGCCCCCAAACACCCGCGTGGTTCACGCTATAGTTGAGTGAAAAGGGGGGGGGGCGCCCACTGTATATATTATATATATATAAAATATAATCAATTTTTATTTTATTATTTTCGCGTCACGCTCTATCCTAGAAACAGCCTCCGAGTATTTAGCCTTAACATTAGCAATATTTTATTTTTCTGATCTTTGTAAAGGCTTATTATTATTAGAGCTATCTCAGTCGCGACGTCAGTGACTGCCCGGGGGGGGGGGTGAAACGTCAGTGGCCTCTATGAAATAGCTCTGTTGGGATCGGGCGCTTTCAATTAGGTTAGTCTCGTCTTTCGGCCGTGCTTTCTCTCGATTACTACGATACTAAATTATTCCAATTAAGAAGCCATTGTCATGCGATGAAATTTCCCTTTTTCTCATTGGCTGTTTAATAAAGCGAATGTATTTCATTTAAATGATATTTGTAAATTGTACAATATTTCAATGTATTATCATCTTTCACTGTACGCTAGATGTTTATTTAGTGTTTACCGAGTCCTTTTCTAGCGCTTGTATAAAAAAATGAACCCTTCCCTCTCTCTGCTTGTCCGAAAGAAGGCGCGCTTCGGCGCTTATAAAACGTTTTATTTCGTTTGATTCATTTCTATAATACAAAGATTGTTGTTTCTTATTAAAAACCGAGCTATTTATAGCGACTGACTTCGATCTAAGGCTCTTCCGTTTCGACTATTATTTTACAAGCTAAAAAATAAATATACAATTTGTTTTCCCTATTATTTCTTCTATAAGATCCGCCAATTTATTTAAATAAATTCCCTCGTTGCCATTTATAAAATGATTCCGCCGCCATTCGATTTGTCGATCAACTTTTGAGCACCCCCCTGAGGTCGTCGGGCAACGTTTCGATAATTCGCTCCATGTGCCCTTGAAGTTTTTCTACCGTCGATTCGGAAACGGGTAATTCTTCCCTGGAAGCGGCGGCTAATTTATCTTTCAGTCTTAAGACCAGATCGACGACCTCGACTTCCTCTTTGCCCCGAACCCAATGCAGCAGATCAGCCTCGGACATGGCTTCCAGGTGGAGGGCTTGCAGTTTTTGGGAGACTTCGGCGTAGCGAGAGTTGAACCATCCCGCGAAATTTGTACAACGGAAGAAATGTCGGTAAAGACCGGCCCAATCTCCTTTGATGCCGGACGTCAAGCGCGGACCCGACTGCTCCAGCGTCTTCAAGAAATCTTCTTGGTTGAATGGCTTGGGGATGGGCGTTCCTCGGTACGGCGAGATGTTCTTTCGAAGAGGCATAAGGCTGGCCATGTATCTTTCCAAGGGAATGATGAAGCTTTGAGTCAGTTCCAAGAGATATCGTCGCAAAAGAACGTTTTGAACTTCGGGGGGTCGTTTGTTTTGTACTCCTTTCAGCAGTTTCTTCAGCACGGCCTTGTCCTTTTGGAGGAATGGTTTGTAGCGCGTGTAAAGGCCCGCCTTGGAATCGAGCGTCTTAATACTTTCGGCTCTCTTGATTTTATGTTTGTTTCCCGACGTGACGGCCGTCGGATTGGCCTCGTTGCCGATAATGATGGACGAGTCGTTCAAACGGATTATGTGAGGCCAGTGATTTAAGGTTTTCGTGAAAAAGGGATTGGTCACGCCTAAAATGACCGCGGGAGGCGCTTGAGCTTTAGTCGTGTATTCTTTGAATTCGCTGTCGTGAATAGTGAAAAACGGCCGATAATCGGCGCAAAACTTTAGCGGCCAAATAGTGCTAAGTAAAGCTTGAACGATGGTCGAGCACACTTGAGGCGACGTGGCCATCACGACGATGGGTTCGGCCGTCAGGACCAACTCCCAAAGGAGTTGCACGTGAGGGAGAACCGGAACGAAACAGCCGAACAAATCAATGTCGTGAAGAGCTTGAAGTACGGTGGGTGCCGTCATCACGGATCGAGCTATGTTCGGTGTTGAAGGGATAAAAACGCCAGTCGGAGAAGATCCTCCCGGTCTATCGAGTCGACTAGGAATTCGAACCTGAAATGATTCCAAATAAGTCTCGTTTGTTCTTTCGGAAATACCGTCGGTGTTCCTAATAACCTGAAATACAATGCCAATGATAGGCAAATTCAAAGTGACGCCCGGTTTGGGAGCCGGCCAACGGTCCATGTTTTGGCAAGCCGCCTCGATGCTGGGTTCTCCGTGTTCGAAATATTGAGGGGCTAAAATGCTCATAATTTCCGTGTAGAGATTGTAAAACGGCAGTTTGGTTAAAAGGACGAGCGATTTCTGGAAATAGCCGCGTCGAATGCTTCGATCTTTCACTTGACGAAAGTACACGAAGCCAAAGAGGTATTCGGCGTCGATCTGCAAGGCGATTTGACAGTTTTTGTTGTACTCCTGGTGACTTTTGATCAGCCCTAGTTTTTGCACGGGGGTTTTACACTGTTGAACGCGAAAATGGAATTGAGTATCGCCCATACATCCCGAGTTGGAATCGGGGAAAGCCAGGTAACAAATTGAAGTCTTCTCTTTCTCCGTTAAGCGGATATGACTCGGATAAACGTACTCTAGCGCCTGGCCTAATTCCAAATCGAAGGTTACCACGCAAATACCGTAAACCCATTGAAAAAATCGGTCAAAAGGCAAAATGGAAGCTTCCGTCAAATCCACGCTGACGCTACTGTTCCTCGGCCTTGCTTTCAGATCCATTGTTTTTATTATAAGCAGAAAATCCTATTTCTAAGCCTTAATTTAGCATTCCTTCATTTTCAAAAATATTCAAAAATTTGATAAATATTCGCGCTCCTTCATTCCTCAAAGACTAAAGTCCGGGAACGCACGAACAATAACGCATCTGGACTCTTCTGGAGTCAGGGACTTCGTAGTCGTAAATCGGTGGCCCACAGAGTTGCCAGATTAGTTTTGAAGATCTCGCCCAACCCAAGCGGAAATCAGCCCAAATTACCGCCCAAACAAAAATTTTGTTTTTCCAGAAAAACGCCCAATTTCCGCCCAAAATAGAATAAGTAAATGTGTCTGTCTGGAAGCACTCGCGAGATTATTTAATTAACTTAATATATAAACACGTTTAATAGATGGTAATATCATAAACTTGTTTAGTTACTGAAGTTTCCCTGATACACTGTCCAGAGACTACTTCGTTTGGTCTACAAATATCTCTGACGTTAAAAATGTGTTGATTTTTTTTAGATTTTCGACGATTAGAACCCCTAAATTAACTTTGAAAACCTTCTAACGCTAAAAACACGACGTATTTTATAATTGTAGCGCTTCTCATTTTTGAACTGCCAAAGTGCCAATCGCGAATTTCCCGCCAAGAGCTGTTCAGTCCGATGAAGGCGCCGCCGCCGCGTGTTAGTTGAATGGGGGAACGGTGCTAGTGCTACTGCTAGCTATAGTGGCCAGTGCACTGTGCACAGAGAGAGCCTCCGGGATCGACCCATCGGGATTCGGACGTTAAAACGTTTAATTATTAATAAAGTTTAATTAACCTCGGAAAAAGTGTAAAATTTTAAAAACGGCATCCTTTAAATCGTGGAGTTCGAGAATTATGTGGCATGAAGCGAGGAAGCAAGAAAAAAAGATTCGGGGAATGATGGTGGATTATAAAAGACGCGCCGAACGGAGGAGGGAATATTACGAACGAATTGTAAGCTGAGCCTTAAAACTAATTCCGAAGCCACTAGAAACGGCCTTTTACCGCCTACCTCTTTTGTAGAAACAAGATCCTGCCCAGTTCTTGCAAGTTCACGGCCGACGATGCAGGATTCATTTGGACCCAGCCATCGCCCAAGCCGCCGATAGTCCAGCGACCATGTAATGATATTCGTCCGTTACAATTTAACGTTCCGAATCTAACGCGAATAAATCTCGGTTAAACAGGATGCCTTGGCAAGGACACGCCGATAATCTTATCGACAGATTCGACGTCAGGGCGCATCTGGACCTGATTCCCGAATATAAAGCCGAAGCGGAGTCGCCCAAGTCGACCAATGACTTGGAATGCGAGGAACGACAAGCCAATTACGAAAGATACAGAACTCTGGTGCAAAATGATTTCTTCGGACTGACGGAAGGGAAATTTTTGCACCAGATTTATATGGAAGAACGCTTCGGGCCCATTTTGAAATCGGGAGCCGAGGACGAAAAGAAAAAGTTGTCGAAAGCCGCCATCAGTTACGTCTACGAAGACAGCAGCGCCCCCTCCTTGAAAAACAAATCCGAGTCGGAAGAAGAAGCGGAAAGTGACAACGAGGATTTAAGCGACATTGATTTTGACGTCACCGTCAACGTGGACGAGTTGACCATCGAACAGTCTCAAGAAATGAACACGCACGCTCTCAAGTACGGCATGGGCAAAACGGACTTTATCTCCTATTTACATCAGGACAAAGACGAAGCTGACCAGTTGAAAATGGCCAAAGAAATCGAGGAAGAGAAAGCCATGTATTCCGTGAGTATCTTATTCTTTTGGCCAGTTATTAAAGGCTGGCCGCCCCCGCCCCCACCTCCTTAAACCAACTCTTTTAGGGAAGAAAATCTCGCCGCGAAAGGCGAGCTTTGAGAGAGAAAAAATTGCAAGGCAGGAAAGTGACGAGTCCCCCGAGTTACGCCGCCGCCGCCGAACCGCCGCTGACCAAAGCTTTCAGTAGAAGTCACTCCAGTTCAAGATCGAGATCGCATTCCCCCGAAAACTCGGGACAAGTCACTTTCATTACCAGCTTCGGAGATGACCTTTCCGACGAGGACAAGAAGAGCCTTTCCGTTCTTGGCCCCCTTAAACCTAATGGGGGATTAGAAAAGCCCGCGACCACCGTTTCGCCGCCGCCGCCGCCGCCAACAACTATCAAACTCGAGAAATTGGCAACCCGGTCGGTAACTCTCTTTCAATTTATTTCACCCCTTGGACAAAAAGCTCCTCGCCTCTGTTTTTTTTTTAAATTTCAGGAAATGCCTCGTTTTAAAGTTTTCCATTTGGTCGTTAGGTCCGAAGGCAAAGAAGTTCCTCTCTCCGTTACGGCTCCCAAATATCGGGGGCGATCCAGTTCCACCAGTTCATCTTCCTCGCGCTATAATAGTCGGCGACGAGGCGGCGGTGGATCGAGAAAGAAGCGTCATTCTAGTTCCCCCTCGTCTACTTCCAGTTCTTCCTCTTCGAGCGCCTCTTCCGGTAAAGGCGGCGGGCGGCGAGGGCGAGGGCGGGGGCGGAGGCGGCGCCTAAGATCCTCGTCTTCTTCCAATTCCTCTTCCTCCTCTCGTTCCAGGTACTCGTTCCCTTCCAATCATTCCCTTTCAATCGTTTTTCATCTCGTGGGTTTCTTGGCAGATCTCCCGCGTCGAGGAGCGATTCCAGTTTCTCCAGTCAGAGAAAGAAATCTCCGAGTGGGGCGGCGGGGGCGGGGGCGTCTCAAGGCGCGCTCTCGAAATTTCCTCCTCCACCGGTGAAATCGTATTATCGACACAGTTTATCCAGATCTGGCAGCGAAATTTCCGTCACCAGCGAGGAGGAGGAGGAGGAAGAGGCCAAATCGGATTCCTCTCATCACGCCAAAGTACAACTTCGCAAGTAAGCGTGTCCGAGATTTAGCTACTCGATCGTAACTCGGTTTGTAAACGACGCTCGTCTCGTTTTAGGCCTCTAACGTTATTGGGTAAAGCAGAATCATCTTCCAAAGTCAGTAAGAGCTACTGTTCTTCTTCCTATCTTTCCTTAATTTCATTTCGAGGTTAATGACCTTATTGATGACGCGTTTTAGGCCCATTTTATTTACTTTTATTCGCTGGCTTAACTTTGCTTTACGATATCGTTTTTTCAGAATTTGACGCCCAGAGAAAAACTTCAACGCAAAATGCGAGCTTTGCTCAACAAGCAATGTCGGTATCCCTTTGTTGTATCTCGTCTTATCGCGGCTGCCTTCTGAAAATATATTGTCTTTTCGCAGATAAAATGGACAAAAAAGCTGAAATGCAAAAATACGAAAAACAGGAGCGAGAACGAATGGTAATGTTATTTAAAAGAGGACACCACCCACTTTCGAAACGTTCCTTCATTGATTAAACATTTTAGGATCGCGCCGAAGAATTGCGAGAAATGGCCATTAAACTGCGTCAACGGTAAATATTCAATTGAAACTTGAACGGGGGGGAATTGATCATGGTCGTGTTTTAAAATCAGGGAACGAGAAAGACGTCATCGAATGAGAGATTACGACCGCGATTCCGATTCGGCCTCCTCCTCCTGCGGCGGCGCCCACCCAACCGCCTCCTCCCAAAGAAAGAGGAGCCCTTCTCGTTCCGCGAGTTCGAGCCCCGACAGAAGCCGCCACCGCCATCGCCGCCTCCGCGCCTCCCCCGAGTCTTCCGCTCAAAGAGACAGTCCTAGTGGCAGCCCTTCAGATCCAAAGCGGTCAGACGCCCCCTACCATTCCCCCCCCTCCCCTTTGAGGTCAAACTGACCATTGACGAATTTGTGTTTTACAGTAAACGGAGCTCTCGTTCTTGGTCCAGATCCTCGAAAAATAGCGGTGGCGGCAGATCTTTGGTTGATTACTGAATCGAGTGGTTTATAACATAAGACGCCCCCCGCCCCGCCCCCCCCTTTAATTCTTCCCGCCTCCCTCCCTCCCTCGCCTTCCGAACTACGCTGCCTTTAATCATTTTTTGTAATTTGGATCTCCGCCTCTCGGCATCGGAGACGTTTCCAGTTGAATAATTAAAGAAATAAATAAAATGTTCCATCAATTTTGTCGTAATTATTAACTGTGTAGCGCTTGAAATGAAGCCAATTCATCGGCGGCTTCGCAAATTGAAATCATGAGTCGAAAATGCGCATTGTTGCTTTTCAATTTGAGATTTCTGTCATTTTTACCAATTAAACGAGTCGTACCACCACTGAGAGTCAACCATAGCCAAGTTTGTCCGTCTGATTCAGTCACGTCTGGCGACGTCACCTTTAAAGGCATTGCCTGATATTACGTCGTCATCTATAGGAAGACAAATGATCCGCATTGGGATTAATTAAAAACTTTTAATTTCATAAATTATCGCGACTAATTAAGGTTAATTTTTTCGTAATATCAAAATAATTAAAGATTTTAGTTTCAAATTTCTTACAATATTGGAGCTTGCATCGCGCGGATGTTGGATTTTTTTTTTTTTTTGAATTTGAGATTTGAGTCGTTTTTACCAATTTTAATTTTCAATATTCAACCTTAATTAAATTTAATTTATCGCTTAAATTAATTAGTATAAACTAACTAGAGGCTGAAAAAGCCGGAAACGTTGTTTTGAGTTCGCGGAACTGACAGGTTTTGAACTGTAGACCTCCCAACTTCGATCATTTCTCTACGTCATTTTGTAGATAATTTAACACGGAATCCAACGCGAGTAACCCCGTACAGATCGCATTCGTAGTTTGAGCCCTATCTCGCAAATTAGATTATCGTCATTTTCCAAAATGGCGGCAAAAACCTGCGATGGAAAAATCAGTTGGAATTAGTATATAAACCAAAGCAGTTTCATCAAAATCAGTGGAATTTAAATCAGGAATATAAATAATCAGTTTTAAACCTCGTTTCTAAAGATATCAATCTGATTTTACAATATGATACTCTTAATGGGTCACGTGACAATGTACAATAAAAATTTTGAGCCTCCAAAGTTTAGTGTAAAGCTATTCCTATGGGGGGTATGGTTATCAACATTTTCCTTAATTACTCGACTCCTGTTTACTCGATCCCCACATTTTTTGTATGGTTAGAGGGGGGACAAATTGGACTATAAAATACTCAAAGGACATCCCCGTATCTCTAGTAGAACCAGAGTTACGAGCCTCCAAAATTTAGTTTAATGCATTTCCTATGGAGGGGTTTGTTTCTTTACGTTTTGCTTAAGTACTCGGCCCCTGTTTGTCGTAGCCCAAAGTTTTTAGTATGGTTAGATGGGGGGCAAATTGGGCTATAACATACTCAAAGGACATCCCCGTATCTCTACTAGAACCAGAGTTACGAGCCTCCAAAATTGGGTCAAACGCTTTTCCTATGGAGGGGTTGTTTGTTTACGTTTTGCTTAATTACTTGGCCCATGTTTGTCGCAGCCCAAAGTCTTTAGTATAGTTAGATGGGGGACAAATTTAACTATAACATACTCAAAGGACATCCCCGTATCTCTACTAGACCCACAGTTACGAGCCTGCAAAATTGGGTCTAATGCATTTCCTATGGAGGGGTTTGTTTCTTTACGTTTTGCTTAAGTACTCGGCCCCTGTTTGTCGTAGCCCAAAGTTTTTAGTATGGTTAGATGGGGGACAAATTGGACTATAACATATCCTAAGGACATCCCCGTATCTCTACTAGAAACAGAGTTACGAGCCTGCAAAGTTTATTTTCAAAAATCAAAAGTAACCTCCTAACAATAAGTGAGACAAAAAATAAGTTGACGACGATATTGAGGTAGCCTCAAGTTTAAAGTATCCTTGTATGGGGAGCAAAGAGTACTATAACATATCCAAAGGAGATCCCCGTATCTCTAATAGAACGAGAGTTATGAGCCTACAAAGTTCAGTGCGAAAATCATAGGTAACATAATAACAATAAGTGAGACGATACCATAAGTTGACGCGTATTTTGCTTAATATCTCGGCCCCTGTTTGTCGTAGCCCTATGTTCTTGGTATGGCTGGATGGGGGACAAATTGGACTATAACATACTCAGAGGACATCCCCCTATGTCTATAACAACCAGAGTTACGAGACTCTAAAGTTGGGTGTGACGCTATTTTTATGGCATATTTTTGAATATTTCGCTTAATTTCTCGGCCCCTATATGACGCAACCCCAAACCTTTGGTATAGTAGGATGGGGGACAAATTGGGCTATAACATACTCAAACGACATCCCCGTATCTCTAGTAGAAACAGAGTTACGAGCCTGCAAAGTATAGTCTAAAGCATTTCCTATGGAGGAGTTTGTTTCTTTACGGTTTGCTTAAGTACCTGGCCCCTGTTTGTCGTAGCCCAAAGTTTTTAGTATGGTTAGATGGGGGGCAAATTGGGCTATAACATACTCAAAGGACATCCCCGTATCTCTAGTAGAAACAGAGTTACGAGCCTGCAAAGTTGGGTCTAAAATGCAATTCCTATGGAGGGGTTGTTTGTTTACGTTTTGCTTAATTACTTGGCCCCAGTTTGTCGCAGCCCAAAGTCTTTAGTATAGTTAGATGGGGGACAAATTTAACTATAACATACTCAAAGGACATCCCCGTATCTCTACTAGACCCACAGTTACGAGCCTGCAAAATTGGGTCTAATGCATTTCCTATGGAGGGGTTTGTTTGTTCACGTTTTGCTTAAATATTTGGCCTGTATTTTCGATCAAAAATAAGAACATATCTGTAGTGCAGTGGTTATTACAACCGCCTCACTCCCGGAAGTCTACAGGTTCGAAACCGCGAAGTTTTTTTTTTTTTTTTTTTTTTTTGCTTGGGATATGTAAAGACCTTTATAATTATCCGAACATTTGTGTCAAGGTCACATTATTTACATCCCCGTATCTCTACTAGACCCAGAGTTACGAGGCTGCAAAGTTGGGTCTAATTCAATTCCTATGGAGGGTTTGTTTGTTTACGTTTTGCTTAATTACTTGGCCCCTGTTTGTCGTAGCCCAAAGTTTTTAGTATGGTTAGATGGGGGACAAATTGCACTATAACTTACGCAAAGGACATCCCCGTATCTCTACTAGAACCAGAGTTACGAGCCTCCAAAATTGGGTCAAACGCTTTTCCTAAGGAGGGGTTGTTCGTTTACGTTTTGCTTAATTACTTGGCCCATGTTTGTCGTAGCCCTACGTTTTTAGTATGGTCAGATGGGGGACAAATTGCACTATAACATACTCAAAGGACATCCCCGTATCTCTAATAGAACCAGAGTTACGAGCCTCGAAAGTTGGGTGTGACGCAAATCCTGTGGAGGAGAAGAACATTTTGCTTAATATCTCGGCCCCCATTTGTCCTGGCCCTAAGTTTTTAGTATGCTTAGATGGGGGACAAATAGGACTATAACATATCCTAAGGACATCTCCGTATCTTTAGTTGAACCAGAGTTATAGGGTGTAACGCTTTCCCTACAGCATGTTTTTGAACATTTCGCTTAATTACTCGGCCCTTGTTTGACGCAAAAGTCCGCAAAGGTCCGCAAAAGACCGCAAAGGTCCGCAAAAGACCGCAAAAGACCGCAAAGGTCCGCAAAAGACCGCAAAGGACCGCAAAAGACCGCAAAGGACCGCAAAAGACCGCAAAGGACCGCAAAAGACCGCAAAGGACCGCAAAAGACCGCAAAAGACCGCAAAAGACCGCAAAGGACCGCAAAAGACCGCAAAGGACCGCAAAAGACCGCAAAAGACCGCAAAAGACCGCAAAGGACCGCAAAAGACCGCAAAAGACCGCAAAAGACCGCAAAAGACCGCAAAAGACCGCAAAGGACCGCAAAATACCGCAAAATACCGCAAAAGACCGCAAAAGACCGCAAAAGACCGCAAAAGACCGCAAAAGACCGCAAAAGACCGCAAAAGACCGCAAAAGACCGCAAAGGACCGCAAAAGACCGCAAAAGACCGCAAAAGACCGCAAAGGACCGCAAAGGACCGCAAAGGACCGCAAAAGACCGCAAAAGACCGCAAAAGACCGCAAAAGACCGCAAAAGACCGCAAAAGACCGCAAAGGACCGCAAAAGACCGCAAAAGACCGCAAAAGACCGCAAAAGACCGCAAAGGACCGCAAAAGACCGCAAAAGACCGCAAAGGACCGCAAAAGACCGCAAAAGACCGCAAAGGACCGCAAAAGACCGCAAAGGACCGCAAAAGACCGCAAAAGACCGCAAAGGACCGCAAAAGACCGCAAAAGACCGCAAGGGTCCGCAAAGGTGTTTTTTGGTCTAAATCTTTAAGCCTTGGCCCGAAAACTTTAAAATAATGTAAATAAATAAGAAATACTTGCCAAACTGTTGCATTTTCGTAAAAAGGTTCCACTGGACTCTCGAGCATTCTTTAAAAAGACAAAAACAAATTAAAAACATATCTTAATAACTTTAAATTAGGTTAGAAATTAAAACTTACTCTCCAGGCCCAAGAACTTCGTTACTTGCTCAAATTTCTTGAAAAATAAAAGGAAAAAAGGCAATTAATTGGAGTACAAATTAAATTTAAATATTTTAAATAATTACAACAATCAGGGGCCGAGTAATTAAGCAAAATGTTTTTAAACATTCGCTCCATTGAATTAACACGGACTTATTTTACAAAACACCCATTAACTCTGGTTCTACTAAAGATACCCGGATGTCCTTTGAGTATGTTATAGTCCTATTTGTCCCCCATCCAATGATACTAAAAACTTTGGGCTACGACAAACAGGGGCCGAGATATTAAGCAAAATGTTCGTCCCCTCCACAGGTCGTAACTCTGGTTATATTAGAGATACGGGGATGTCCTTTGAGTATGTTATAGACCAATTTGTCCCCTTTCCAACGATACTAAAAACTTAGGAATAGGACAAACAGGGGCCGAGTAATTAAGCAAAATGTTTTTAAACATTCGCTTATTTTACAAAACACCTATTAACTCTGGTTCCACTAGAGATAAGGAGATCCCCGTAGCTCCAATAGAACAAGAGTTATGAGCCTACAAAGTTCAGTGTTAAAATCATAAGTAACATAATAACATTAAGTGAGAAGATACCATACGTTGACGAACATTTTCCTTAATATCTCGGCCCCTGATTGGTGGAACCTTAAGTTTTAAGTATCGTTGGAAAGGGGACAAATAGGACTATGACATACTCAAAGGACATCCCCGTATCTCTAGTTGAAACAGAGTTACGAGCCATAAAACCTAAGCCTAACGTAAACCATTTGGAGCCTGTACCTTTTGAGTTCATTTCATTTTAATGCTATTATAATTGGACACGTTAATTAATTAAAGAGGTACTTACCAGGCATTAAGCGAAGTGCTTCTTGAGTTTCTTCAAACTGTATGAGCCCCCACAAAGAGATCTTTCAGCGGAGAACGATGTAGCGGCTGTACAGCTCCTTGCCATGCATGTCTTTTGAGTTTGACTGAAAATAACAGTTTGTAATTGGATAACACGACTGGTTTTAAACGCCCCAAGTACTTTTGAGGTTTATTTTTTCATCCATTATTGCAGCGGGTTGCCCCTAATATTAAATTAAAACGCGTTAATTACATTTAAATAGCCCTATCTTGTGTTCTACACTATCTAAACATTGCTTAAGCCTTGGTACTTTTCAATAATTATTGCTTTTTCGATTACCTTTGGCCTCTTTAAAACTCAAAAAAAAAACTAAAGTTTCTTTCGCGTAATCATGGTTTGAACACTTCTTAACCATTTTTAATTGCAATTAACGAAAGAACTTGGTTTAATTAAACTAAATAAAGGTGCAAACACGAAATGTCACACAGGAGCCAAGCACAGGCTGCCAGGCTGAACTCAGCTGATGCCGACCGCAGATAGGACCGGAAATAAGCACACAGCATTGAGCATTTTATAATAAAATTGTAATGTCCTATCAATGCTTTTAAAAACTAAAGGTGGGTCACTGGACATTTTTACCAATAAATATTGCATAGTTTTGATTGATTACGACGTCAAGACGACAGTAACAATGCAAAGAAGGCCATTCCGGGGATACAGTTTTCCATTCTCGTTCAAACTGTCTACATTCTTGCTACTCCGTAAATACTTGTGGCTGGCTAGGCGGGTTTTTTGAATTTCAGATCTCTGTCATTTTTACTTTCAATTTTCATTTTCGATTTTAAACCCTAATTAAATTTAATTTATGGCTTGAATTAACTTGAATAAACTAAAAAGAGTCCGAAAAAGCCGAAAATGTTAGTTTTGAGCTCGTACGACTGATAAGTTTTGAACTATTGACCTCCGAACTTGAAAATTTAAAAGTGCAATTATGCAAATTCTATAAAGAATTTTGAAACTTTCTTTACGTAATTTTGTAGATATTTTGACGCTGAATTCAACGCGAGTAACCCCGTACAGATCGGATTCGTAGTTTGAGCCCTATCTAGAAATTTATTTTCCCGCCATTTTCCAAAATGGCGGCACAAACACAAAAAGGCCGGAAATGTGTAAATCAGTTCAAATCAGTATATAATCCATATCAGTTTCATCAAAATAAATTATATTTAAACAAGGAACACTAATAATCAGTTTTAAACCTCGTTTCTAAAGATATCAGTCTGATTTTTCAATATGACACTCTAAACGGGTCAAGAGACAATATTCAATAAAAATATTCCGTTAAAAATTAAGATAATTAAGGTTTTAACTCAAATTAATGAATATCAACATAACTCGATACCAGGAAGTACCGCGACGCCGTAGACCATAACGTTTACAGTCGCTACACAGTTAGGTTGACACTAAAAACGGACATGGCCGTAATTAGTAGCATAACTAATTAACCGCTAGTCGCACGATATTGGGACCACTTCCATTAAATTCCTTATAGTTTTCTACGTCCGAATCGGTTAATTTAAGTTTAATTAATTTAAATTTAAATGGCAAAAAGAGGTTGGAAAGAAAAAAAACTGAAAAAACTGGCTGCGTTTCGGGACGTTTAATTGCGTAGTTAGTTAACGGTTAGTCGTAGAGAGACGCGACTAGCACCATCGGATTCAGGAGGTTTTAATCATCCGGATTAAGTGTATTTAATTTAATTAATTAAGTTAATTTCGATGGGAAGTTAAAAATAACCGAAAATTGAAATTACGAAAAATTCTCTCTCATCTCGCGTATCAAGCGCGTCTCCCGTCCGTAGACTTTTCATGCGTTTGCAAAGACTTGATTTTGGAGTTTTTAAAATAGGTTTTTCCCTTAATTAAGGCGTCTAATTAAGGTATATTAACAAGGAAAATATATTTTCTGATTAATTTCAAGGCGAGGAATCGGAAAAAAATGGTTTCAGAAGCGTACAGCCACATTTTCGGCCACCTTGTTCATTTTAGGCCGATTCGCCTATCACCAATCGATTTCTCATCTAAAATGAACCCGAAATCCATATCGGGTTAATTAATTTAGGCCTAATTTTAGGCCTAAAACGGTAAAAACCCTCCGTATCTGCCCTTCTAAGCTTCGAAATGTCTCTAAAATAACCCTATCCTACGTTGCACTTCGTAACTAACAGTAATCAGTAAAAAAATCGCGGTTAAAATCAATTAAAATAATTTTTAAGCCCAAATAATGAATTGGGTTTCGATTAATGGCACCCTGTTTTAAATGTACGGAAGGTTTAACGCTAGTAACTCACAGCGCTGCCACTACTGCGGGGTGAAAGAAAAAAAAGAGAGATTGAAATTTATCGCCTCTTTATTTTTAGGGCGCGGCTAACCTGATAGCGCTACCAAGCGCAGGGAGGAATATGGACGACCAATATATTCACTTTTAAGTTTAGTTGACGTTTACGTCTACATTGTAGCGCGGTTACAAATAGAAGGGGGGGGTAGACAACGGTAACGGGACTGACTCAAGGCGGAGGGATAAGCAATGTTGAAAAGGCGGAGGTCGAAAATAGTTCGGCGGGAAAGCTTGGACGAAACAAGTCGTACCACTGAGAGTCAACCGAAGCGAGGTTTGTCTGTCCGAATCAGTGTATTGGGACGCGAGGGGGCCGTCACTCCTTCAAATCTCATACACCTAGGTTTTCAAATCATTCAAATCACATAAATCACTTCCCAAATCTAGAAAATCACTAAAAGCGCTATGAAATCAATCAAATCAGTGAAATCACCATCCAAAGCAGTCAAATTAAGAATTCAAATCATTAAAATCAATGCCAAATCATTCGAGTCGTACCATAAGTAAATAAGATGTGTTCTATAAGTGTTAATGAGAGCTTGTCATGAAGTGACGTAGGAGAAAAGTCATAGATTCTCGTAAAGCGACGCCTGGTGACTGGGGCGCTGTCAAAGGTTTACCATAGACTAAATAAGAGGATGGACTGCAAAACCGGGTATAGTCAATTCTCGCTTGTCGTTATTGAACTAGCTCTCATTAAGCCTCTGGAATTCAAATCACATCCAAATCACATTAATCGTATTGCAATCATCAAAATCGCTAGTGATTTCAAATCTCGTACGCTCTGATGCGTAGTGACGGTCCCCTTGTTGAATTTGAGATTCGAGAACACCCAGCAATTGGCCATATTTATTTTGCTTCTAATTAAGTTAATTATCATTCAAATTTAATGAAAATTACAGCTAATAATCTCCATTAAGTGCTCTATCTAAATCTGCTTTTGAATTAGCTCTATCTTTTACGGTTGAAAAGATATAGCGCCTTTAATTTTTGTGTCGAGGTGTTTGTGAGCTACAAGTGTCAGTGGTTTTCTCCTTAATTACGGCTTCTAATTAAGGTATATTAACGAGAAAAATATATTTAACGGGTCACGTGACAACACACAATAAGAATATTCATTTAAAAATTAAGATAATTCAGGTTTTAACTCTAATTAATGAATATCAACATAAATTGGAACCAAGAATGTACAGGGTGTTTCCACAGTTTGGAACGGGGATGGTCTAATTAGCGGAATAAATAATGAACCGTTAGTCGGGCGATATTGGGACTACTTTCATTCGATTCCTCACAGTTTTCTACGTCAGAATCAGTTAATTAAATTTAAATTAATGTTAATTAGAAAGGCAAAATGACGTTGGAAAGAAGGAAAATTGAAAAACCGGGCTGCGTTTCGGGACGTTTAATTGCGTAGTTAATTAACGGTTAGTCGTAGAGAGACGCGACTAGCACCATCGGAATCAGGAGGTTTTAATCATCCGGATTAAGTGTATTTAATTTAATTAAAAAAGTTAATTTCGATGGGAAATTAAAAACAACAGAAAATTGAAATTGCGAAAAATTCTCTCTCATCTCGCTGCCACTACGGCGGGAGATGGAAAAAAAAGATTACGTTGGAATTTTTACTCACCAGTTTTTTGGACGCGGCTAACCCCATAGCACCACCAAGCGCAGGGAGGAATAGCAGACACTAATGTGTTCACTTTTAAGTTGAGTTGACCTTGTACCTCTTCCTTTAAGAGGCATTACCATGGAACGGGTTTTGCCATCTATATGTGGAAAAAGGAACTGCATTAGAGTTAATTAAAACTTTGTAGTTTTAAAAATTTAATTGCACAGTTAATTTTGCCTATGTAAGCTTCATTCTATTCTGTAATTAAAATAATTAAACATTGTAGTTTTAAATTCAAATAATATTTGAGCTCGTATTGTATAGATGTCGCCACACTATTAACGCAGCGGAATTTTTTGAAATTTGAGATCAGGAAAATCTTATTTTGCTTCTAATTACGTTAATTATCATTCAAATTTAATGAAAATTACAGATTATAATCTCCATTAAGTGCTCTATCTAGATCTGCTTTCGAATTAGCTCTATCTATTACGGTTTAAAAGATATGGCGCTTTTAAGTTTTGTGTCCAGGGGTTTGTGAGCTACAAGTGACAGTGGTTTTCTCCTTAATTACGGCTTCTAATTAAGTTAATTATCATTCAAATTTAATGAAAATTACAGATAATAATCTCCATTAAGTGCTCCATCTAGATCTGCTTTCGAATTAGCTCTATCTATTACGGTTTAAAAGATATAGCGCTTTTAAGTTTTGTGTCAAGGGGTGGGTAAGCTAAACGAATGACACAGTGGGTTGGTTAAACAAGTGAGATAGATAGAGCCATAAAACGGGAAAAACCTTCCGTATCTGCCCTTATAAGGGTCAAAATGTCTCTAAAACACCCCTATCCTAAGCTAAACGTCATAACAGTAACACGTAAAGGTTAGAAGCAGAGTTACGAGCCTTCAAAGTTTAGTGTAACGGAGGGTATGGTGGTTATGAACATTTTCCTTAATTACTCGGCCCCTGTTTGTCATAGTTTTAAGTATCCTTGGAAAGGGGACAATTAGGACTACGACATACTCAAAGGACATCCGGGCATCTCTAGTAGAACCAGAGTTACGAGCCTCCAAAGTTTAGTGTGAAAATTATAAATAACAGTCTAACTAGAAGTGTGACGCTTCCCCCAGTTGAGCATTTACCTTAATTACGGCTTCTAATTAAGGTACATTAACAAGGAAAATATATTTCCTGATTAATTTCAAGGCGAGGAATCGGAAAAAAATGGTTTCAGAAGCGTATTAAAAACATTTCACTGAGTTTTCCATGAATTTTATTAAAAAATTACAAATTTGAATGAGTTTTCATAGACTTTCCTTGGTGAGTATTTTTGAGACTGGCCTTCTTAGACTGGACCTGCCCTTCTTGCCCCGTTGGACTATAGGATCATAGAACCAGAGTTACGAGCCTGCAAAGTATAGTCTAATGTTAATCCTATGGTGGGGGTTGCTAGTTCACGTTTTGCTTAATTACTCGGCCCATGTTTGTCCTATTCCAAAGTTTTTAGTATCGTTGGAAAGGGGACAAATTGGACTATAACATACTCAAAGGACAACCCCGTATCTCTAGTAGAACCGGAGTTAATAGGTGTTTTGTAAAATAAGTCCGCGTTAATTCAATGGAGCGAGTGTTTATGAACATTTTGCTTAATTACTCGGCCCCTGTTTGTCCTATTCCTATGTTTTAAGTATCGTTGGAAAGGGGACAAATAGCACTATAACATCCTCAAAGGACATCCCCGTTACCCGTATCTCTAGTTGAAACAGAGTTACGAGCCATAAAACCTAAGCCTAACGTAAACCATTCGGAGCCAGTACCTTTTGAGTTCTTTACATTTTAATGCTATAATATAATTAATTAAAGAGGTACTTACCAGGCATTAATCGAAGTGTTTCTTGAGTTTCTTCAAACTGTATCTGTATCTTTAAGTGATCTTTCAGCGGAGAATGATGTAGCGGCTGTACAGCTCCTTGCCATGCATGTCTTTTGATAACAGTCTCTACTTGGATAACACGACTGGTTTTAAACGCCCCAAGTACTTTTGGGGGTTGTTTTGTATCCATTATAGCAGCGGGTTGCCCCTAATATTAAATTAGAACGCGTTAATTACATTTAAAAAGGCCTATCTTGTGTTCTACACTATTCTAAACATTGCTTAAGCCTTGGTACTTTTCCATAATTATTGCTTTTTCGATTACCTTTGGCCTTTAAAACTCAATAAAAAACTAAAGTTTCTTTCGCGTAATCATGGTTTGAACACTTCTTAACCATTTTTAATTGCAATTAACGAAAGAACTTGGTTTAATTAAACTAAATAAAGGTGCAAACACGAAATGTCACACAGGAGCCAAGCACAGGCTGCCAGGCTGAACTCAGCTGATGCCGGCCACAGATAGGACCGGAAATAAGCACAGAGAATTAAGCATTGTTTAATAATATTTTAATGTCCTATAATGCTTTTAAAAACTAAAGAGGGGCTCACTGGACATTCTGGCCAATAAATATTGAGTAGTTTTGATTGATTACGACGTCACGACGGCAGTAACGACACAAAGAAGGCGATTCCAGCTATGAAATCTGCATTCTCGCTCTAGCTATACATATTCTTGCTACTCCGTCTATACTTGTATCTTGATAGGCGGGTTTCGCCATCTATATGTGAAAAAATTGAACTGCATTGTGATTAATTTAAACTTTGTTGTTTCAAAGAACTAATTGCAGAATTACTTTTGCCTAAATAAGGTTTAGTTGTACCTGCAATCAAAATAATTATACATTGTAGTTTTAAATTCAAATAATATTTGAGTTTGTATTGTATAGATGTCGCCACATTATTAACGCAGCGGCTTTTTTTGAAATTTGAGATCCGAAAACACCTATACCATAAAATCTTATTTTGCTTCTAATTAAGTTAATTATCATTCAAATTAAATGAAAATTACGGATAATAATGCCCATTAACTCCTCTATCTAAATCTGCTTTGAAATTAACGCTATCTATTACGGTTTAAAAGATATAACGATTTATAGAATTCGGACTAATAGTGTGGCGACATCTATACAAGGCAAGCGCCGATGTTAAAAACTACAATGTTTAATTATTTTGATTACGGAGGCAATTGAAGCTTAAATAGTCGTATTTAACTACGCAATTATTTCTTTGAAACTTGAAAGTTTAAATAACATTAACGCAGTTCATTTATCTCGCTATAGATGGCGTAGCACCAAACTAACTAACGGTTATCGCCATAGGAATTACATTGAAAATGTTTTTTGGCTCTAATTTAGTTAATTATCATTCAAATTGAATGAAAATTACAGCTAATGAAGATAATTAAGTGCTCTATTTAATTCTGCTTTCAAATTAACGCTATCTATTACGGTTTAAAAGATATAGCGATTTTAAGATATGTATAGCGTTGAAGACACCCAGCAAGGGGCCTTAGGAAATACATTGAAAGTTTATTTTGCTTGTAATTAAGTTAATTATCATTTAATTTTAATGAAAATTACACCTAATGAAGATAATTAAGTGGTCTATTTAATTCTGCTTTCAAATTAACGCTATCTATTACGGTTTAAAAGATATAGTGATTTTAATATATGTATAGCGTTGAAGACACCCAGCAAGGGGCCATAGGAAATACATTGAAAGTTTATTTTGCTTGTAATAGGGTTAATTATCATTTAAATTTAATGGAAATTACACCTAATGAAGATAATTAAGTGGTCTATTTAATTCTGCTTTCAAATTAACGCTATCTATTACGGTTTAAAAGATATAGCGATTTTAATATATGTATAGCGTTGAAGACACCCAGCAAGGGGCCATAGGAAATACATTGAAAGTTTATTTTGCTTGTAATTAAGTTAATTATCATTTAAATTTAATGGAAATTACAGATAATGAAGATAATTAAGTGCTCTATTTAATTCTGCTTTCAAATTAACGCTATCTATTACGGTTTAAAAGATATAGCGATTTTAATATATGTATAGCGTTGAAGACACCCAGCAAGGGGCCATAGGAAATACATTGAAAGTTTATTTTGCTTGTAATTAAGTTAATTATCATTTAAATTTAATGGAAATTACAGATAATGAAGATAATTAAGTGCTCTATTTAATTCTGCTTTCAAATTAACGCTATCTATTACGGTTTAAAAGATATAGTGATTTTAAGATATGTATAGCGCAGAAGACACCCAGCAAGGGGCCATAGGAAATACATTGAAAGTTTATTTTGCTTGTAATTAAGTTAATTATCATTTAAATTTAATGGAAATTACACCTAATGAAGATAATTAAGTGTTCTATTTAATTCTGCTTTCAAATTAACGCTATCTATTACGGTTTAAAAGATATAGCGATTTTAATATATGTATAGCGTTGAAGACACCCAGCAAGGGGCCATAGGAAATACATTGAAAGTTTATTTTGCTTGTAATTAAGTTAATTATCATTTAAATTTAATGAAAATTACAGATAATGAAGATAATTAAGTGCTCTATTTATTTCTGCTTTCAAATTAACGCTATCTATTACGGTTTAAAAGATATAGTGATTTTAAGATATGTATAGCGCAGAAGACACCCAGCAAGGGGCCATAGGAAATACATTGTAAGTTTATTTTGCTTGTAATTAAGTTAATTATCATTTAAATTTAATGAAAATTACAGCTAATGAAGATAATTAAGTGGTCTATTTAATTCTGCTTTAAAATTAACGCTATCTATTACGGTTTAAAAGATATAGCGATTTTAATATATGTATAGCGTAGAAGACACCCAGCAAGGGGCCATAGGAAATACATTGAAAGTTTATTTTGCTTGTAATTAAGTTAATTATCATTTAATTTTAATGAAAATTACACCTAATGAAGATAATTAAGTGGTCTATTTAATTCTGCTTTCAAATTAACGCTATCTATTACGGTTTAAAAGATATAGCGATTTTAATATATGTATAGCGTTGAAGACGCCCAGCAAGGGGCCATAGGAAATACATTGAAAGTTTATTTTGCTTGTAATTAAGTTAATTATCATTTAAATTTAATGGAAATTACACCTAATGAAGATAATTAAGTGCTCTGTTTAATTTTGCTTTCAAATTAACGCTATCTATTACAATTTAAAAGATATAGCGATTTTAATATATGTATAGCGTAGAAGACAGCCAGCAAGGGGCCATAGGAAATACATTGAAAGTTTATTTTGCTTGTAATTAAGTTAATTATCATTTAATTTTAATGAAAATTACACCTAATGAAGATAATTAAGTGCTCTATTTAATTCTGCTTTCAAATTAACGCTATCTATTACGGTTTAAAAGATATAGCGATTTTAATATATGTATAGCGTTGAAGACACCCAGCAAGGGGCCATAGGAAATACATTGAAAGTTTATTTTGCTTGTAATTAAGTTAATTATCATTTAAATTTAATGAAAATTACAGCTAATGAAGATAATTAAGTGGTCTATTTAATTCTGCTTTCAAATTAACGCTATCTATTACGGTTTAAAAGATATAGCGATTTTAATATATGTATAGCGTAGAAGACACCCAGCAAGGGGCCATAGGAAATACATTGAAAGTTTATTTTGCTTGTAATTAAGTTAATTATCATTTAAATTTAATGAAAATTACACCTAATGAAGATAATTAAGTGCTCTATTTAATTCTGCTTTCAAATTAACGCTATCTTTTACGGTTTAAAAGATATAGCGATTTTAATATATGTATAGCGTAGAAGACACCCAGCAAGGGGCCATAGGAAATACATTGAAAGTTTATTTTGCTTGTAATTAAGTTAATTATCATTTAAATTTAATGAAAATTACAGATAATTTAGATAATTAAGTGCTCTATTTAATTCTGCTTTCAAATTAACGCTATCTATTACGGTTTAAAAGATATAGCGATTTTAATATATGTATAGCGTAGAAGACACCCAGCAAGGGGCCATAGGAAATACATTGAAAGTTTATTTTGCTTGTAATTAAGTTAATTATCATTTAAATTTAATGAAAATTACACCTAATGAAGATAATTAAGTGCTCTATTTAATTTTGCTTTCAAATTAACGCTATCTTTTACGGTTTAAAAGATATAGCGATTTTAATATATGTATAGCGTAGAAGACACCCAGCAAGGGGCCATAGGAAATACATTGAAAGTTTATTTTGCTTGTAATTAAGTTAATTATCATTTAAATTTAATGAAAATTACAGATAATTTAGATAATTAAGTGCTCTATTTAATTCTGCTTTCAAATTAACGCTATCTATTACGGTTTAAAAGATATAGCGATTTTAATATATGTATAGCGTTGAAGACACCCAGCAAGGGGCCATAGGAAATACATTGAAAATTTATTTTGCTTGTAATTAAGTTAATTATCATTTAAATTTAATGAAAATTACAGATAATGAAGATAATTAAGTGATCTATTTAATTCTGCTTTCAAATTAACGCTATCTATTACGGTTTAAAAGATATAGTGATTTTAAGATATGTATAGCGCAGAAGACACCCAGCAAGGGGCCATAGGAAATACATTGAAAGTTTATTTTGCTTGTAATTAAGTTAATTATCATTTAAATTTAATGAAAATTGCAGCTAATGAAGATAATTAAGTGGTCTATTCAATTCTGCTTTCAAATTAACGCTATCTATTACGGTTTAAAAGATATAGCGATTTTAATATATGTATAGCGTAGAAGACAACCAGCAAGGGGCCATAGGAAATACATTGAAAGTTTATTTTGCTTGTAATTAAGTTAATTATCATTTAAATTTAATGAAAATTACACCTAATGAAGATAATTAAGTGCTCTATTTAATTCTGCTTTCAAATTAACGCTATCGTTTACGGTTTAAAAGATATAGCGATTTTAATATATGTATAGCGTAGAAGACACCCAGCAAGGGGCCATAGGAAATACATTGAAAGTTTATTTTGCTTGTAATTAAGTTAATTATCATTTAATTTTAATGAAAATTACACCTAATGAAGATAATTAAGTGCTCTATTTAATTCTGCTTTCAAATTAACGCTATCTATTACGGTTTAAAAGATATAGCGATTTTAATATATGTATAGCGTAGAAGACACCCAGCAAGGGGCCATAGGAAATACATTGAAAGTTTATTTTGCTTGTAATTAAGTTAATTATCATTTAAATTTAATGAAAATTACACCTAATGAAGATAATTAAGTGCTCTATTTAATTCTGCTTTCAAATTAACGCTATCGTTTACGGTTTAAAAGATATAGCGATTTTAATATATGTATAGCGTAGAAGACACCCAGCAAGGGGCCATAGGAAATACATTGAAAGTTTATTTTGCTTGTAATTAAGTTAATTATCATTTAAATTTAATGAAAATTACAGATAATTTAGATAATTAAGTGCTCTATTTAATTCTGCTTTCAAATTAACGCTATCTATTACGGTTTAAAAGATATAGCGATTTTAATATATGTATAGCGTTGAAGACACCCAGCAAGGGGCCATAGGAAATACATTGAAAATTTATTTTGCTTGTAATTAAGTTAATTATCATTTAAATTTAATGAAAATTACAGATAATGAAGATAATTAAGTGCTCTATTTAATTCTGCTTTCAAATTAACGCTATCTATTACGGTTTAAAAGATATAGTGATTTTAAGATATGTATAGCGCAGAAGACACCCAGCAAGGGGCCATAGGAAATACATTGAAAGTTTATTTTGCTTGTAATTAAGTTAATTATCATTTAAATTTAATGAAAATTGCAGCTAATGAAGATAATTAAGTGGTCTATTTAATTCTGCTTTCAAATTAACGCTATCTATTACGGTTTAAAAGATATAGTGATTTTAAGATATGTATAGCGCAGAAGACACCCAGCAAGGGGCCATAGGAAATACATTGAAAGTTTATTTTGCTTGTAATTAAGTTAATTATCATTTAAATTTAATGAAAATTACAGCTAATCAAGATAATTAAGTGGTCTATTTAATTCTGCTTTAAAATTAACGCTATCTATTACGGTTTAAAAGATATAGCGATTTTAATATATGTATAGCGTAGAAGACACCCAGCAAGGGGCCATAGGATAGGAAATACATTGAAAGTTTATTTTGCTTGTAATTAAGTTAATTATCATTTAATTTTAATGAAAATTACACCTAATGAAGATAATTAAGTGGTCTATTTAATTCTGCTTTCAAATTAACGCTATCTATTACGGTTTAAAAGATATAGCGATTTTAATATATGTATAGCGTTGAAGACACCCAGCAAGGGGCCATAGGAAATACATTGAAAGTTTATTTTGCTTGTAATTAAGTTAATTATCATTTAAATTTAATGAAAATTACAGCTAATGAAGATAATTAAGTGGTCTATTTAATTCTGCTTTCAAATTAACGCTATCTATTACGGTTTAAAAGATATAGCGATTTTAATATATGTATAGCGTAGAAGACACCCAGCAAGGGGCCATAGGAAATACATTGAAAGTTTATTTTGCTTGTAATTAAGTTAATTATCATTTAAATTTAATGAAAATTACACCTAATGAAGATAATTAAGTGCTCTATTTAATTCTGCTTTCAAATTAACGCTATCGTTTACGGTTTAAAAGATATAGCGATTTTAAGATATGTATAGCGCAGAAGACACCCAGCAAGGGGCCATAGGAAATACATTGAAAGTTTATTTTGCTTGTAATTAAGTTAATTATCATTTAAATTTAATGAAAATTGCAGCTAATGAAGATAATTAAGTGGTCTATTTAATTCTGCTTTCAAATTAACGCTATCTATTACGGTTTAAAAGATATAGCGATTTTAATATATGTATAGCGTAGAAGACAGCCAGCAAGGGGCCATAGGAAATACATTGAAAGTTTATTTTGCTTGTAATTAAGTTAATTATCATTTAATTTTAATGAAAATTACACCTAATGAAGATAATTAAGTGGTCTATTTAATTCTGCTTTCAAATTAACGCTATCTATTACGGTTTAAAAGATATAGCGATTTTAATATATGTATAGCGTAGAAGACACCCAGCAAGGGGCCATAGGAAATACATTGAAAGTTTATTTTGCTTGTAATTAAGTTAATTATCATTTAAATTTAATGAAAATTACACCTAATGAAGATAATTAAGTGCTCTATTTAATTCTGCTTTCAAATTAACGCTATCTATTACGGTTTAAAAGATATAGCGATTTTAATATATGTATAGCGTTGAAGACACCCAGCAAGGGGCCATAGGAAATACATTGAAAATTTATTTTGCTTGTAATTAAGTTAATTATCATTTAAATTTAATGAAAATTACAGATAATGAAGATAATTAAGTGCTCTATTTAATTCTGCTTTCAAATTAACGCTATCTATTACGGTTTAAAAGATATAGTGATTTTAAGATATGTATAGCGCAGAAGACACCCAGCAAGGGGCCATAGGAAATACATTGAAAGTTTATTTTGCTTGTAATTAAGTTAATTATCATTTAAATTTAATGAAAATTGCAGCTAATGAAGATAATTAAGTGGTCTATTTAATTCTGCTTTCAAATTAACGCTATCTATTACGGTTTAAAAGATATAGTGATTTTAAGATATGTATAGCGCAGAAGACACCCAGCAAGGGGCCATAGGAAATACATTGAAAGTTTATTTTGCTTGTAATTAAGTTAATTATCATTTAAATTTAATGAAAATTACAGCTAATCAAGATAATTAAGTGGTCTATTTAATTCTGCTTTCAAATTAACGCTATCTATTACGGTTTAAAAGATATAGCGATTTTAATATATGTATAGCGTAGAAGACACCCAGCAAGGGGCCATAGGAAATACATTGAAAGTTTATTTTGCTTGTAATTAAGTTAATTATCATTTAATTTTAATGAAAATTACACCTAATGAAGATAATTAAGTGGTCTATTTAATTCTGCTTTCAAATTAACGCTATCTATTACGGTTTAAAAGATATAGCGATATTAATATATGTATAGCGTTGAAGACACCCAGCAAGGGGCCATAGGAAATACATTGAAAGTTTATTTTGCTTGTAATTAAGTTAATTATCATTTCAATTTAATGAAAATTACAGCTAATGAAGATAATTAAGTGGTCTATTTAATTCTGCTTTCAAATTAACGCTATCTATTACGGTTTAAAAGATATAGCGATTTTAATATATGTATAGCGTAGAAGACACCCAGCAAGGGGCCATAGGAAATACATTGAAAGTTTATTTTGCTTGTAATTAAGTTAATTATCATTTAAATTTAATGAAAATTACACCTAATGAAGATAATTAAGTGCTCTATTTAATTCTGCTTTCAAATTAACGCTATCGTTTACGGTTTAAAAGATATAGCGATTTTAAGATATGTATAGCGCAGAAGACACCCAGCAAGGGGCCATAGGAAATACATTGAAAGTTTATTTTGCTTGTAATTAAGTTAATTATCATTTAAATTTAATGAAAATTGCAGCTAATGAAGATAATTAAGTGGTCTATTTAATTCTGCTTTCAAATTAACGCTATCTATTACGGTTTAAAAGATATAGCGATTTTAATATATGTATAGCGTTGAAGACAGCCAGCAAGGGGCCATAGGAAATACATTGAAAGTTTATTTTGCTTGTAATTAAGTTAATTATCATTTAATTTTAATGAAAATTACACCTAATGAAGATAATTAAGTGCTCTATTTAATTCTGCTTTCAAATTAACGCTATCTATTACGGTTTAAAAGATATAGCGATTTTAATATATGTATAGCGTAGAAGACACCCAGCAAGGGGCCATAGGAAATACATTGAAAGTTTATTTTGCTTGTAATTAAGTTAATTATCATTTAAATTTAATGAAAATTACACCTAATGAAGATAATTAAGTGCTCTATTTAATTCTGCTTTCAAATTAACGCTATCGTTTACGGTTTAAAAGATATAGCGATTTTAATATATGTATAGCGTAGAAGACACCCAGCAAGGGGCCATAGGAAATACATTGAAAGTTTATTTTGCTTGTAATTAAGTTAATTATCATTTAAATTTAATGAAAATTACAGATAATTTAGATAATTAAGTGCTCTATTTAATTCTGCTTTCAAATTAACGCTATCTATTACGGTTTAAAAGATATAGCGATTTTAATATATGTATAGCGTTGAAGACACCCAGCAAGGGGCCATAGGAAATACATTGAAAATTTATTTTGCTTGTAATTAAGTTAATTATCATTTAAATTTAATGAAAATTACAGATAATGAAGATAATTAAGTGCTCTATTTAATTCTGCTTTCAAATTAACGCTATCTATTACGGTTTAAAAGATATAGTGATTTTAAGATATGTATAGCGCAGAAGACACCCAGCAAGGGGCCATAGGAAATACATTGAAAGTTTATTTTGCTTGTAATTAAGTTAATTATCATTTAAATTTAATGAAAATTGCAGCTAATGAAGATAATTAAGTGGTCTATTTAATTCTGCTTTCAAATTAACGCTATCTATTACGGTTTAAAAGATATAGTGATTTTAAGATATGTATAGCGCAGAAGACACCCAGCAAGGGGCCATAGGAAATACATTGAAAGTTTATTTTGCTTGTAATTAAGTTAATTATCATTTAAATTTAATGAAAATTACAGCTAATCAAGATAATTAAGTGGTCTATTTAATTCTGCTTTCAAATTAACGCTATCTATTACGGTTTAAAAGATATAGCGATTTTAATATATGTATAGCGTAGAAGACACCCAGCAAGGGGCCATAGGAAATACATTGAAAGTTTATTTTGCTTGTAATTAAGTTAATTATCATTTAATTTTAATGAAAATTACACCTAATGAAGATAATTAAGTGGTCTATTTAATTCTGCTTTCAAATTAACGCTATCTATTACGGTTTAAAAGATATAGCGATTTTAATATATGTATAGCGTTGAAGACACCCAGCAAGGGGCCATAGGAAATACATTGAAAGTTTATTTTGCTTGTAATTAAGTTAATTATCATTTCAATTTAATGAAAATTACAGCTAATGAAGATAATTAAGTGGTCTATTTAATTCTGCTTTCAAATTAACGCTATCTATTACGGTTTAAAAGATATAGCGATTTTAATATATGTATAGCGTAGAAGACACCCAGCAAGGGGCCATAGGAAATACATTGAAAGTTTATTTTGCTTGTAATTAAGTTAATTATCATTTAAATTTAATGAAAATTACACCTAATGAAGATAATTAAGTGCTCTATTTAATTCTGCTTTCAAATTAACGCTATCGTTTACGGTTTAAAAGATATAGCGATTTTAAGATATGTATAGCGCAGAAGACACCCAGCAAGGGGCCATAGGAAATACATTGAAAGTTTATTTTGCTTGTAATTAAGTTAATTATCATTTAAATTTAATGAAAATTGCAGCTAATGAAGATAATTAAGTGGTCTATTTAATTCTGCTTTCAAATTAACGCTATCTATTACGGTTTAAAAGATATAGCGATTTTAATATATGTATAGCGTTGAAGACAGCCAGCAAGGGGCCATAGGAAATACATTGAAAGTTTATTTTGCTTGTAATTAAGTTAATTATCATTTAATTTTAATGAAAATTACACCTAATGAAGATAATTAAGTGCTCTATTTAATTCTGCTTTCAAATTAACGCTATCTATTACGGTTTAAAAGATATAGCGATTTTAATATATGTATAGCGTAGAAGACACCCAGCAAGGGGCCATAGGAAATACATTGAAAGTTTATTTTGCTTGTAATTAAGTTAATTATCATTTAAATTTAATGAAAATTACACCTAATGAAGATAATTAAGTGCTCTATTTAATTCTGCTTTCAAATTAACGCTATCGTTTACGGTTTAAAAGATATAGCGATTTTAATATATGTATAGCGTAGAAGACACCCAGCAAGGGGCCATAGGAAATACATTGAAAGTTTATTTTGCTTGTAATTAAGTTAATTATCATTTAAATTTAATGAAAATTACAGATAATTTAGATAATTAAGTGCTCTATTTAATTCTGCTTTCAAATTAACGCTATCTATTACGGTTTAAAAGATATAGCGATTTTAATATATGTATAGCGTTGAAGACACCCAGCAAGGGGCCATAGGAAATACATTGAAAATTTATTTTGCTTGTAATTAAGTTAATTATCATTTAAATTTAATGAAAATTACAGATAATGAAGATAATTAAGTGCTCTATTTAATTCTGCTTTCAAATTAACGCTATCTATTACGGTTTAAAAGATATAGTGATTTTAAGATATGTATAGCGCAGAAGACACCCAGCAAGGGGCCATAGGAAATACATTGAAAGTTTATTTTGCTTGTAATTAAGTTAATTATCATTTAAATTTAATGAAAATTGCAGCTAATGAAGATAATTAAGTGGTCTATTTAATTCTGCTTTCAAATTAACGCTATCTATTACGGTTTAAAAGATATAGTGATTTTAAGATATGTATAGCGCAGAAGACACCCAGCAAGGGGCCATAGGAAATACATTGAAAGTTTATTTTGCTTGTAATTAAGTTAATTATCATTTAAATTTAATGAAAATTACAGCTAATCAAGATAATTAAGTGGTCTATTTAATTCTGCTTTCAAATTAACGCTATCTATTACGGTTTAAAAGATATAGCGATTTTAATATATGTATAGCGTAGAAGACACCCAGCAAGGGGCCATAGGAAATACATTGAAAGTTTATTTTGCTTGTAATTAAGTTAATTATCATTTAATTTTAATGAAAATTACACCTAATGAAGATAATTAAGTGGTCTATTTAATTCTGCTTTCAAATTAACGCTATCTATTACGGTTTAAAAGATATAGCGATTTTAATATATGTATAGCGTAGAAGACACCCAGCAAGGGGCCATAGGAAATACATTGAAAGTTTATTTTGCTTGTAATTAAGTTAATTATCATTTAAATTTAATGAAAATTACACCTAATGAAGATAATTAAGTGCTCTATTTAATTCTGCTTTCAAATTAACGCTATCGTTTACGGTTTAAAAGATATAGCGATTTTAAGATATGTATAGCGCAGAAGACACCCAGCAAGGGGCCATAGGAAATACATTGAAAGTTTATTTTGCTTGTAATTAAGTTAATTATCATTTAAATTTAATGAAAATTGCAGCTAATGAAGATAATTAAGTGGTCTATTTAATTCTGCTTTCAAATTAACGCTATCTATTACGGTTTAAAAGATATAGCGATTTTAATATATGTATAGCGTAGAAGACAGCCAGCAAGGGGCCATAGGAAATACATTGAAAGTTTATTTTGCTTGTAATTAAGTTAATTATCATTTAATTTTAATGAAAATTACAGCTAATGAAGATAATTAAGTGGTCTATTTAATTCTGCTTTCAAATTAACGCTATCTATTACGGTTTAAAAGATATAGTGATTTTAAGATATGTATAGCGCAGAAGACACCCAGCAAGGGGCCATAGGAAATACATTGAAAGTTTATTTTGCTTGTAATTAAGTTAATTATCATTTAAATTTAATGAAAATTACAGCTAATCAAGATAATTAAGTGGTCTATTTAATTCTGCTTTAAAATTAACGCTATCTATTACGGTTTAAAAGATATAGCGATTTTAATATATGTATAGCGTAGAAGACACCCAGCAAGGGGCCATAGGAAATACATTGAAAGTTTATTTTGCTTGTAATTAAGTTAATTATCATTTAAATTTAATGGAAATTACACCTAATGAAGATAATTAAGTGCTCTGTTTAATTTTGCTTTAAAATTAACGCTATCTATTACGGTTTAAAAGATATAGCGATTTTAAGATATGTATAGCGTAGAAGACACCCAGCAAGGGTCCATAGGAAATACATTGAAAGTTTATTTTGCATGTAATTAAGTTAATTATCATTCAAATTAAATGTAAATTAAACCTAATGAAGATAATTAAGTGCTCTATTTAATTCTGCTTTCAAATTAACGCTATCTATTACGGTTTAAAAGATATAGCGATTTTAAGATGTGTATAGCATAGAAGACACCCAGCAAGGGGCCATAGGAAATACATTGAAAGTTTATTTTGCTTGTAATTAAGTTAATTATAATTCAAATTAAATGGAAATTAACCCTAATGAAGATAATTAAGTGCCCTATTTAAATCTGCATTCAAATTAACGCTATCCATTAAGGTTTAAAAGATATAGCGATTTTAAGATATGTATAGCGTTGAAGACACCCAGCAAGGGGCCATAGGAAATACATTGAAAGTTTATTTTGCTTGTAATTAAGTTAATTATCATTCAAATTAAATGAAAATTAACCCTAATGAAGATAATTAAGTGCTCTATATAAATCTGCATTCAAATTAACGCTATCTATTACGGTTTTAAGATATGTATCTATTTCCAAGTTCCAAGTTCCTATTTCTAAGTTTTTATTTCCTACTTTTTATTTTCAAGTTGCAAGTTCGAAGTTCGAAGTCAAGGTTTAGGTTAGGTTAGGTTAGGTTAGGTTAGGTTAGGTTAGGTTAGGTTAGGTTAGGTTAGGTTAGGTTAGGTTAGGTTAGGTTAGGTTAGGTTAGGTTAGGTTAGGTTAGGTTAGGTTAGGTTAGGTTAGGTTAGGTTAGGTTAGGTTAGGTTAGGTTAGGTTAGGTTAGGTTAGGTTAGGTTAGGTTAGGTTAGGTTAGGTTAGGTTAGGTTAGGTTAGGTTAGGTTAGGTTAGGTTAGGTTAGGTTAGGTTAGGTTAGGTTAGGTTAGGTTAGGTTAGGTTAGGTTAGGTTAGGTTAGGTTAGGTTAGGTTAGGTTAGGTTAGGTTAGGTTAGGTTAGGTTAGGTTAGGTTAGGTTAGGTTAGGTTAGGTTAGGTTAGGTTAGGTTAGGTTAGGTCTTATAAAAAATGTCACGTCTTAACCTAAGAATTTCCCATGTTAAAATGGAATAGGTTAAATCAACCTACGATTTTAAACCAGCAGGTAGGGACCTGATGGTTCTATGGCAATTTAACATAGGATTTTATACCAGTCAAGCGGACCTTATGTTCCTTGAAGTTCCTATCGTTCGGAAAAGGTAGGGGAAAGGTTATGTGATTACTATGTATAACCGTTTGTAATATCAATCAACCTAACCTTACTTAACCAATCGTTCGGAAAAGGTAGTGGAAAAGTTATGTGATTACAAAGTAATACCGTTTGTAATGTCAATCAACCTAACCTAACCTAACCTATCGTTCGGAAAAGGTAGTGGAAAAGTTATGTGATTACAAAGTAATACCGTTTGTAATGTTAATCAACCTAACCTAACCTATCGTTCGAAAAAGATAGCGGAAAAGTTATGTGACTACAAAGTAATACCGTTTGTAATGTCAATCAACCTTAGATTTCCTAACCTAACTTATCGTTCGGAAAAGGTAGTGGAAAGGTTATGTGATTACAAAGTAATACCGTTTGTAATGTCAATCAACCTAACCTAACCTAACCTAACCTATCGTTCGGAAAAGGTAGCGGAAAAGTTATGTGATTACAAAGTAATACCGTTTGTAATGTCAATCAACCTTTGATTTCCTAACCTAACCTATCGTTCGGAAAAGGTAGTGGAAATGTTATGTGATTACAAAGTAATACCTTTTGTAATGTCAATCAACCTAACCTAACCTAACCTATCGTTCGGAAAAGGTAGCGGTATCGTTCGGAAAAGGTAGTGGAAATGTTATGTGATTACAAAGTAATACCTTTTGTAATGTCAATCAACCTAACCTAACCTAACCTATCGTTCGGAAAAGGTAGCGGAAAAGTTATGTGATTACAAAGTAATACCGTTTGTAATGTCAATCAACCTACGATATCCTAACCTAACCTATCGTTCGGAAAAGGTAGTGGAAAAGTTATGTGAGAACAAAGTAATACCGTTTGTAATGTCAATCAACCTAACCTAACCTAACCTAACCTATCCTTCGGAAAAGGTAGCGGAAAAGTTATGTGATTACAAAGTAATACTGTTTGTAATGTCAATCAACCTACGATATCCTAACCTAACCTATCGTTCGGAAAAGGTAGTGGAAAAGTTATGTGATTACAAAGTAATACCGTTTGTAATGTCAATCAACGTACGATTTCCTAACATTATAAACTATCGTTCGGAAAAGGTAGTGGAAAAGTAATGTGATTACAAAGTAATACCGTTTGTAATGTCAATCAACCTAACCCAACCTAACCTAACCTATCGTTGGGAAAAGGTAGCGGAAAGGTTATGGGATTACAAAGTAATACCGTTTGTAATGTCAATCAACCTACGATATCCTAACCTAACCTATCGTTCGGAAAAGGTAGCGGAAAAGTTATGTGATTACAAAGTAATACCGTTTGTAATGTCAATCAACCTAACGTAACCTATCGTTCGGAAAAGGTAGTGGAAAAGTTATGTGATTACAAAGTAATACCGTTTGTAATGTCAATCAACGTACGATTTCCTAACCTTATAAACTATCGTTGGGAAAAGGTAGTGGAAAAGTTATGTGATTACAAAGTAATACCGTTTGTAATGTCAATCAACCTAACCCAACCTAACCTA